>NC_071573.1:4785576-5087884 GCF_024509145.1 Vidua macroura | reverse complement strand
CTGCACTCTGTCATGTGCTTCCCTGCCATGGGAGCTGTAAACAAACGCTCCAGCATGGGACACGCGGAGCGCTCGCTTCCCAGGCAAACCCCTTCCTGCCTGCTGATGCAAAGGAACGGACAGAGGACAGGCGCTCAGCAGGGATCCGCAGCAGAAACCGTGGGGATGGCTCTGGGTTCAACACCAGCACTGCCTTTTCAGGGTCAAAAACAACCAACACAACTCCATCCTGCTGCCTTTTCAGGGTCAGAAACAACCAACACAACTCCATCCTGCTGCCTTTTCAGGGTCAGAAACAACCAACAACAACTCCATCCTGCTGCCTTTTCAGGGTCAGAAACAACCAACACAACTCCATCCTGCTGCCTTTTCAGGGTCAGAAACAACCAACACAACTCCATCCTGCTGCCTTTTCAGGGTCAGAAACAACCAACTCAACTCCATCCTGCTGCCTTACTAACATGCCCAGCTCCAGTATGCTGAGGGACTTATAGCTCCTGATCCCACGTGTATAAAGGCAAACTCTGCCATGCAGGGCACAGCACCTTCTCTGTGTCTCGTCTGCATCCCAACACAGCCCCTAAATCAGGAGCTGGAAACCTGCAGTGCATGTGCTCAACACACCTTTTTGTGTGCAGATGTCTGCAACTGAGCTCTCCTTGGGCTATCACTGCATCATCCTCAGACCTGTCTTCACACCTGATTCACTGAGAGTACCTCAGAGTAGAAGAGCTGATTTGGCTACACACCAAAAAAACCCCAGTGCCCCAGCCCTGCCTTAAATAGACAAACAACATACTGGGAAACACAATCAAGAAGGAAATAAAACCTGGCCAGGAAGGGTAAAAAAGTGCCAGGAAACAGCTCTAGGGGGCATGTGGCTGATACAGCTGTGAGGTGGATGGGCACAGTGAGGAGCCAGAACTGCTTGTAGCATCCTCATTTAAGGGATTTTGAGGAGAAAAATGAAGATAATGACACTTTATGTGATATGGGACACTGGAGGATATTCCAGGCATAGAGGGGAGAGTGTCTTAGAGAAGAATGTAGGACGGGGGTGATGGAGGGGATAATGGAGCAAAGCAGTCAGGAGGGGAGCAACAAGAGATCTGACCAGGAAAGCCAGCAATGTGATGGTAGGAAGGACAGAGATAAGCAGGAACAGAGTCTTTAGTAGAAAACAAATGCATAAGGAACCAAGGAGCTGGCAGGAGAATTTTCTAAGACATCCAGAGGGGGAATAAGGGGCTGCTTTCTGGGCAATGCAGAATGCCTCAATTACCCAGCCTTATGGTGACTGGAGGATGGAGGAGTGAGATGCTTAAGGAAGGAGAGGAATTCCATGTGAGAAAGAGCTTTAAACAGCTCAAAGACTGTTTCAGAATTCAATTACCCCTCCCAGGTTCCACCTTTTATTAAATCGAGATTCTGGCAAATCTTGTAAAGGTTTAAAGACTCCATCCTTTAATCACCCTATAATTATGTTACATAGCAGTTTGTAAGCTTTAGGTCAGAGATGTGGAATGCTAACTGTTAGCTATTAACAGAGAGACCACAGCTTGAATGTGTCTGGGGGCCAGAAGAATGTGGTTGCAAGCAACTTACAGAATTGTGAAGATCTGCCCAGGGTTGAGGTCGACATTATTCAGCTGAGCAATAAACACAGCTGCCATGCACTGGAAAATAGCAGCTCCATCCATGTTTACAGTGGCCCCAATGGGAAGGATGAACCTGCTGATCCTCTTGTCAACTCCGTTGTTCTCCTCAATACACTTGATCATGGACGGGAGCGTGGCAGAGCTGGAAACAGAACAGGGAGAAATGGAACACAGAGCACCAGGGTGCTCTGAATGCCCCAGCACTGTCATGGCTTTCATGTTTCTAGCATGCTGCAGACAGGACTGTCAAGGCAACAATGCCATTTTACAGTTCCTCTCTGGCATGATGGCAATGAGGGACCCTCCTTGCTGGGTTTTGAGCAGAGGTATTTAATAATCTGCTTTCATCCAGAAATAGCTGATAAGGACTTTAATCTCCCACAAGCAAGAACTCATGACTTAACACAGTATGCAGCATTACATGGCTGTAGAATGAGCAAGTCTCAAACTACAAACATACAGTAACAGATGGAAATATAGCAGGGGAGGTTGGAACTAGATGATCTTTAAAGTTCCTTCCAACCCAAACCACTATGATTCTATGATAATAATATCTTCTCAAATGAACAGAAAAAATAATTTAAAATAAAACATCACTCTTGGATTTACTTCTTGCATTATAAATTACATGGTTTTATTCATAAACCCTCTCTTACTATGCAGAAGGAGGGAGTTAATAAATAGTACTTCAGCTCTATTGACAGACATGCAACATGCTTTTGGGGATGACCTGAAATGATTTTATATAATATGTCATTTGATCAGGTGTTTGTACTTGAGAAAAGCATAAATGACACACTCAATTATTTGGTTATGACAAATAAAAGCTGATCAGGCCAGATCTTTGAAATAAATGCTAAATGCCTTTACACTAGCAAGCAAGTCTGCTTTGCTCCTACAAGACGAGTCTAAATTTGTTCCAGGTCCTTCTAAACTTACAAAATAAACTTCTGAGGACAAAGTCACTCACTACTGACCCTCACTTCACTTAAAATTGAAAGGACAGCTGGCAGATCATTTAAAGACAATTTTATTTTTTTTCCCCAAGATATTTCCAACTCAGCATCATTCAACAGCCCCAACATTTTGAGGAATTCTTTTCAACAACTGATAATCAGCATGTGCTGTGTGGCAGGCTGATGACAGCAGTGGGACTCTCTATGCTCAGGAGACTCTTTCTGCAATCTCAAGAACAACATTCACACCTTAAACTAAAACTGGATACAGCCAGTTTAGGGTGACAAACATAACCAGGCTACAGTCCCAGAAGTGGCACAGAAACCCACCTGGAGCAAGTGGCAAAGGCAGTGGCAAGTGGTGTGATAAGTCCTAAGAGAAAACGATACGGATTTTGCCGTGTGGCTGCAAAATAAATAAGTGGCAGAATGATTCCTCCGTGGATGATGTGGCCCAGGATAGAGGCAAAGATGTATTTTCCCAGACTGGTCACCAGAAGCACAATATCTTCCATTTCCACAATCTTGCTCCCAACAAGGAACATAATGCCAATAGGTACATACCTGTGTAAATGAAATATTGGCTGTCATTAAGTACAAACAAAAAGCCTTGGAAAACATGGCATTTTCTGTCCTGGAGATAACATTCCCCTAAACAATCTGCTGCACCTATTGAAGGGTAGTTCCCTATTCACCACACGCTCAGGTCAGGCAAATTTAGAAGGCTTTTCTAAGACTCTTGTTTGGTGGATGGTAAGCAGTCAAATTTTAAAATGTCTGTTCACTTATGCCCTCAGAGACAGGGCAAGGAGAGTGCCAAAGGGAAGGTGAGTGGGAAGCAGAAATGCTGCCAGGAGCTACCAGGACAAGACACCAGTGGGGAGGGGAGGGAAGGGAGCAGCATCACATCACTGGAGTAGAGAGAGGGGTCAAAGAGTTGGGTCTCAGACATGCAGAAACTCCCAGCACGAGTACAGAGTCAGGTCATTAAAATCACAGACACACTGGGTGCCAACTCCGTGGAGGTTAAGAAAAAGCTGTGCACATACCAGAGAGCTCAGCTAAAGGCTGCTGATGCATGTGCCAAAGACAGCAATTAACTCTGCTATTTGCCTAAAAAGGACTAAGTTAAATGATCAGGCTTCCAGAGCCCCCCCAAGCCAACAGCCAGACACACACACATCCATGACTCTTATCTAGAAACACGCCACATCAGCATTTGTTTGAAGTTTCCTTTGTCAAGAGCACTCGGATCTGCTCCAGGGGGAGGGCCACCTGCAGGCCACAGCCACACCTCTGGTCCCAGTAGCCCTGAAAACACTGAACTGCCCTTGCACCAACAGCACAGCAGCTCTAAACAAACTGTGTGAATCACTGCAGGCCCAGGGCCAGCTCCTTCCTTAGCTCTGCTGGGATGTTTGTGTGAGTACCTCTGTTGATGCTGTCCACGCTTCATCCCTTTCTTCTAAGATTAAGAAATACTAAAAAATCACCCAGCTCCCCAAAATCCTGCCCCCAGGAAAATGTGTGACTACAAAAGATTTGCCTGTACATCTCGGGAATAAAGAATCCAATGTCCATGTTCAGAGAAGCTGATTTGTGGAGTCAGGACAAACTTCAGAAGGTTTGGTTAAGCATGCAAAGGTGTGGACAGGTGGGCAAGCCTTAAGGCTGCTCAGATCACTCACTTCTTCCTGGCCTGCCTCTCCCTCAGTGGTTCTGCAGCTCCTCTGTTCCATGCAGAGAACATCTCCTTATGTCCCAGATCCATGTGAACATCCTCTATCCCTTGGCCAAATTTCTAGGGGAGCCTGTGGAACATTCCCCACTTAGCCTCTGCAGTTCTGCCTCTGAACTGTCTTTCTGAGGATCCTGATTAGCCAGATCCAGCTGAGCCCTGGTCCTTCACAAGCTCTGAACACTGAATTCCTCCCCTTGAAGAGGGAGGCTGGAGAGGAAAGAACTGAAAGTTGAGACCCAAGTGCTGCTAAAACAAGAGAGTGGCTGTTGAACGGGACCAGATACGAGCTCAAGCTGCCTTTGCTGCCAGTAGGATTTCACCATTCCAAAGTATCCCTTGGGAAGCACATGCAGCTTGACAGATTTTGAAAAAATACCAGGACTACACAAGAGCCTTAAGGAAGGAAAGAGAACAAGTAAGGGCTTCACTGTTAAGGGTCAGCAGTGGTCTCTATAATCCACAAAATAAAGGATTACATACCAACTGATTGGCTTGAAGTGCTAGCACTGTAATAAGCTGAATACATGAAATGCCTCTTATCAGTATTCAGTGTCCAAGGAATTACATTCAAGAGCAAAAAGCTTAAGCTGCTTGGAGACAGAATTTTTCAATCCCTTATGGTAGCAACTAACACAGAGATCTGCCTGTGTAAAATCAGGTGTTTTGTTCAAACCCTACTTCTTAGGGAGAGAAAAACAGTAGGAATGAAAAATGCAGAATGAAGGAAAAAAGAAATACATTTAAATACACATTTAATACATTAGGCACACTTACAGCTTTTTAACCAGCTTTGGAAAGGGAGTGAGAAATGTCCCACTGTTAGTTTGTTTGCTAGCTATCTTTATGAATATTTTACACTCTGTATGTGAGGTATTAGTACTGCTGTTTCACAGGAGCAGCCCAACTCCATACAGCTACCCAGGACAGCCATGATACTGCTCTGAGGCCCAGGTTCATCCCACCTGATGGAAAACCCAGCCAGGAGGCTGCTCCTACCCCAGCTTAGGTGGCCTGAACCACTCTCTAGAGGTGCCTGCCTCCTCCAACGCTGGTTTCTTGCCTAATGAGAAAGCTTAGTGTGCTCCAGTTCCTAACTTACAGACTTTTTTTGGCTTCAAAAGCTTTGTGGGATTGATCAGAGCACCAGTCAGCCCATAAACTTTTCCAGACTCCAAGGAAATAAGTGAAATAATGTATTTGCTCATTAACAGGCAAGAGAAAAAGAAATCAGCCTTAGGAAATACTGAGCTTTCTTTCCACTAAATAATCAAAAAGGAGTCCTGGAGAGGATTTATAGGCAACCCTTTGAAGTTCTCTAGCCTGATACCTTAAGCTATGAGTGACTGTCTCATTACAGGGCACAAGCAAGGAGAAAAGACCCCATTGCGTGACATCACAAGATTCACTTTTGCTGTGATGAGGGATCTCACAGGAAACAGCAGAACAGAGAGATGAAATGTGAGTTTGCTGATCTGGGCATAACACTGCAGTGCAGATGTACCTGCAGTCACACACTTACCACATAATCCAGGTAACCAAGACCATTGTTGCCTCATTGAATGAGTTAAAGAAGCGAATCAGATCTTCCCCCTCCTGGCCAAGCTTTTTCAGTGCCACTCCTAAAACCAGAGCAAACAGCACCAGTCCCAGGATGTTCATCCCTCTGATCTCAGTACCGATAGGGACCTGCAGAGACAAAAAAGTGGCTTGTTACCTGTGAGAATAGGAGAAAAACCTAACAAAAGGGTCAGCTCATTTTGTTGCTGTCTGATTGATCTGAAATCAACAAGCAGAACCTATTTTGGAAAGGTAGGGCCTATTTTGTTGAAGGGAATCCAGGAGATCTGGATGCAGTTCAGGTACAAACCTCCCTAGTTATGAGCTGGCATGGATTCACTGAGGAGGAAAGGGCCTGCTACTACCTCCCCATGTGCCCTTTAATATAATATTTGTGTTCTCAGTGACCTGAACAAGAAAACTCCCCAGTTTACTCAGGACTTTAGTGCAATGATGATACCAAGGTGAAAACCATGAGAAAACCAACCAATGTTATGAAGCAGAAGGAGAGGAGAAAGGCAGAGAAAGGCATCAAACTGTGGCAACCTACTCCTTCATCTGTCCATGTCAGCTGTGGGAGATAGGGAACAGAAGAGAGATACCTGTTCCCCTTCTCAGAAATCAGTCACTGCCTGGGAAAAGAGGATAAAAACAGGATCCTCCTATTGACAAAAACTAGTCTACCCACAGGTCTGCTCTGTTAGTCCTTCATGGTTTGCTTCTCAAAGACAGCCAGAGTACTCTTTGGCAATGTAGTATCATAGAACTGAATGAGTACTCTTGTGGCTACATAAAAATATAATTGTTTTGACAAAGTGGGTTTTTTTCTCTCCAACTTGGCAGAACAAACATGTCAAATGGTTGTTTTATTTGGAAGAACTTCTACAACAGATGAAGTTTGTGTACAAGTTTTGGCCTTTTGGCTAGTTTAAGTGGACACTAGCTCAACACAAGGAAAGAAAAATACATTCTGAGCTAAAAGCTTGAAATGAGTATTGACTAAAGAACTCAGGATACTGATCTCCTAAATCTGATAAAACCAGCCTGCTTAAGACTGATGTTTTTTCTGGAAGTACACTGCTGAACTGGACTGTCTCTCAATGGCAGGTGGAAACAAAGTCCTGCAGGGAAAGGGATAAAATGTAAATTATACACAAAAGCAGGAAGGTTAAACTGCTGTTAAGAGAAGTGTTTACAAAATGTGAAGGTGCTGGCATTTTTTATTCACTAGGTAAAAAAAAATTAGATATGGAATCTGCAATTTTTATGGTAGTTGTTTGTTCAGAGCTAAGCTACCCCTATTTATTTGATTCCTGATTGAAAGAACTGAAAACATGGACAGATATTAAGCATGAGGTACAGTGTATCTCCAGAGATGTCTGAAGACACATGCTGTCACACACACTAACACTTTTCTGTCTGGATAGTTTATATTCTGGTTTTTCTGACTGAAAGCTCTAAACTCTTCTGTGGTTAGAAAAGTTAAGACAAAACAAATGACCCCCTCCTATTAATTAAACAAATAATCTGTGTACACAGGAGGTTATTTTGTAATAGATATCATTTTATACTGGGTTCATTTGATACAGGGGTAATATGAAAAGTTCAGCTGGAACAGAATTTTATCATAATAGGCCCAAACCATTCCTTAAAAAAAAAAAAAAAAAAAAAGGTCCCAAAAACAGTGAATTTTGTTTTGGTTCCCATTCTGAAAAAAAAAATGTATAAAACTTTGCTATGGAACAGAAATTCAGTGTTTCAACACTTTAAGAGCCCAGCATTCTGACCTGGATGTTGCTGGGAGAGAAACTCTGTACCTCTGAGAGTATATGGTCTTATTTCACCCTTGGAGAGGTCTCTGTCCACCTTGCTCCCAGCACTGTGGTAACTGCTGCTGCTGTTCTCCAAGTGCTCACACTCACCAGCACTTCAAGCCTAGAATCTGTGATCTGGGGACCTCCTGACCTCTTGGTGACCAGAAGATGACTGGCTGCCAAAAACTTGTGAGCTCTCTCCCTCTATTCGCTGCCACCCTGTCCCCATTTTCAGGCCTTGCTCTCCCCTTGTCTCTCTCTCACTGATTTCTTTACAGCACACAACACTCACCATCACCTCCCAACACTGCAGACGTAGGCAGAAAATGCACCACTTGCCTAGAGCAGTAATTTATTGCAAGAAATTCCTCCCTGCAAATCCAGGGGACGATCTGCAGCATTCAGGGAATTCCACCTCGTTGTGACACCACACGGAATGAGCCCAGCAGAAAACCTTCAGCGGAAGATCCTCACAATCCCAGCCTCTAAAACTGGCAGATGCTGAACAGCCTTTTTGTACTCTCACACAAGAGTGCATCACCCCAAAGGGGCAGCCAAACCAAGCAGCATTGTGGACACCAAACAAAAACAGCTTTAATGAGAACTTTGTCCCTGGACAAGCTATGGGACACGTTATTGTTTGCCTAAAATTATGCATTCTCTTAGGAAGATTCATGGAGCTCTTCTGGTCCTTGAATCTCTCTGAAGATCCCATTGTTTTTTAGCTCTTGAAACAAAATGCTTATCAAGGAAACAACTGCTGACATTGAACAGTCCCAGTAGTAGGTGGCTGAAAAGAAAATGCAGCCATGTGATGTGAGGAAGAAGAGCAACCACTGGTTTGTGTATTTTTACTCCTGTCCAAAGAGGAACTGAGTCCCCACGGGCTCCCTGTGCTGCAGATGGTAAAGTGAGATAGTTTGTGCCCCAGGAAGTCTTGCTGCCAAAGAGACAGAGAGGATGTAGCCATAAAAGCTGGGTAAACATGAGGTGAGCATGTGAAACAACAAAAAAGGACATGGCTGAGCAAACAAGTATATGTCCCACTATTCACTTCATCAGTGAGAGAAGACAGAGCCTAGTAACCCCTACCTAGTAAAGGGGGAAATATAATCAATGGAAATTTTTGCTCTACACTATTCATATGGAAAGTTGAAGGAAAATATTTCTCCTCTTCACTCAAATATTCTGCTGATGAAAGAAAAAAGCAGATAGGAATATGATCTTATTCCTCTGGAAACAAACTTCTGTCACTATGATATCCAAAAATCATACTCTTCTTTCCAAACTTAATCCTCATCTATTCATAAATACTATGGTCAGACCAGTACTAAAACTGAGCTAACAAAAACTGAGATGATGCTCTCTTTATTTGGTCTGTTCTTCCCTAGAGACAGTAGGGCGTCTTCTGGAATTAAAGAAGGTCAGTCTGGTTTTGCTCCCAACAACTTAAAAAAGGTTTTGGAAAAGTAATAGCAGAAATAACCTTTACATCATCACAACTGTTGGCAAAAACTGACACCAGTGGCATATTCAGAATATTTTTTCTGATGTTACATCAAACAGGAGACTGATGAGAAGGAAAGAGAGGGGAAAAATGAAAACAATAATGTTGCATTTTAAAGGGCCAAAAGATGCATTCTTATCTCTTAAGGAAAAGTGATGGTGTTGAACAAACATTTTAAAAGTACTTGACAGCCAGCACTCTGTTCAATGGATATGGTTAGCCTTAATCCATGCTTGGTTGCTACGGAACCCATATCAACCCTGACAGTGAAGATAAATGAAAGACTTACTCCCCTTTCACTTACCCTTGCTTAAATGTCAAATAACTCAGCACTCTGCAACAACACCGAATGTGTTTGAGCAGCACGGAGCTGCAGGGGCGTGCCCTGCCCGAGGGCATGGAGAGAGAAATGCTCTTTTGGGATTCTGCAGTGACAAGGTGTCACACGGATGACGGCGGATCTGGATCCGGGCTAATGCAATCCAGCAGGCACTGGCAGGGGGAGCTGCCTCCTTCCCCCGTGGAGCTGCTCCCCCTGTGATGCCAGGCTCGGCACAGCTTTGCCCCTGCTCAGTTCCTGTGTTATCCCAGTCACCTGTCACCCTGTCACCCGGGCTGGTGAAAGTTCAGCCCAGGGCTGGAAGCAGAGTTCACAAACACTGTTCTGGGTCACCTGCTCACACATCATGCATGGGGAGGAGAAGGTGATGAAGCCAATGCTTCCTGTGCTCAGGGATATACTCCAGAGTCCCTTTGGGTGAGCATAAACTGCTTTTTCCTTGATGGTTTTACAAACTGGTGGGCAAACCCCAGCTGAGCCCTTCCATGACAAATGCAAAGATTAAAGTCTCTTGCCCTAGAGGAATTCAAATCATATTAAAAACACAGTAACCCAACATCTGATACTGAGCTCAGACAGCCAGAATGAGCCTGAGGAAGAGAAAATCACCTTGAAAGCAATTTCTCAGACCAGTCTCCCAAAAATCCCATGGCAGCACATGAGACATTTTATTTGGAGGAAGGTGACACCTTGCAGGCTGGGACCCTGGGACCCATGTTGTTTCACAGCATGCTGCGTGTAAAACAACGGTAATTATTGCTGGGCCTGCAACATGTTGGCTCTGGCCAATAATAAACATGTTGGATAGCCCTGTCTGCAGGAGAAATGACACTTAGTGGGGCACAGAGCATCTTTGGAAGTCCTACCAGCTACATATGGAAGATACCACTCTGTCTGTACCTACACACCAGTTCCCTTTGTGACACCATTGCAACAGTAGCCTATTTGCAATGTTCTGTCTGTAATTTTTACTCCTTCAGACCACTTGCTACTGCTTCAAACAAAATTTCAGCAATGAGAAAAAATTCTCAACCCAACAAGTCTATTTTTTTTTTAAGAGCCTTGGGTAGAGGGGAAAAAAAACTTTCTCTCCAAACTCTTAATGAAGAGTAAGGTTTAAGGGACATACTCAGCCAGCTTGATTGCTATTGAGTTCCAAGTCTACAGGAAGTTATTTGGAAACATTAGGTAGACTGACTAAAATTTAGATCAAGTGAGACCAGGTCTAAGAAAGCATGGCCTAAAAAAATAAAGTGTCAAGGGTCACATCAGTTGAGCTCAACTCTCCTCTTAACCACAGCTTTCTGTTGTGACTGTAGGTGCTCATTCAGCTTGTGTGTGTCTCAGTTCCAGGAAAACAAAAATACTTGTTTCTTTCTCAAGACTGCTGGAAAGGATTAAAGGCTGTGAAGTAGTCAAATATTACTGACAACAATTTGTTTAAAATCTAAGAAATTACCTTACCTTTTCCCATGTGATATTTCCAGAGGTTGTGTTCCTGGGCAGCATCTGATAGTCTGTCGCATACTGCAGGTAAGAAAAAAACCACAACCAAACAAAAATGGTGAGGCAGGCATTAAAATTGTCAGCAATTTATCTAAAATCTAGGGCAACAATTTACTTTGATAAACAAATTAGACACCTCACAAAAGCAGGGCACTTCTTTGGGCTTGTTTTCTTTAAATATAAAAGGGAAGGAAAAGCTTCTGTCCTTGTCAATTCCCTGTGAAAACAGCAGCACAGAGGAAAAGAGGACTGCTTTATTTCATCCCTGAACACACACAACCCTGACACTACAGGCATCACAAAATATCCTTTTCATAATGTTATTTCTGTACTGCTTCTGGTTTTACTCATGGAATATTGACTTGTACTGTATTACATATTCATGTAAAATGGAATTTGATTTTAAGAGTTTGCCATTGGTTTTGATACAAAAGCAAACCCACCACAAAGGCAAAAGCTATTATTTTGCTCCTGTATCATAAAGAATCACTCTGCCCCATGACAGTATTCTCAACACTCTCTATCCTGACATATAAAATTAGCATTGAGAACTAAATCAAAATCTTTTTGGAGCCCTACAGCACCTATCCATCAGTTTAAACCACACTATGTTCTGGTGCCAGTTATCATCCCACCACACAGTCTCTGTTGGAAGAGAAACCAGGCTGAGAAATTAATCCAGCAAGGGATACAATGGAAACTACTGAATAAAACCATCAGGCAACAGGTAATGCTTACACACATGGGAGCCTAAAGGTCTTCAGTCTTGTCTGTTCTGAGCCCAGCTCTAAACTACATAGCCAAAGGATTTTCAGCTAGGATTCTCCTGCAAAATGGTGAGCAGCCTGGCACAGGATTGCCACTACTGCCCAACATGGCACCCAAAGTTTAAATAATGTTTTTGGTGAAGGTAGAAAAGATGGCCTTTGAATATGCTTTTGTTTGAGGAATATTTTTCAAATAATTTGCCATGGAAGTTGTATGTCTGACTATATCATGTGCTTTTAAAAACTCTACCTTCTGTAAGTAAATTAACCTCTGGTATTTTCTACACCACCTTTCTAGTCCTCTTCCAATAAAAGAGCCTATGCACTGTAGCTCATGTCCAAAGTCCACACAGATCTTACCGTTTCGAAAGCTGCAGCAACAAGATTTGCAGGAAACAGGTTCCTGTAAAAGACAAACAGGAAAATTAAATATGTCGTGGGGAACTTCTTAAATTAATGCACCAATGTATCTTACTCTCAGAAACAGAATGCCTTCTTCAAAGGCAAGCACATTGGCACGGGTGAAGTGTGTAGCACGGAAGATTCTCCAGCAGGATGGAGCTTGCTGTGTGTCCAGAGGTGTGGATGCCATCTTCCTGGGCTCACATGAAAGAGATGACAGATGCTTGCTGCCACACCTCACCTTTTGGGCAGAGCTAAATCTTTGCCCAAAATCACACACAAAGCTGGTTATACACACCCATTGCCCAGTGGCTACAGAAAATGGTCCAGCCACACCACCTGCAGCACCAGCTTATGGCCTCCAGTGTCAGGCAGGTTTTTAACATTGCTCATGTGATTACACTTCACTCGCAGCATCAACATGAAGGACAATCCAATCAGCAAAATCCACTTATGAGAATGGCTTAACCCTTCAGCACAGCAAGGCCAGCTTCCCTGATCAGCAAGGCAGAGCAGAACAGTATCACAGGGCAGACTTCTCTGCAAGGGCTGGGACAACACAGATGGAAAGTACAGGCAGCTCCTATGGAACATGTGAATCCAGTAGGGCCTTCACACAGAAATGCCAATGTAGCATCAGGTTAGTGCAGAGAGGACAGCATGCAAAGTGATGCACACTCTTTCTGACCATCCAGTATGTATCTGCATACAGGAAATTAAAATCATGAACTGGACTGAGCAGAGCTTTCTTCCAGGCTTCTTGTGGTATCTTATAGTTGGTTTTAATGCTCTTATTCCTTTCTCCCCTTATGGGCAAAGAGCACGTGTTCCCCTAGCCAAATGACAGCTCTTGGTTTTCTGTGTCAGAAAGGAAAACAGGAATAAAAGCTGATCTCTGGGGTCACGGCAGGACCACTGCTGGCAAGGGCAGGAATGTGATGGGTATCAGCTGAAAATACTGCCAGTAGAAGGCATCACAGAGGCACAAGAACTCTTATGGTAAGGAAACAGAAGACTTTACCCAGAGCCAGTTAATTGTGGCAAAAAACATTTGGATAGCTGCTCCCCATCCCATGTTCTTTGCACAGCTCCAAGGAAGCTGCAGCTCCCTCCAGGCTGTGCCCTGCTAACTTCCCCCCATTTTTGCCACAGTTACCCAGGCAAACATTAAACCAGGCTGTGGTCATTCCATGAATGGCATGGGACGTGCAAATCCAAACCAGAGCAAGAAAAGCAGCAGCAGAGTCAAATCTTTGAAAACAAGAGGGAGATTAACATGTGGCCCAGATAAGGACTTTGGCCTTTTTGGTTGCATGGCTCTTGCCACACAGGGAGTTTTCCCACAGCCTTGACAGCAGCTGTAAAGGACATGGGACTTCATCAAACACCTGTCTGCTGGGAAATACCTCAGCCTCACTCTCTCCCTGATGCACTACAAGTTCATTAGGAGGATTGCTGCAAGAATAATTTGTCTTCTGGAGTCTACATTCCACCAAGCATGAACGAAACAGCAACATTTTCTCCTCAAAAGCTGACAATACAGCTGTCTGTCTGAAAGCAGGAGAGCGAGCTCTCACGCAGCAAAGACGCTCAAGAAGTGGTCAAATAAGATCAATGGAACAGCTAACTGTGCATCAGTTCTTGCACAGCTGGAACTCTTTGGTGGATGAAAACCTTGAGTAAAGTAAAAGCAAACTTGCTTTTATCAGGAGTAAAATATCACATATACAAATGGGCTCATGCTGTTGGGAAAAGAAGGCTATTTCTTTTCAGCTTTTCATAGCAGGATGATTATTTTTCTTAAAGAAAGAACTGACTGGACTTTGAAGAAGCAAAGAGATGAAAAAAGACTGAAAACCAAACAGAAATCAATTCTTTTTTTTTTTTTTTCTTTAAATCAGCTTTTCCATCCTGATGAAAACAAAACCAAAGGAAGCAATACTAAAGCCTAAACAACATGGTTCTCCAATGTTTAAATGTGGCCAGGAAACCAAACCCTCCATAATTTGTACAGTATGTCAGGCATGGGCCTCAGTAACTAAACATTAACTTATCTCCAAGCATATACTTAAAGCACATAGTTAAGTGATGCCAGCAACCCTGTTACAGCAAGGCAAGGGGCAGGTTCTTACTTCAAGTGTGAACAATGCTAAAAAATAACCTAGAGTAGACACTTTATTCCTCCAGGATCCCTCACAGGACTTGACAATTCGCCAAATAAAAAATTTTGATCTTAAGCAGCTCATAAGGAGTTATATGTTCTGTTCAACTTCTAAGTACACCTGACTGCAAAATACCAAAACCACATAAAATAATGTTTTGTTCCTCTGTTTCAAATCCCAAAGCTTAAGAACAAAATATGTCGGGTCATAAAAAGCAATCTACAAACAAATGGCTTATCTTAGAGGCACGAGGTCTGCACAGACTACACTTATTTCTCACCTAAGATCAGTCAGCATGTGAACTAAATTCAACTTTAATTACAGGTGGGTCAGATCACAAGTTCTTACCTTTGGATTGATTTGTGCAAGAACACCACCACAGTGCCTGAAAAACGGGGCAAGATGCTGTGTGCTTTGGGGAGAGGTAAAAGCTGGCTGGTGACCTGCCTGGGCCCATCACGGACTTGTGCCTGCAGGGTTTGCTCCTCACGCCTGCTAAGGTGAAGCTCACCCATCACAGAAACACAGATTTGTGTTTCTGTGCCTGTCAGCAGAGCTCTGTGCCTGTCAGCAGAGAAGCTGCATAGGGAAGTGTGGACATCCCTCCCGTGAGGGTGAACCAACAAACAGGAAAGCTGATGAGCTGGGTAATTGGGCATGCAAATGAAATTTGGGTGTCTGCCAGTTGTTTTTTCTGTGAGGACCAAAGGTTTAGAAGGTTTTTGTGCTTTGAAAGCCTGTAGCAAACGTGAACATGGAGTTTAGGGAAATCACCCTGGTTGTATGGCTGGATTGTTGACTATTTCTGATGGCCCCATCCCCATGCCCTGTGCCAGAGAACACGGTCGTCTTTCTGAAGCAGATGTGGATTATCACAAGAACGCGGGGCTGGCCAAACCCTGGGTCTGGGTGATAAGGAGCCCAGCACAGCAGTGTGGGATCAGACAGCCTTGGCCCCAAATGCAGGGAGACAAAACTTGCTGCACGTGGCACAAACAGGCCAATAACACACCATGGCAGGGGACAGGTGTGCTGCCTGTACCCCACGTGCTCCCCTGCTGCCGGCACCTCGCTCCACACACGCACAGACCCCAACTTCTTTGTGCCATAAAAGTGAAGTAGGTGGCACAGAGAGGCTCTACTCACCAAGCACCAGGCAGGAAAGCCTCTCTCTGCCTGCTGCCAGTTGTGCAGACAGCCCCAAAAAAAGCCGTATCAGAAATCCATCTGACAGCTGCCAAGGGGGACAGCTGTGTCCTGGGGCTGAAGCAGGAAACCTCCATGTAACTGCACTACACACAGGGTGAGAAATCACCCTTCTCAGATCCTCTTAAAAGAGGAACAAGAAAGTAGCAGCACCAAAGACAGGTGTTAAGTGTGTATTTCCTGCTTGAATACTGTGCTCACGACACCATCTCCCTATGCACAGCTGGATAAATGCACCTTTCTTCCCGTGAAAAGCTGCTCCTACCAGTCAAAAATGGACCATTACTACCCAGGAAGATCCCACTGTATTTCTGCTGTAATAGAAATCTTAGTTTAGCTGCAACATCCACTCTTGGGAATCCCAGACAACTAAGGGAACCTGGAGCTGGCAAAGGGAGAAAACTGTAACTCTCCTCCTTCTCCATTTTGATATTATGGTCAAATTGCTCTCTTCTTTACAGGCCTGTATCTTTCCACCAGCAGGATGAGGATTACACAGGAACTCCTCCATTGTATGTATAAGGGATTATTATTAACAACTGTTTCTAAATGATTCGTTTGCTAGAGCTCTGCAAACAACTTTGCTCTGGCAGCAAAAGCATGAAGGGAAATCCAGGCAAATGGAATGAAACCCTAAAATACTATGCATTCCTCTCACATTGCTTCTTTCAAAAAGTTTCCACTTCTGAGGCCAAAAACCTTGCTGTTGAAAAACATACTTTTTTGAGGAAGACTACAAAAAATATTCTGTGTTGGTTATCTCCAGTTTTCAGGGTTTTTTTTTCAATGGTACAAGTTCACTCACAGGAACTTTATTGCCATCTGTGGCAAAATGCCAGAGCCCAGTTCAAATTCCTCCAGTACCTCTGGGTTTTTTTCTGTCCCAAGATTTTCATTCAATATCACACAGCAATTTTCCTCATCTGCTTTTTGATATGTGGATGCACAATACATGCCCTGTACATACTCAAATTTGTGAGTGTGTGCATTTGTTTTTAACACAGAGAAACTTTAAAATGTGTTTACTTATAGCAGATATTTGACACTTTTTTGTCTTAATGGCCCAGTCTGTATTTCTGATGCTTGCAAAATAAATCATAACTAGGGGGAGTCAGTTGTAAAAGGCAACAAATGAAAGGAGCAGAAATGTTCAGAGGCTTACTAAAAAAAACCCTGCCTAAGAGTGCAGGCACATGAATGAAAACATTGAGTTCTTCCTACAGAACTCATTCCAGACTCAGAAAGTGACACAAATCAAACTTTAAGAACTAGACATCAGCTTCAAGCCCAGAAGTCAGCCTGTCTCCTGGCGTAACTGCAGTCATTGCCTGGACACTTTTTATTCTATTTATGAACTCAAAGGTGGCATCTTCCCCTCCTCCTCTAACAGTCACATTTTACTGTCTTTCCACATTGGGATTTCAGAGATGGCCTTCATGGCTGCTTTTTTGGGTGACTCACTGGGAAGACCAAGGCTGTAAGAACAAGTGCTACTGGAGCAACTGGTGCCCAGGAGAGGGTCACAGCCTGAGTGGCCCACTCTGGCCACCTGCTCTGCAGCCCAGCCTGCAAAACACAACTGATGCTTCTCCCCGTGCTCATGTCTGCCTTCCCTGTGGTTCTGAAGACACTTGGAGCAAAGACATGGAGCTGCATCCCTTTGGCAGCTCAGCTGGTAACATCTGGCAGAGAGACAGAAAGGGCACTGAGAAGCAATAAAATTTAAAGTTTTTGCAGACTTGCCTGGTAAACTGGGAAACCCTGACCTTACTGCTTGGGGCAGACATGTGGACCTCTGTGCACTCTTCCTATTAAAAAAAAAGGGATTACCTCCTTCCCTTCCCAGACTGTTACAACTAGGGTTGGATTAAAAACAGAATTTGTTTCCCCAAAGCCAATTTCACAGTTGCAAAACATGTTTTCATCCCAAAATTGGGCAAAGAAAGCCTGTGTCTCACATCCTTTTTTCCACTAAAAAAAAAAAAAAGGTAAAATACTCTGCTGAAATGTTCCTTTTTTGATGAGTGAGATCCTCCACTTAAGTCCTTTGTATAAAATGACAGCAAAACATTGACCTCACCCAAGAGAAATGTTACAATCACCCTGATGGAAATTTTGACAGGATCAATAGGTTCCTGTGAAACTGTTCAATTTTGTTGAATCAGCAAATACAAATCAGAGCTAGAACAAAACTCTGACCTTATTGAAACATTCAGTCGTGACAATTGCCCATCAAAAGTGTTAACAGATCAATAGATTCTTGCAAAACACTTGATCCTGCTGTTTCAACTGCTTTCCAACAAGCTGCAGGTGGGCTGTGTGAGCAGGTGGTTGGAGTCCCATCCTTGGGACTCCCTCTCCCTGGTTACATGCAGGGCACAAGCACAGCCAACACAACCACAGTGTCACCTTCTCAAGTGGGGGCTGAGCCCCAGAGCCCACTACGTCCCAGCCAGCCCCTTCCTCCAGCTGCCAACCACTTCACAATCAAGCTCACAAGCTCTCTTTAGTCCCTGTTGCTTTATCTTCTCCACCAAAAAAAGGAGTAAGGGAAAACTTCAGAAATTCTAAAATTTCCCTCCACTCCCCTCATCTTCTGCTGACAGACTTAAGGAATTCTAAGATCCTGCCTTGAGTTCAGGGAACACCCCAGTTTCTGGGTGCCTTTTTTAAAGCAATCAGCCTTGTGGAAGCAGCTGTGAACTCTTGCTGGAATCCCCTCCCATGATCACTGCCTTTAGGAAGCTCCAAGGAGCTGCCCACATGATACACCTGAGATGAGATGAGCTATCAGCATATCCCTGCTTTGGGGCACAAAAGCACTTTATGACAGCTCTGCTGTCCCCACCCCACGTCCTGGGGCAGAGGACAGTGTGTCTAAGCCCTGACTAGACGTGCTCAAGGCTTGCTTGCCTCTAGCACTTGCCAGAAGGGAAACCAGGAGGGTGCTCCAGCACCTCCAGCCAGAAAAATCAGACCTGGAGGTTATGGTCAATGGTCAAAAACAAAACAGAGACAGCCTTTGGGTTCACCAGTGAGTCATCATTCATCTGATACCAAAGCCCAAGATAAATCTTTTTTCCAGAGGTCGTTTCTCCATGCCTAGATGCACATTTGTGAAGCTTTAGACTTCGAAAAAGAAAACCAAGAACTAAGCTGGCCTCCAGACATCACGGCAACAATGAAAAGCAACATCTTGAATCATTATCTAAAAGACTTCCCAAAGGCAGAAGTGACTTGCAGAACCAAATAGTGACACACAGCTGTGCTTTCCTCTTTGCTGTTTCTTTGATGGGTCATGTTTTACATTGGTTTTCAGTGCTGATGGGGGACTCAGTTTACCCATTTGCAACTCATTTTTACCTCTCCTCTGAAACCCCGCAACAGGGAAGCCTTGAAGGACACAGTCAGTCTTGTGCCACAACTGAAAACAGTTTTCTTGCATTTAATAGAAAGTTTCATGGCTAAACGAGATAAAAGAAGAGGATGCTGCAAGACCCACCCACACAAAAAGCAATCATTTTGACCCTCCAGGCCCTATAGAATCAAGGCTTTGTTATCTCATTATGAATTTACTCTACTAAGTTTCATCACAGCAGGGACCAAGTTCAGTGCTCAAACCAAAACACTCACATTGTCAAGAACAGTTAGAAGAATAATATTACAAAGCAGAGAGAGAGAGATCTTATTTCCTGAAAATCACATACTCTCTCCCCATCCCTCAGTCTGTCAGGGATTTGTGCTAAGACTGAAAGTCTTAGTGATGGCTATGTCCAAACACAACTTTTCTGGACTGGATTTCACTGTCACTGCTGTAACAACTTGACAGCCCAACAGTGTGGCTGCAACAGCCCTTCCCTGGGGTTCCAAGGAAAAGATGTATTCACAGCCCCTATACGTGCACTGGGGGAAAGTTCCTGTCCCCTCGTCTCCTAGAAGGAAATTCCTCTGCAACCCACCATGCTTTACCCAAGTCTCATCATTATGAGCCCTACTCTGGAATTAAGGACTCAATCCCATCACCATCATAACCCCTTTGAAGATGAACTTTACACCTGCATTTACAGACCAAGAAACAGCTGTCTGCTCTGAACTTTAGATATTACCCACAGCCTGAAGCTCACGGGAACATCCCTGGCCTGTTCCTCAGCTCCATCCTACTCCATGCTGCCAGGTGACACAGGGATGTAACACCAGGTACAGCAGCCACACCAGGATGCACTGGGGCCACCACTACAGGCATCTTCCCAGCTCTCCCAGGTGTGCCTACTCCTTTTTTTTTTTTTGGCAATTTTCCTTCACCTCCCTCCCCTCCACTCAACAACATATCACCACCACAGCCAGACTACCTACTCTCGTTGTCCTGCTATTCCTTCTTAACACACTGTCAGGAACTGCTGGTCCTTAAGAAAGGTCCTTAATTGTTGGTTCTTAAGAGAGGGAGAGGTGAGCTGAGGACACTGAGTACATGTCTGCCAATGGAACAAACCAGACTTACTTTCTATCCAAAGGGAACATACTTGTATCAGGGGGAGAAAAGGACATTAACCTGAATTTGTAAATACAGCTCTGGGTTTGGGGTTGGTTTGAGTTTTTTTTTTAGAAAGTCTTTTTATCTTTGTTGCTACATCCACTTGTCCAGACAGAGCAAAAACGTATCTCAGCTGAAAAAAACTGGACTCATAAAAGCAAAGCAAACAATTAAAAAAAACAAAAAACAAAAAACAAAAACAAAATCACAAAAACCCACTCAGTTTTGTAATTATCAGGATATCCACTAAGCTCAACTTTCCAGCCACTTGGCTGTGACACACTCAGGTCACCTCCCTTATTCTTGTGTTTGCACCTGGGTGCAAAGCACAAGGAAATGCAGTTGGAAGCCCAACACTCAAAGCACAATCTGGATGCCTGCCTCGTTTGTCTGTGAGCTCCTATCTTACTTAAAAAGCCAGACAGATCTCAATAAGACATGGGCTTTGAGAAAAACAAAAAATGTGAAGGTTGCAACTTTGCAAGGAGGAGTAAAGATACACTAAAACACTCAATCTGATTAGAAGTGGAAGCCTTGTTTCCAGACAGATTTGGGGAATGCAAGTCTTGCCTTTGAAAGGTGCAGAGGCAGGAAGGGAAGCTCACCAACCTACAGAGCATCCTCACACTGGACGACGTTTAGGGTATGCCCTCCATGGAATTACAGGGCTGCCTTTCCATGCCCACATCTATGGCAGGGCACTCTAAGAGGCAGGTAGGCATCTGGGTGAGGAGACTGGCTAAAGTGTTGGAGAATTAAAGAAAAAGGTGTGTGTGAGGGATGAGAAGAGCTGCCCAGCCCTGCCCTGCCCGCAGGAGACAGGCAACAGCAGGCAGCAGGGCAGGGGAAGGTGCCAGGGAAAGCCTGCCCTGCAGCCGGCACCCAGGAGCCGCTTTCCCTCCGGGCAGAACCAAAAACGGGCCTAGGCACCCAGAACTCTGAGCAAGCCTCGACTCATCCTGGCAGCCAGCCAGGCAAAATTAAAAACAAAGCGGGTAGAAGCAGAGCATCAAGCCCTACACCTGACCGGTGTACTGCGGGTACTTGGGCAGAGAGCCGTGCTTCTGGAGAAGCCAGGATTAGCATGAGAAGGATGGTAAGATGAAAGCGATAAAGAAGGAGGTTGAAAAGGTGAAGAATGAGGGGAAGGTGCAGGAAGATGAGAAGATGCAGGAGGATAAGATGAAGGGGGTTGAGAAGGAAGAGGAGGGCTCCCCGGCTGCAGAGTGCAACACTGCCGGGTCTGTCATCATCCTCCAGCGGCGGGAGGGCGGGGGAAGGAGGGGAGCGGGGCGGCCTCACCTGATGAGGTCCAAGAAGGAGTCCACCGTCTCCTTGCTCTTGGGCAGCTCGCCCGCCAGCCCCAGCTGGGTGTTGAGCGCTGAGGCACCGGCGCCGGGGCGGATGATGAAGCCGAGGGCGACGGCGAGGCCGGAGGCGAGCAGCGTGGTGCCCAGGAAATAGGCGACCGCGATGCCACCCAGGCGGCCGAGCGAGCGGGTGTCCAGGCTGGCGGCGCCCGACACCAGGCTGCAGACCACGAGCGGCAGGATCACCATGCGCAGCATCCGCAGCAGCAGCTCCCCGGGGAAGGCCAGGTAGGAGACCTGAGCCGGGCCCAGCGCCGCGCCGCGCACGGCGGCCCCCAGCGCCACGCCGGCCACCACCCCCGACACCGTCAGCAGCACCAGCGCGTTGCGCCGCAGGAACGCGCGGCAGCCCCGCAGCCGGGCCCCGCCGCCCCGCCGCTCCTCCGCCGCCGGGCCCTCGGCATGGCCGTTCCGGCCGTGGCCCGCCTTGCCCTCACCCGCTGCCGCCGCCGCCGCCGCCGCCGCCTCCATGCTGCGCCGAACGGCGGCTCCTCGTGCGCCGCTACCGTACGGCGCTCCAGGCACGGACTGAGCGGCGGTCCCGCCCCCGCCCCGGCCCGGGAGGCACCGGCCCCGCCCGGGGGAGGGAGCGCCCAGCCCCGGGCCCGCCCCGTGCCCGCCCGCCCGGCCCGGGCTGGCTCCGCGCCATGGCCGCATCAGGGCCGCGCTGCCCCCCGCGCCCGGCCGGCGTGAGGCCCCTGCGGGTCCTGAAGGCCTCCTCAGTGTGCCCGTGGTGTCCCAGAGATCGCGCGTGTCTCCCCGCGGTTTGCACGCATCGCCGTCGGTGTCACAGAGCTAACAAGTTTCCCCACAGCGTCCACCTTCGTGTCCCTGTGGGTCACACTTGTCCCTCCATTGTCCTCCCTCAGTATCCCCGTTGTTCGTACACACCGCCGTAGTGTCCCCACAGTTCACACGTGTCCTCTCAATCACATCCCCTCAGTGTCCCAGGGCTCACAAGTGTCCCCTCTTTTCGCGTCCACGTCCTTGTAGCTCACACGTGTCCCCTCATCGTCCCCCCTCAGTATCATCATGGTTCATACACACCCCTGCAGTGTCCCCATAGTTCACACGTGTCCCCTCAGTGTCCCCACAGCTCACACGTGTCCCCCTCCATGTTCTCGTGGTTCAGTCACGTCCCCTCAGTGTGCCCCTGGCTCACCGAGTGTCCCCCTCGGTGTCCCCATGGTTTGCATACATCCCCATCAGTGCTCCCACAGCTCACCTGTCCATTCAGAGATCCCCCCTCAATGTCTTCACAACTCACACATTGTCCCCATCAGCGGGGCTCACATGTGGCCTCAGTGTCCCCCTCTCCTCTCCAGGAACTTCTCATGGAGGCAGGAGCCATCCTCGGCACCAGGACAGGTTGTGTCTGTGTCCCCTGTCTGCACGGTCGAAGCCATTCAGCAGGTCTGTGGGTTCATTTGGAGCAGGGCGATGTGGACACAGGGACTCTGAGCACCCTTCCTTGAGGAATCCCATGTCTCACCACACGAGGTGCTTGTCCGAGGAGCAGACGGTGTCTGTGATTATACATGGGGCTGATAAAGGGCACTTGGGGCTTTCAAACCCACAAGAGCCCCGTGGGTGCACTACTGTCATGTTTGCTCACAAGGGCACTTCCAGGAGCTCCAGCTGGTGTTTGGACTCTGTCAGGGGCTCCATTTCAGCTCATTCCCTTGACATCAGCAAAGCACAGCCTAGCAGAAAACGCGCTGTGAAAACAACCAGCCACACATCTGCTTTCCGAGTAGACTGCACTAATTAAAGAGACTGACAGGGTGTGATGCAACAATAATCCCGATTTAATAAGACTTTTCTGCTTTCTGATCTCATGGATAGACCTGAAGATCGCTATACCATGGCTGAAGCTCCTGGGAATTTTCTGTGTGTAAATAGGTAACAGCACCACTGACAAGCAGTTGTGTCCACCAGCTTCCACTTTGGAGCTTGATGAAAAGTCTTGATTAGCTCTTGCACTGAAATTAGACTCACGATACCAACACATTCTCATTGATTTCTGTTTTTTTTTCCCTGATAACATTCCCTTTGAGTAATACTTGGTTTGTGGAAGTCTGTAAATCAATGTTCCATCAAATCAGCAGATATAGGAAACAGAGACTAAACAGGAAAACAAGTGTCTGCAAACACTTTTAAAGACATACAATTCCACAATTCCTTTTGTTCCTCAAAAGGAACAAAAAAATTACATAGATCTTTAAAAATCAGGTTTGAATTTTTTTCTGCAAATAGGTTTGTGAATAATAAACAAGTTACTGTCCAATGTAATTGTTTCTTTCTCTCAGAAGAAGATCAGAAGCATTTCTAAAATGGTTTTAATATTTTCAGAGCATTCCTTGTGAAAATGTCATGCTTCATTTTTTCCATGCATTTTTCCCTGCTGTTCTCTCCTGATCTCAACTTTTTTTTCTTTCAATTTACCTATGAAAAAGGAAAGAGAAAAGCAGAAAAGAAATGACAACAGAAAATTATAAAATAAGTAGAAAAATAAATAGAAAAATCTATTCCTTGTTTCAGCTGAGAAGAGATTCTAAAACCAAACAACAAACATAAATGCTGTTCCCTTGTGCAAACTTGAAAGCAAGGGGAGATGTGAACAAGAAGAATGTATCAAATCAGAAAACTCATCGATAGCAGCACATGTATGAGACCAGTGCAAGAGCCAACACAGAACCTTTTCCACCATATGACAGTAGACTCCTCTCTTGGAGTATCCCCCCACGTCCCTGTGGCACTGACCTTGCTCAGAGCAGTGCTGTGAGAACAGCCAGGAGCACACACCTCCAGAACTGTAGATTGTCACACTACGACGCGAAATAACTCACACACGGATGCTAGATGCAAAAGGGGAAGGAAAAGAACCTAAAGACTGAGCTTTATTTCCTGACTCCACTCTATATAGAATAGTAAAAGTGGCAGTGGATTGGAGGGTGAAACTGCCACCTCTCCAACCACACTGGTCAAACCAACAGTCCATCAATTCTCTCCACCTGCAAAGAAGAATGTAAAACAATCATTGTTTATATGAACAGTGTGAGAAAATTCAGTAGAAATATGTAAACGTCAGAAAGCATAAGAAACTTTTAGAACTTTAAAACTTTCGAAAGAACAGGGCGACAGTAGATCCCAGTGAAAGTTCTTGAAGCCATGCTGAGGCTGTTTGGTGATAGCCAACCCTTCCAAAACAACACTTTGACATAGGGATGCTGCTGTTGAGCTCCCTCATCAATGACACCATGAGAATTCCCCCTAATTTCCCCTTCCTTTCCCCTCCTCTCTTGATTTTTTTGATTCAAATACTGATCCAAACAGGTATCCTTCCTCTCCTGACATACCTCCAGATGACAATGCTTTTGCCAACGAGAAGATGACATAGCACATGAACCTCCCACCATACAAATGGACATCATCCCAAAGATGTTCTAGGCAAAGCTAACTGTTTTTCCACCCTGTGAGAGTTCATGGATGGCTGCAGTGATTAACCCTGAAGCCCGCTGGCTTATTCAGTAGTAATCGTTGACTGATCCATTGTGTCATGTTTTCATTTCAGCGCTTGTAGATCTTGGGAGTTTTCCAGCGAGTCAGTCTGCATGTTTTCAGTGTCCACCCCGCTGGTGCTCCTAAACTAGGGATTTTGACTTTCCCTATTTGGAACTTGAAGATTTTTTTTTGGCTTAAGTGGCTTTCACCAGCATAGGGCTAGGGTTCTTCCTCCAGAAATCAGCAAAGGGATCATAAACAGGCAACAGCAACAACAACAAAACAACCAGAAAAAAAAAAAATCCAGTTACTTTTAAATAAAATTTTCTTTAATGCTTTTGCTTTCAGTGAAAAAACAGCCAATATAGTTTTCACCACTGCCCCCGAAGGGAGATGTCATTCTGTTTTCCAGTCAAATTCAACTCAATACCAGTTTTTGATGGTAGGTATTTGAAATTCCAGCCTCAGTAGAAGGAATGAAAAAATCTTAATGGCTGTAAGGAAACCAGGTCCTTCCCTTCTATGTTTCATCTGCACATCAGTATAGATGGACACTTATAATAACACACTGGAAATGTAGGATTTTAATGCCCCTAGGAAACAGAGGTCATTGTTTCTCACACTTGCGGAAGGTCAACACAAAGACTGGAAGAAATCAGATTTTCATTTCTTTGCTAGGGGAGGAGAGGAAGGCTTTCAAAGAGCTGTTTGCAGCTCCCTGAGTCTCATGCCTGATACATACAAGTCTCAGCAGCTGGCACAGGTTAGAGTAACCCTCAGGCCACATTTCCTACAAACCTGCATAGCAGCAGGAGTGCAGGGAACACTCATTGTGCCACCTCCACTTTCCCCATCTTCCTGCTGCTATTTCCCTCTTCCTAAGACTGGCAAGGTCATCTGCAGCTTTTTCCTTGGGTCTGGCTGCTGTGTGCTCTCTGTTCTTGGGAGACCCAATAGAAACATCAGCAGGATTCCAGATAAGTCATCCATCAGTCATCTCCTGCAACTGCTTTGATTTGAAGTGGTTTGATGCCTCAAAGGGATGGTGGGGAGGAGAGAACAAGATGAAAGGGAAGAGGGCAGGAAAGGGTTGCATTTTATAGCCATGTTTTTCACAAGAAGCCTGAATAAAGGTGCTCCCAAGCTTCCCAATGGAGATGTGCTGGGCAGCCTGCAGTGTCCTAAGGGGCTGTATTACAGTGTGGACTTTTTATGAGGAGGATTCATGAAGAGCACATGGGAGAGATTTTGTTTTCTACTGAGCAAAATAAAGTCCTCAGAAGAGCCACAGCACGTGAGCTGAGGCAGGAAGGCCTAGAGCACTTTCTTGGTGTGCAGACTTTTAGTTTGGCAAGAAGTCTTTGCTGGGCCTGGGATGGCAAGCAATTTGGACAGACTCCAGCCCCATTGCAAAATCCTCTCCATCTGCATCTGGGAGGAACATGAGATGTGTTCCTCTGCTCTTCCCAGTGGCCCTGGCCTGCTCACCTCATTGCAAGCTGGATGCAGGACCAGCCTAGTTACCTGGATTTAGCAGAATGAGCCAGATTTCAAGACATCTGAAACCACAGAAAGAAACCCCCTGTGATGACAGAACCAAAGACTATTGCTGGCCAGCAACTGAAATAACACAGTCCCAAACACAATCCTACCACAGTGTCACGTGTTGATTCAGCATTTCTCCAGGCTGGGTAAGTGCTCACACCTGATCAAAAATATTCTGAGTAGGAAAAAAAAAACTGTCATCTGTAAATGCATTTTCTAATAGCAGAGGCAGGCAAGGAATTTTGCAAATACCACTTGCTTGCCCAAACTCCAACAAAATCTAAACTCTGTAGACAGGAATGGTTGACCTAGGGTAAATATTTAACTTTATCCTTCAAAGGCACATGTAGTTTTACCAGAAAGAAGATGAAAAATATAGAATAATACCCACACACACATACCTTGTTTACTCTAAGGATCCTTTGATGGCCCTGGAAACAAAGTTATACTGAGGCAAGAGTAATTTTTAAACTGTGTGTGTTGTTCCCTTTTCCAAAATTATCATAATATAAAAATATGAAGAAAAACCAATCACCCCCCAAGAATAGTAGAATTTTTTCCTTCATAAGCTCTCCCTGAGGTTTTTTCTTTGAGTTTAAAACAAGGAAAAGCAGGGAAAAGTAGGGAAAAAAGGGCAAGAACAAGTACAGACAGTCAAGATCTTGGATATGTGACAACCTGTCCTAGCAGGGGACATTGCCTCTAGCTGGTGGGGGAAATTCAGGGTCAGGCTTTTCAAAACAAGCAGGGCTGATCTGAAAACAAGCAATGAAGCTTTGCTACCGAAGAAGCGAGGGAAGCAACCGGTGCATCTCGGCCATGGGAAGCATGCTTGAATGGAGAGCTTGAAAATGCTCCAAGTGCCTGCTGATTTCTCCCATGGTAGTGGGTTGATAAAGTGCCTTGCCACTGGCAGGAGGTGGATAAGTTGGACATCTGAGGGTTTGCCTGGCATTCAAGGATCCATACACAAGCAGAACGTGCATTGATTTACATCAGTTATATGGAATATGCTATAAAAAGCCACATTAGGGAAAAAAAAAAAAGTGTGAGCAATTTCTGAACGCTGATTGTGATTCAGTGGCTAGAAGCAACAAGGGGAATCTCTATCCTTACATATTTTATCCCTGATTACAGTATGACAATGAATACTGTATCCCTGATTATGGGTGACAGTAAACTGGGATGACAGCACACAGGAATGACAAAGCTTCTGCCAAGAAACACAGGGGACCAGGCAGCTGCCCTCTGCCCACTATAAGGCTGTCTTCCCATGCCCCCAGCTCACTGCAGCATGTGGCAGTGGCCACACCAAGGAGCTTTGGGAGCCAACGTGGGGACCAAACACATCTTTGAGAAGTAACTGGAAAAGAACATAAGGGTAAGCAAAGCAAGAATGTGGTATTTTAAGAGCATACTTTCCAAGTATCCAACAATCTGCGACTCAGATGTTTCCAGGTGGTCCTTGATTTAAAAGCCTTCCATTAATTTTCCACCTGGAAATTTGCCTGCTGTGGTTTTTAACCCTATCATCTCTTTTCCAGAGAAGTGTTTAATCCTCTGCAGAGCTCACTGCATGCTTCTGTCACCCTTTGCACCTCTCCTGGTGGAGACAGGTAGCTACCAGCACTGCATCCACTAAAAATCTCCATGTTTGCTGCAGTCTGTGAGATACAGATTTAAGAAGGTGTTACAACTTTTTGCTTCTGTCCTCCAAGGCTGCTGTTCAGCCACTAAGTGCAATTCCCTCCTCCATGAGGAAGGGAATTTGGCACTCTGGCTCAGGAGATGTTATTAGGCTCATGAGTCTAATAAGGCTGTAGGTCTCTGAGGCTGTCAGTCCTTGAATTTCTGCTCAGAGGTAAGCTCAGGCAGCTCCTCAGCGGAGGTTTCTCTTCAGCCAACCTGGCCATTTTTATGAAACTCACAGAAATACACTTCCTGGGAGATTTCCACCCTTCAGCAAAATATTCAGTGGAATTGCATGTTGGAATCAAGTGCTGTTAATGAGGGATGGGTGGATGGAGTCAAGCAGAGGCACATCTCCCAGTGCATGTGCCAATGTACCCACCTCAAACTTACCTTTATGTTTACTGCTGTCCCAGCTCTCCGTGTGACTCACAAAGTAATTCTCCTGATCTGGGAGAAAGGGCTGATGCACATTTTCTCTTTAACCCTGAAAAGAGCCATAAAAATATGTGGAAATACAGGGCAGTCGCATATATCTAAGGAAAACAGTAAATGCATACTCAAAAGAAAGGAGGAACACAGAAACACTGTGTGATGAGTCTGCAGGTTAGTATGAAAATAACCTCAAAGTCTTCGAAGTCACAGCAGGGTGTTGCATTGCTACTCTCTCCCTTTCCTCCCAACATGTTTGCATCATAGAAAATGAGCTTTTTGCTCCTAAAGTCCACAGTTTCAGACACATTTCTTAGCTAGACATAGGAAAGTACATAGGTTTTTTTTCTGGAGCTTGTAGTTCTCAGTGATCTCAAAGCCTTCGAGAATCTGAGCTTACTTTATTTATTGTACAATTGTCTAAGCTGCCTAGGCTACTGTAGGTATGTGAGATACCTGCTGGGAGTTCCAAAGGCCATTTTACTCACCTGAACTGAAGCAATTTTAGCTCCCTAATGAAGCAGCATCATTATCAAAACCAAATGAAACAAAACAAACAACATACCTGTGCAGAGTAGATTACACACCGCTGTGGCTCTGTAACAGTCCTGTTACTGCAGGTTTTGGAGTAATAGCCCAACTGGGAATTAAGATGAGAAAAACAAAGCAGAAGGAGTGTGAACTTTCCACCTGCCTGTGGTCAGAGCCAAGACCTCCTGCATCAGGGAGTGCAATTCACCTCTGGCACAGTGCAACCACAGAGCAGGGAGTCAGCCCCAGGGTGAAGCCCCTGATCCTGCACTGGGGCTGCTGATCTGTGGGACACATGTGCTTCTGGGGGGAGGGTGAAGAGGTCCTACTTAGCTTTGTTACCCCCAGCTTGCAAAGGAGCTTTGAGAAAAGTGAAGAGAGGCAAGGCCACCCTCCGCTCCTTGCTCACACACCACCTTTTTTCAGAGGTGACAGAGTGGCTCTATTGGCAGCAGAGGATATGCTGAGCAGAGCCACCACATCTTTCTGGTGGATAAGGAGAGGCAGCAGAGGCAGCTTCTGGAGCACACTGAAAGTTTTTTTTTCTGAGTGCCACAGGAAAAGAAACCATTATGAGAGTGCGCTAAAAGCCTATTCATTGCTAAGGAAAGGGTTGCTGAAGAATGTGGGATGCATGCCGAAAACTGCCAGCCAGAGCAACGGGGAGATTATTAAAGCCCTTTGCAAAGACCCCCGTCTCCTTCCTTTGGCAGTGGCAGTTCTGCACATGGAGTCGTTTCGGCCCTACCCATTGAAATCCTGTAAATAGCTGTCTGCATGGAGGCGGGAGCTGGGTGACAGCTGAGGGGCTTTTTCGTGTGGGAACTGTAGGTAGCAAACGTGGCTGTTCTCAGCTGTGCTCCTCAGCAGGGAGCAGTGCTGACCCTCTCCAGGCTGGCTGCTTGTGCAGGGGCTGTGCACACAGGATGCTGGGGCTAGGAAGCCTTTCTGTCTTCCAGTAGGAATATCTTGCCCTGAACCAGCAGCTACCTGTTCTGGCAAAGCTGAGAGCTGTCTCCTGCTTTCTCTGTCCCAGTTTCTGCCTTCCTTTCCTGCCTGCTCTTACATTTCTTTCTCTTACCCCACCTTAGCTTTTTATCTCCTCGGGGTTGTTTGGGATGAGTGCCTGTGAGACAAACCCTGGCCAAGGGGAACCCATCCAGGGAACAAAGCCCTGGAGCAATGACTCCTACAAGACAGGCTGTCCCCTTTGCTCTCTAAGGGGAAGCTGATCCTGTGAGATTGCTGTTCCCATAGCTATTTTGTTTTAGGACTTGGTGTACTCCCTCCCTGAACGTTCAGCCTGGTGGGAACGCCAGGTAGTAGGGGTGCTGTACAGACATATGATGTCTGGGTTCTGCAACAAGGGTTGCAGGATGAGCAGAGAAGTGGAGGTACAGGAAGGTAAAGAGACATGCCCAGGATTACCCAGTACACCCAGCTCTTTCATCTGCTTTGTCCCATGCTGTGCCTTCAGGATGAAATAGCACAGCTCCAGGCTGGGAGCATTGCTTTCCTGCCTCTAGGAATGGCATGGCAGGGAACCAGCAGGAAGGAGGAGGTGCGGCTCTACCCCCCCAGGGGTTGAGATGGTCTATTAACTACTCCTGGCTTCAAGGAGACTCCAGCATGACTGCTTCCATACCCAAGGGTTTAAAAGTCATGAGTCAGGTCCCTCCAAAAGCATGAGACTTTATGGTTTCAAAAGCATGAGGTTTGAAAAAAAAAAAAAAGTGCATGCTCTAAATTTGCCTTTGGTACTGGAACCCTTGGATCATATTTTTGAGTTTTTAGCCCAAAAATCAGTGTTTATTCTGCCTGTTGGTTGGGCAACACAGAGCATCTTCTTTGTCTGCTCACTCAGATGTATTCATGAGACTTTTCAGAACCTGAAGTCTTCGAGCCCTCTGACCCTCTGTCCACCTTCATTAAATTTGGTTGATGGGTTCAAGTTGTGAGGGAATCAGCAACTATGCCCACACATAGTACCCTTAACTAAACCTTGTGTCCTTAGAAAACTGGACAGAAATAGAGGTGTCCAAGGTTACTGCTACCTTTTTAACGTTACAACAAAATCTTCTTGGAGTGGAGGAAAGACATGGAAATACTTCACATGTTGGAAAAGCAGTTGGACCAGGAGTCTCCCTGGAAAGAAGAAAGCACATTTAATAACCAAACTCAGCTGAGGCAAAACCATAGAAAACAAACTGCCTGCACCAGGAATTTGGGGGAAGGGCCAACACTGGGAAAGGGGAAGAAAAGAGCACAGGTATTATTTAGTTCAAGTAAAAACAGAGCAGCACATCTGAAGAACTTAACAGGGAGGTGCGTGTTACAACTGGCCAGGATGAAAAGAATCAGAAAAGAAAGAAGGAGAGGCAAAGACAGCTTTAGGAGTAATGACAGGGAGATCAGATTTTCAGGCAGAGCTCAGACATGTCAGCTAAGTGGAGCCTTGTGAGTGCTGTGTGATGCTTAATCCAAAAGGCATCCCAAATTCCAGTAACAATATCCACCTCAAGCCAGCAGATGTGCTGCTTCACCTACAGCCTTGGGGCTCAGAAAAATACTGGTGTTTGGAGGTTTTGCCCTTCCTTCCCTGCATCCATCCCAAATCCTGACTTACCTTTGCAGGGGCCACAGCTCCTAACAAGGCAGGAAGGGAGATGTTCAACTGGGCTCAACTAATGAAGGGTCAGAGATCTGCCTGCCAAAGCCTCATGGCATTTTCACCCCAGTGCAACCTGGAGATGAATGGCTGAGATGGGAGTACAAGTCACTTTGATCTCTCTGGTTTACATCCCCAGAATTAAATGAAGGTGTTATAATTTCTCCTCCAGGAGACTGTGTGCACTGCCAGGAAGGGTTCAGATACCCCCAGTGCTGCAGCACCTTTATGCAAGTGTGGCTGGGTAGTACTTGGTCCCTTAATGATCTGGTACTGAGCAGGAAGACAGGGGAGCAGCAAGGGTTCTCCAGGATATGCACAAGGATGAATTATATGAGGGTAATACTCGAGGATATAATACTCAAGGATGACTCCTGTGAGCCCTGTGATGGGAGACTGGCCACCCCATGCTGCCAACTGGAAATGGAGAAAGTGTTCAGGAAAAATTTTGAGATCCAGCCTGATCTGAAAAGGGGAAGCTAATGGGGACAGGAGGTCATTGTGGTGGGTCTTGCAAGGTAGGTAGGAGGTAGGAAATTCCTCCATGGTAAATCACCACTTCCTCCGACTTCTGCTCAATCCAAAGTGCAGCATGAGCGGCCGGGCAGTGCCGTGTCCCACCCTTGGCAGCACGGTCGCCTGTCTTGTTGATTCAGTTCATTCCCAGTGGGACAGGATGGGGCAGGATTTGGCCCTTTGTCTCTGGATGTCTGTCCAATCTGTGGGCTTGCAAGCAATGAACCGTAAAAAAAGAAGAGTTGACAATTAAATGCTCAGAATCTACTAGGACTTTGTCCAGAGTGGGCTAAGCAAACAAGTACAGATGGAGCAACCTATGATCTGCACAGTTGCATGAGCTTTACAGTTAAGGGTGTACTCTATGCTGCTTAATTGCTTTAATCATACCAATTTATGAGCCAGGTTTCTTGCTTAATTAGTGAAATGAAGAATGAAAAGTGAATACATGGAATTAAGTCTTGACTTGTTAATTTGGCTTATAACCTTCATTACTGAGCTGGGAGAGCTGTGTTCACTTAGTGTCTGGATGTTTAATGTGGTTTTTCACATGGTGCAGAAAACGGTGAAGAATCAGCAAAGAAAGGGACTGAGCTGATCAGTAGCCCTCAACCTCAGGGCCTCTCAGTGAAGGCTGACTCAGTGACCATATGAAGTCCTTGGAAGGGCCATTTTGGGTGAAGGGGGATGCAAACTTTTGAGATGCTGCTGCTGTGCATGGCAAAGCATTTGCCCGCACATCTGGAGCAAAGTTCCCACTTCATCCCCAAATGGTTCCCCCAAAATTCAGCATCTTTCACGGCAGAGCATCACCAGCCAGCTCCAGCAGGTTCTGGATGCATTTTTCTTCATGGGACATTGACCACTGTTGTTCCCACTCATGTGGAACAAGGCAACGCCATCTCTCGTGCCTCCAGGGGCTGAAGAGGACCTCAGGGAAAATGGCACAGAATTTTCCCTGCAGTAGCATTTTCAAACAGGAAACTGTTGTCAAAGAATGAATTCTAGTGATAAGGTGGGATTGGTTTTTTCCCCACTCTAAAACCAATCTTTTTCTAGCTGCAGAGGGTTGTTCCCACCGTACTGTCAAATAGGAAAATTAATTTTTAAAAATCTGATGCAAATGCCTCTGTTTTCTTTTGTCCTCCCCTCTTTTTTGCTTTCTGCTGCTATTAATTTTTGGACTTATTCTATTATTGGATAATTGCATTGGCTAATTGCATTTAAACAGTTTTAGCAAGATTGGGTAATTAAATTCAGAGTAATTGGACTGAAAATGCACAGAATCTGGTAGAAGTATTTCACAAGAGGCTGAACTAGGTAAACAAGAAGGGATATGTTAGTTTGTGTGAGGGTACACACACATATTTAGGGTACACGGGTCCAACTCCCAGGCAGGAAATGCCATATTCGTGACTCTGGGCCCTTCCCCAGGACATGGAATCGATGGAAAACAATTTTGACTAGCAAGGGAGGGAATTAGATTTTCATTAACACCAGATAAACCAATTCCAGAAGTGAAAACCCCACAAATATCTTACAAGCTTCTCTTGTCACTGTATCCGAAGCCTCACTGGAAAATACAGCTATTATTTCTAAATGCATCCAGTGAAATACAAATTTCCAATAATTCGAATTTCCAATAATTAAACAGTTGCAGCCAGGTGTGTAGCTGTACTCTCGGCTCTCTTGTAGCCAGCAGGAAGAAAACAGCAATTTTCTTTTAATCGTGTGCATATTCTGAAATAATTTCCTGGGAGCTTTTCACCCACCATGTGTGAAGCAGGTATCCAGCAGGAAGGGACACGGGACACATGAAGTTTTACCCAGCTTTTTGTTGCTGGCTCCTTCCCTGCTCCTCCCTGTGGCTGCTTACTTCATGCAGAGTTTCCTCCTGCAGCTCTCAGGCATGTGGGAAGGCTGGTGGGAAGTGCAGCAGATTTTGGTGAAGGTTTCCTGGGCAAACCCAGCAGCCCTGGTGATGGAGCCCAGTGCACTTCTCCTGGCCGTGCTGCTTCTCAGGCCCCCACAGCACACAAGAGGGAGGAGTCATTTCCCCTTCCCAGCACTGTGCTTTGGTCCTGGTGAGGAAGTGAAATCCTCTCATTTTCTGCTCAGAGGGAAGGAGCAGGCAGGAATTGCTTGTCTAAAGCCCACCACCACCATCTCTAATGTAGCTAAAGCAATTTGCAGAGCCTGGAATGAAACTTGTACAGTCTGCCTATTTACCCATCCTTCCTCTATCTCTCTCTCTCATCTGAAAGCAAGACACAAGTTTGTGAGTCAGAAGCAGACTAATTTCAGAAAAGCCACTTCTGAGAGCCTCTGGCTCCTGGATGAGACGCCGGCCCCGCTGGAGCAAACCTCCTGCCAGTCCCACCGAGGCATCTGACCGAGATAAAACAAGGCAAAACACTTCTTATTAAATAACCCTGGCAGAAATCATTTCATAAAGGGCATCTTATTGATAGCAAGGACTTCAGGCCAGGGCTGTGACTCTGCCACACCAACCACAAATGTCCACACTTGGAGTGATGGTGAGCAAAGCCAGGAGAACAAGTCTGAGCCAAGTGCTTCAGCCTTGGGCTTTTCCAGGCATTGCAGCCTGTGTGGGCACTGGACAGGCACAGGTCTGGGCAAAGCTTGACATTTCCCAGCTGCAGAGGCAGAATTTAATTTTGCCAGCCAAGGCACGAGGAACTGAGGCACTTGTTGTATGGGAAGGGGATGGTGGGGACAGATCTTGGGCGATGGGCTTCTGCTCCCACTGGAGTAAGAAAGATGGGAGACTGGTGGGAGGAATCTCAGGGGAAACTCTAGACAGAAAATGACAGGACACCTCCAGCTCTGACAGCAATGACAGGGCCATACTTGCCTGACTTGCCGTAAAACCTCACAGATTTCACTACCAGTGCAGATTTTGGCTTTTCCACCAGCATATACAAAACCCATAAGCATATGGACAGCAACCACAGCAGCAGGTGTTGTCACTCAGTGCTCCCCTGCTATTGCACTGCCCACCCAAGCAGAGAAGATGCTGTGAAGGAGAGGGTGAAGGTCTGGCCCATGTGGTTCATACCCCTGAGCCCAAGGTCCTCTTCAAGAGGGAGCAGGGGGGCTGACACTGTGTTGAGATCTTTGCCAGTTTGGATCCTGTGGTGTACAAAGTCAGTGTGCCTCGGGGAAACGGGTGTTTTCTCACACCCAGGCATCTCCCCTGGGACAGGAGCCTCTTGTTTTTCCCTCCAGTCCCACTGAGATGAACCTTGCTGGAGCTGCACTATGTGGGGATCTATAGACACTGTAGAATCTGAAGTGCTGGCATGAGGCCCACAGAGTCATTTGCTTTAAAATAAAGAAGAGCAGGGTATGACTGTGAAAGGAGACACACACTGTGTGCACAAAGGGTTTGGGGTTGGTCATGGGCCAGCATCATAGCAGCTGTCATTCCCTGAGGTGGACATAAGAGACAGCAGTCACCTGCTGTAGCCTGCAAAAGTGGAGAGTGCTTTGCAGTTGCCAAAGAGGTATCTTCTGGAAGTGGAAAAAGCAGGACTCTCTCAGCACATTCGTGTCCTTTTGGTGGTGTAGCTCTTCTGGGGTCTGCAGTGAGTGCCCACCATGTGGCACCAATCCTGTGCATGCTTGCCCAGCCTCTCACTGCACCTCAGAGGGATTTTACGACCATCTCCTGCTCTCCCTGCATGTAGGGACTGGGTTTCTGAGTGCTGTGAAAATCTTTTCTCTAGTCTGGGCCCTCAAAAGGAGCATGGTTATTCTTCCAAAGGCTTCCTCCAAACATCTAGGAGAATCATTAGCTGCTGCAGAGCTCCAAAGTAAACTATAGCTTTCTGAGGTCCTGGGGATGCTCTCTTTAGGAAAAGAAGCTTGATCCCATGTCACCACCACCACAAGCAAGGTCACCCTAATCCCTCCTGGCTGCCTGCACCAGCACAGGCCCCATTGCATGACAGTGAGCATTTCCAGTTCAGCAGTCTCACTTTGTTTGCATTTTATTGCCCAGGCAGGACTTACATCCTTGCTGATGGATGTGTCCACAGCCAGTGTGCCAGGCTGGGCACAGCCTGTCCTCTAAACTGAGCCCGAGCTGCTGCAGGCACAAGCAGCAGCTCCTGGGGTCACACAGCATTTTTGGCTCACAAGATGTTTGTGTTGCAGTTTCCTCACATGGGTCCTCATCTGCCTCAGGGATGGTGAACTGGCCAAGACTGACAGAGTGGAAGGGCCCTCAGGTAAAACACCCTCCAGAGAGATGATGCATTGTTGTTTTACAAACCCTCCTTCAGCAGGGTACCACATTAATTGGCATGCCTGACTAAAGTGTTTTGCTCCTATTTAGGGATCATTTTCACTAGGGTGAACCCAGGACTTGCATCCCTCCAGGTGGGTATCCCCCTGTTCTACTTGAAGAACCAAACAGAAGTTTTAATTCCCCTATAAACTGACCCCTATAAACTCTGCTGCTTTTCTCTGTGGGCTGTGCTGCTGTTGAAAGCTGGTCCCATTCCTCTGCTCGAGGCAGGGGCAGCTTTCCATTGAACAGATCCCAGAGTCCCAGCTGCAAACTCTGAGCAGCTCCCTCCATAAACTCCCCTCAAGCACACAGAGCAGAGGCAGGAGACACTGACACCTCCTGGTATAGTGTATCACTGGGAAAAGACTCACCAGCCATTGCCTGAGAAACTCTGCTTTGGGGTACACCCAACAGGACACACTGGGTTTTACTCTGCTGCATGGGCCACCTTGGAACCTGGTCTTGCTTTGAGGTGTCAGGAAATTCTGCATTTTTGTCATGAATACATGGTTGTTTTCTCATTGTTTCTTTATCAACTCATGGTTTCCCTGCCAAGGTTGTGGTTCAGCTTAAATAAAATCCATTCAGCTTTTAAATACAGTTTGCCATACAGCTCAGTGTTTGCTAATATTGCAGAAATTTTCTTAATTTTTTTTGAGAACAACATTTTCCTACGAGCTCAGCCCAGCTGGTGAGCCCAGCAATCCAGGCAAACATTTCTGTGTCCTTTCCCCTCATGATAAACGTGACTGTGCCATTGCTCAGGGACTCACAGACCACACTGTCTTACTGTTGTTCACTTGAGGTCCATTCAATTTGGCAGAATTTTTGCAATGGGAGTTAATTAGGGAGAGCTTGCTGATGAGAAAATACTAGGGCAGATGAAAGTCAGGCTTAAGCACCTCCCTTGCACCTCTAACAGAAGTGAAACCTCTTATTTCACTTCAGAAGTGAAATAAAAATTATTGCAACAGATGCCAATCAAGTTCCACATCTCTTCTTATCAGGAGCAAGTCACGACACTGAGTCTCAATATTTAGAAGTTGTACATAAGACAGGGAGTGTCACAAAATAACATCATCCTGGAAAAGTAGATTAGAAATTATTCTCCACGTTTTTCAAGAAAAAAAGGGGGGGAAACAGCAATCTTACTTGATTTATCCTAATAAATACTTACTGTTCCTTAAATAATAGAAGAAGTATTGAAGAGCATGGCTCAAACCAAGCTCAGCCTTTCGGAGAAACTTCACCTTTTCCAGTTTTCATAAGGAAGCATCCTCCAGTTCCCATCTACGAACCTCAGCTTTGAGATGCTGCCGGTACTGAACCCCCTTGTCCCTCCAGAACCGCAGGGCTCAAACTCTAGCGGGCTGGAAGATGAAGGCAATGGAATAAAGGGAAAGCAAAGCTATTTTGATTGCACAGTGCCACCCACTGTCGGAGAGACAGACGGCACCGGGGCCGCTGCCCGGGATGGGCGGCGCTTGCTGCTGCCAGCAGTAACAAAGATATTTATCTGAGACAGATCACTCTGATATCTAAGAGAGACAGATAAGGCAGCTCTCTACATACAGTAGGATATAGACACACAGATACTGCTGGGGTGAGTTGTATATATATATATAGTCTCCATCAATCAATATCTGTGTACTCATTCTGAGTCTTGATGGCTCACAGAAAGCTGAGCTGAAGTGAGTGGAGATCCAGCGAGGAGGAGACATTGCTGGAAAAACTTTGGATGGGTCTGGAGGTCATGAGTGTCTAGGAAAACACATCAGTTGGGTGCCAGCCCCCCTGGGAGGCCTGCAGGCGTGGAAAGGGTAGTCAAGGAGACTGGGAGGGGATGGAGATGTGGTGGTGCAGGGAAACAGGGGCCCATGTGCATGCTTCAGTGAAGATGCTTCATTTGGTGTTTGCAATAGATACATGTTTTGATTATCAGCTACTTAGGTGTTTCAACATGGATGGAATTATGTGGTTCATTTCCTCTGTCTGGACATCAGGTGGAAAATATTTCACCCAAAGCACCATGTCACTCTCTGGGTTATGCCATTGTGCATCTACAGAAGGGAAGATAGTTCCAACAGATTTATGAGGAGCTCAAACCAGAGCATCCCAACACCCTCCAAGCCTACAGAACTGTGTATCCTGGGAAAAGACTGAGCTGTATTTTTCCATACATCCACCACCCATGGCCAAAGGCCATGAAGCAGCCGGAGAGCAGGGCGTGCTCTGGCGAGCTGGGAGCTCTTGCAGGGTGGTGTTCTCTTCTGCAGAGACGCCCTTGGAGAAGAGATCTTTCATTAAGATTGTCATTTGCTACCATTTCCATCCCCACAGAGGCTGCCTCCTCCTCACAGGCAGCATCCCCAGGGAGGGAGCGCTTGTGAAATATTCATACATCAGAAGAAATTACATTTGTAAGCCTGGACTGCGAAGCGACAACTGGCTGGAGGGGCGAGCAGGGAAAAATAACAGGAGCGAGGGAGGGAGAAAAAAAGAGGCAGAATGTGGGAAATGGAAGGTGAGCTGTGATTTCTCCATGTCAAAATGCAGCAAGGAGCTTTGTGGGCTCTGCTGGGGCTCATTTATGAAGGCATATGTAGGGAATAGGTTTTCTCCTCATTCGGGGATGTCTAAACAGCATTCGTGTTCGTGCTTCTGTGAGACTGGAGAATAACCTCACCCAAGCATGTACAAGGGACAAAAATGCCCCCTAACCACTGGCAGATCTGTGTCATGGGTTTGAATAGTTTGAGCATTTCTGCAGTTTTAAAGAATGTAAATAAATTCCACATTTTGGGATTTTTGGCGAAATGGGATTTAACAGCAGGAAAAAGGCAAACCCAAGCCCGTTTAGCCCTGCATGTCAGGAGACTTCAGGCCCACGAGCAACAGGAGGCAGCTGAGTGCCTTTGGGTATCTCCAGCACACAGCTGCAAATCTTTTACATCCTGATGGACCACTAATGTTCCACAAGCACATTGCAAGAACTCCTGGAGAAATACATATTCCCTCTTAAAAACCACGCTTTTCATTTTCCTCTTCTCTCTGTGTCTCCCCCTGAGGACTGGATTCTTTATGAAGATCCAGTGCCTAAGACCTCCAGCAGTGTCAGTAACAGTGAAAACTGGAAGAATCATTGTTTTTAATACTGTGATCATTAAGATCCCCCATTGCTGATGCTGTCTGTTGCCCAGATAATTTATCCAGATACGCTATAGGTATAGGAAAGGGGACGGATAGCATCCTACAGATGTTTTCTTGAGATGATGGTTTCCCTCCCTGCATCCTTACAGCCTCCCTACGCCCTCCTAGCTGGGTCCTCGCCTCCCTTGCAGGAAGCACACGAACACTCACATGATGAGGGAGCAAGTTTTGACTATTTTAGGGCCTGAAATTTCCCTGTCGGCATGGCAACTTTCAACTCCTCACCTCTGACGGAAGCTGCTTAAAATAGAAAATCCAGAAAGCAAGCTTTGTGCTCCATGCTCAGCAAGCCCAGCTCCAGTATGGCAGGCAGGGCAGGATCTGGCCTCACAGGGCTAGGGAAATGCCAGGGTTAAGGAAGAGGACCCACAGGCCATCACCACCCCCTGCTGCAGTTCGTAAAACATCACCTGAATCGTCATGATTTTTGCTGGTATCCCCTCCCTATCCAGCCTTCTTAGCTCAGGGAAGCTCTGTTTCAATGTTCCCAGACTTATCCACAGGCACTGAGCCTCCATCTTTCCATGGATACTCTCTCCATCTTAGATACATTTTCCCCCAGACCTCAAGGGCTATTCAGTTCCAGGGGAAGTGCCAACCCTCCAAGCTTACTTTTTATTTACTTTTTTTTTTTTTCCCCTTTGCAAAACCCATTATTTTTTTTTACACTTACTCTTTTCCCCAAACCAATTTTTCCTCCAGCTCACACATAAACAATTGTGATTGCATGGGGTCAAGTGGGCATGTGGTGTGTCTCCTCTAATCCCTGCTTAACCTAATTCATTTTCTGTCTAAGAACAAAACTCTGCGAGATTCATTCAAGAGTCTGGATTATGTCTCTCTTGGCCTACAATGCTCACATAGGATTAGGGAATAAAAAACCCTAGAAGTCATTGGCGAGGCACTAAACCTGCAAACAAACAACCCAAACACCTCAAAAATCCCTTTCTGTGCCTGGATTTGAGCCATGAGCCAGGATGTGTGGGAAGATTTTCTCCACTGAAACGTCATTGCCAACACAGAGTCCAACCCTCAGGGCTATTTTTAGGTCAGTGGGGTCTGGACTTTGCTGTCATATTTTGTGCCTGAAGGCTTTTCCCCCTTATTTTCTCCTCTCTGCAACCCAAAGTTTTCTGGGGAGTTCAGTGGATGGAGCTGGGATGTCTGGGGGGGGTTTATTTGGTTTTCATATGGGAAAAATAAAATCAATCTTCTACATCAGGAAGAAGGGCTTGTTTTGTACAAACACAATCACTGCTGCTTGTTGTTGCTTCTAGGGGAGCTTGTTGACATTTTTCAATCAAAATATTTTCCACTCTCCCTCCAATTGATGTCTTTTTCTTTTCTCCCCTCCTCCTCCCCTTCAGTTTGGCAGGTGTTGTTTTTTTAAACAATTTATGCACTTTCATTTCTATGTGTTTTTGAAAGGGCAACTAACACCCAAACATGTTTCTTTCCCTTTCTGCAGGTGGACAGTGAGTATTATCATAAAGAATTTCTCCCTCTCCTGTCTTTATTTTATTTATTCCCATCCTTTTTCCCACTGCTCCCCTCTCTCCTGAACTTGTCGAAACTGCTCCAAGCAGGCAAAGGACAAACCCCAGCTCCCCTCTGGAGAGCAGGAAGCACCCCACTGAGCCAGGCAGGGCCAGTAACCTCTGCTTTCCAGGATAAAAATGGATTCACTTCACTTTTCCTTCTTAATTTGAGATCCATGGATGCTTGACTGAGGCATCTCTAACAAGGCATCTTCTCAAGAGTCTGCTGCAGGCTCCTGGCTCCAAGGGGACGCAGGACTCCGCTGGGAGGAGAAGTTACCTCCAAGCACAGGGATGAGCTCTTGTCAGAAGCAAGCCTGGGACACTGTCCCCTGCAGATGTTTGCACCTTTTTTTGGGTATTCTGACTCTTTTAAAAGCAGCCACTGGAAATGGGGATTACCTGTATTTCACCTGACTTGCATTTCTAAATCGCCGCTCATAGATTGCCTTAGAGGAGAAACAGGGATGCCCATTCCCCAGACCAGATAGAAAACCTCAGGGTTGTAGCTCTTACACGAAATGCCAGAGGAGATTTAATGCTTTACTACCACAGTGTGTGCTGTTGTTCAGCCTAAGAGGCAGCAAATCCCCATTTCCCAGGCAAAGCTCCTCTGGGCTCCTCTATGGGCATGGGAGCTGCTACAGCCTCCAAGGAATACTAGGAAGAGTGGGGATATCAAGAAAAAGCAGTCTAGCTGGACAAGCAGGTATCTAAAGGACCTGCAGATAAGAGAAAAACAGCAACAGAAATTTCAAAAGCAGATGAAGAGAGAAAAGAAGTGCATTAATCTCATTTCTAGGCCAGGCCAAAAAAATCAGGTGTTTGGGAGTGATTTACCAAAGTGTGCTCGTTCCAAACATCAGCTTTCCTGGAGCTATTGAACAGTGAAGCAAAGTTAATATACTCATGTAGTTGCCTTTATATATAAAAGTGTGTGGTGTCATTATTAACACAGCCAATACCAGGAGCTTTATTTCTTGATTCCCCTGAGCGGGACACGAGTCCCGAGGTGCCCTGGGTGTGAAGCCCTTAAGCCTGGAGCTGCAGGTGGGTTCCTGCAGGGCTACAAAGGGTGCCTGTGCTCCAGCTGCCCAAGCAGACAGGGTAAACACCCTCAGCCCTAACTATTATAGGAAAGAGTGAGCCCACAGGTCCTGACTCACTCCCTGAGGGACACCCAGCAGAGGAGCTTGTGGTCACCCCTGCATCCCTCCTGCCCCACCACTGGCCTTTGCTGTGGCTGCAGCTGGTTCCCTCTGAACGTTGGAGCCTCTCTGACCTCTGCTCCCAAGGGAGTGCACCCTCCTTTCCCAAATTCACCCTTTGTCTCCTGTTCCTCCTTCTGTGCAGCCCCAGCTCCTCCTTCAGATGTCCCTTCCTCTGTGGCAGGGACTGGCACTGATGGAGCTCCCTTTGGAGCAGCCCAGGTTGGGATTAGCCCATTGCTCCCTACTGGTGGTATTCATCTTCTGGAGGTGTAAACAACTTGTTGAAAATAAATCAAAGTTAAATATCTTTAACTGATTTAGAGCTTCTGGTTTGGAGCTTCTCCATCAGCCTCACAGTCTTACCTTTCATGATGGCCATGCAATCACAATGCTTCGAGCTTTGGCACAGGGATAGGACAGAAATTTGTGTCTGTGTCTACAGAAAAAAGGGGATGATCAGGATGAGGAGAAAGTATCAGGGAGCAGTGCAGCAGATTTGTGCCAACAAAGGACATTTTTCCTCTGTGTCACCTTCATTCCTGTTTAACTCCCCCCAGCCCCTCACCAGCCACCAGCTGAAACCCAAACCAGCCTTGAGTGTTCAGGCTCTGTCTGAGAGAACAGAAACCTGCTGTGAGAAGCCAAGATGTTGGGATAAACAGAGAATTTCCTAAAATTATTGCAAAAAAGTTCGGCTGCTATTTGATTTAGATATTGCTAATGAGAATTGCCTGGGTAGGCTGTAGAGATTACTAGAAAGTCCCTTCCATACCTCTCCGTTGGTCTGACTATTTTAAACCCCCTCCGTCCCCTCCCTAGACACCCCTCGACTGCCCCTGCTGGCAGGACATCTGCCAGGGGAGGATGATAAGACAAAGAAGCCACCATAAATCACAGCTGCTAATTGCAAAGCTGTGTGTATCCATCCTTGCCCTTTTGTGCCTTCGCCTTCAATCCACAGCCTGCCCACCCGATCCATCTCCCTGGCAGTCCTGCTCCTTCGTGCCTCCCTCCCTGTGCTGCTCCCATTTATGCTCTGAAGCACAGCCTCTGCTTCCTCACAATCAGCTTGATTCCCTGTGTCTTCCTTCTTCAGCACTCCTGGTCCCTTTGCCAGCTTGTTCACTCCTTTCATATTTCTCTTCTTCCTCGAGCATCATCACCATCCTAGCTTCCCTGCTTGCCTCTCCAAACAGACACACATGATCTGTTTTGCTGTTGCCATGCTTTTCAGACATAAACTAATTATGGTCTGCAAGCCAGAAGGTCAGCAGTAGGATCCTTATTTTTGCAGCCCTCAATCCCACTATGTCAATGCACACACAAACATGGACGAAGGTCTTTCGGGGAGATGGTCAGGCCCAGGCACCAAAACCCCATAAAACCAGTAAAAAAGGCTGGTTCTTATCATAGAAGCACTCCCTTGTCAGCATATGCTGCACCCAGTGCTCAAGAGAAAAGCCATGTCAGCTGCACTTTAATGTCAGAAATATTCAGGAGGCAAACCTGCCAACCTGCCAACCTTTGGGTCATCTCTTCACCCTTAAAACATTAGCCAGCCTCCAGATTTCCAGGAATGGGTTTTTAACCACCCAGAAGAGTGTTGGGAGATGATAAGAGGCCATACTTTTACATTCAAGTGATTTAGGAAAAATATCAGGAATAGATCCCAGGGAGAGAAGGAAACCCCTTAGGGATTACTAGGAGCCAGTTTAGTGCTTTCCTGGTGGAAAAATAAATTGCTGGGCAAACCAAGAACTGACAGTCTCTGAGGCAGTGTTTGACTACCTGCAGAAAATTATCCTTGATATTTGCTGTCAGTGCTTTGCTCCAGCCTGAACTGCCTCCACCCAAGCAAAGTTGTTCCACAGGTTTCAAGCACTGAAAATGTGTAGGGAAAACAGGGTTAAAATATTTCAGAGAACAAAGCAAACCAGGAAACTTCTTCTGTGAGCCAAATACCATTATTTTTTTGCAGAGACTTCCGGACTGTGGGACCCCAGCTTTAGCAAATCTTGTTAACAATTTGCTTGAGCATTTTTGTGAGGCACCAGAAGAATGGGTTACGCATCTTATTGATTTAATGACAACTATTGCTGCTGGGAATTGATGCTTTCATTAGAGAAAGCAGGTTAGCAATAGAGTTGTGAATGCCTGGCCAACTCAGGAGGTGGCAGGGAACAAATGGTTTCCCCTACTGAAATAAAACTTCCAGGCAAGGTGTAATGCAGGAAGACTCTGTTAATATCACAGAGCTGTAACACAGCTCTGGTTCAGTGGATTAAAAAATCCCATAGTTGCTGAAACCCTCCAAAGATTATGATTAATATATAATCTCTTTGGGAAAGAGCAGTGAAATACCTGATCAAAGCTAGTACTGGTTGCTAAATATCTGCCTTTGAAACCTTGGGAATAGGACTCAGTTTCCCCATGCTGGAAATCTTTGGCTGATGATGCCACATATCTTGGATGATTCCTAGAAGAATATAGGCAACCTGAGGCAGAAAAGGCTTCCTCATTGGGAAAAAAGTCAGAAAGGAAATTGAGGGTTGAGGTGGGAAGAGACCTCTGGAGGTCACGTGGTCCTGTTTCATCTGTGAATTCCCTGTGGATGCATCCCTATTCTCTCCTTGAGGTCCTTAACAGAGATGTGGGGCAGCACTGGGGGGTTCCACTATCAATCCCTGCATCCATTTTCCCCCGAGTGGGCTTTGTGCCACCAACCACAACCCTCTGCCATCCCTTCCTCTAACCTGCACTTTGTCCAGGGGGATGTCACAGGAGACAGTGTCAAAGCCCCGCTGAAGCCGAGGTAAAGAACATCCACCCCTAAAGAACATCCACCCCATCACCTCCTTTGGGTTGGTTAAGCACAATTTCCCCCTGGCTTTTCCCTTTTTCTGCTGAAATACCAGCAGAGCCCAAGGATGTGGTATTTTAAGAAAACAACGAGATTAAGAGACAGATGCTAAGTGTTCAAAGACTTCTGACAGAGATAAACTGCAGTATCAGTCTCTATCAGATGGAGAGCACAGGCCCCACGCTTCGGGGGAGAGGCTTAATGATTTAATAGAGCTTTGCCACCTCTCACTAGCAAGCTCCAGCCCTGCACAGAGATATGTGAGCACCAAGGGGAGACAACCCCAGATGTAAATAAATCATTAGAAGCCCTCACTCAGGGTCTCAGCACTGAAGACATTATTTGGGCATGTTTCAAGCAAGAAGCAGAGCTTGTTTCCCTGTGCCAGGTTATGTCCCACACCTCCTGGAGGAGGGTGGATATCTCTCTTCATTCTTCCTACTGCCTCTGGGGCTACAGCCTGCATTTTCTTTGGTGTTTCAGGCTTTTTAGCAGGTACTTAACTGTTCATGTGAGTGCACAATGATTATGCTCATGGTGGGAGAGGGGGGTCAAAGAATTTTCTGGATTCTGCTTCCTCTTTGTCTTTTCTGTCTGCCTCCCTCTCCACCTTGGCTTTCTGCTGCTCCACCACTCTTACCCTACCAAGCAAGCACAGCTTGGCTCTGCAGGTTGTCCTCCATCTGCAGCCTCCACCCCAACACTCAGTTAGGTGGAAACCTCTAACCTTCAACTAGATGGGAGAGGAAGGAGGAAGAGAAACTTCCATGTGGCCGCTTGTGGTGCAGCATCTCTCCTGTTTGCTGGGGAGCAGGGCCAAATCTCTGGCATCCTCACTGACTCCATTTCTGGGGAGGGATGTCCTCTGCAAGCTTCATCTTCCTGTACAATGGCTTCCAGAGGCTTTGCCCACTGAGGGCTGATGGTTAAGCATTTAAACAGCTCATGTGCATCCAACAAGACCTACCAAGTGTAATCCACAAGGAAAAGGGAAGCTTGTGATGGTACCACTGCTCTATTTCCTCTGAACTCATTGACATGGATTTAGCAGCTAATACTCATGTGGTTTAGCTTGATGAAATGAAGGAAGAGAAAGGGAGAAGGACACAAGCACACAGACTGGGAGAGAGGAAAAATCCTGAAAATGCCATAAAACCTGCCAGGCATCCTTACTGCTGCCATTGGGAATAAGATTTTTTTTCAAGTACAATGGCAGCAAATAATTCAAAGATGTGATTTCGAGGACCCCCATAAGAAATCCTCCTCTTTGCTATGTGAAGCTTCACTTTTTCTGATTAGTTTTTAACATCCTGCTTAGACCACTGTACTGATTACAAAATTAAGTTGCTCCTCTGAAATCAGGATGTCTACGCTAAGTAACTGCCAAAGAAGCTCTAGTCCCAAATCCCACATAAGAAGCTCTGGCACCCACAAATTTCACAGGATTTTTGGGTGCTCACCACCTCCCAGGCAGGATGTGTCCTCAAATGACTGAACTGAGAAGGAAAAAAAAAAAAAAAAAGAAAGAAAGAAAAAAGTCCTCTCAAAAGTAAAACACGCTTCTGATGCAAAATTAGCATTTGGCAGAGGAGTGACTCATGGTGACTGAGGGTTTCGTGCAGCCCTTCTCTGAAGCATCCAGAATCTTTTTCTGGCTTGTGATTCACCAGAAAATGGTAGATGAGCACATCTTACTTAAGCAAAAACTGAGGGTGTTACAGAAGAAGATGAACGTCTCTTCTGTGCTCTCTGAAATGGCGCTGCTGCAACTCCGTGGTGCCAGGAAGAGGGAAGACAGCATTTCCAGAGATGGGTTAAAAGGCAGAAAGCTTCATTTACAGTGTATTCTAAGTCTTTGGGAAGCCTGATGGTGAACCAGTGGTGGATTCCACCTTACAGGATCCTGCAGGGGAGGGTGACATGTCAGCTCTTCTGAAGGCCTGATGCCTTTTTTTTTAATTATTATTATTTATTGCAGGACCCCATTTTTGGCACATTTTCCATATGCTCTCGTGACCCATAGCCCCTCTCAGAATCCAAAAAAATCCCATCTTCAGGCTCTTCATAAAGACCCTTCAGACTTCTTTGAGAAGAATCTTTGGGAATGAGGATCAGCAAAGCACTTGAGCTCCACCCTACACCCCACCTACACTTCCCCCTCAGACACAGCCTCGCATCAACGGCACTGTGTGCAGAATTTTACCAACACACCACACGAACTGCACTTTCACCACCTAATTTGCTACAGGACAGTAGGAAGGAGACATCTATAAGATAGGTGTATGTTTACTGAGTGGAGCACATATATAACGAATTTGGGTTAGAGTCCAGCGTGAAATGGGGCAAGCACAACGCCTCCAGCTCTGCAACGTTCTGGGAGAACCTTTCTGCCCAAGGCAGGGCACAGTGTGGAGCCAACAACAGGCTGATGCCCCAGGGACAAGCACTATGCTGATGCCCCAGGGACTCTTGCTTTTTGCAGGAGCCCCAGCTGTCCAGGCACAGAGAGGCAATGAAACACATTTTGTTTGTGGTTGGATTAGCTGGGTTTACTGATGGCTAAGGTGAAAAGACCAGCCCATCTTCTGCTTCTTGTTTCATAGCTATGGCCCTTGTCATACCTCATTGCTACATCTCTCTTAATTATTTTTTAATCCAGATGACTCCCCACAGCAAAGTCCCGAGTCAAGCAGTCTCTTATTCTCTATCAGAGAGAAATAAATGTTGACAATGATCTTTTTTGCTTCACATCAAGTAGAATTAAGTGATGTCCAGCTTTTGTCATGACTACAAAATATTCTCGCTGGGCCAAGGATTCTCCTTGGATAAATGCTCATCCCAAAACAGAACCTTCCCTCATTAATTATCCACCTGGTCAAAATTTCCAGGACCTTCTTACTGCAAAAACACGATGACAGTGATGTCATGGTTTAACCTGAGCTCATCTTAAACAATCTAAATCAGGTTTTGTGGGAAGGGTAGCCACGACTACAGAGCAGTACTGAGGGTAAACACCTGAGGTGGTGGATGTTAGCTGAGCCCTGTTGGATGGCAGCACCATGCTACAGGCACTTGAGGGATCCCCGGGTGAGTGGCTCCAGACATCCAAGTGCAAAGTCCTTTTTAGCCACTTGTGTTGTGAATGCAGGCAAGGGCAAGTGACTTTGGGCTTTTGTGCTTCCCTTCTTTGTGCTTTCCATGAAAAGGAAGGTGAAAATTGCTGTTGCTGGAGGGAATCCGAGCAGGAACCCTTTCCATAAGGATGCTTTGTTGTAGGATCATCCACCTGCCCCAAGGTGCCTGCTGAACCTTTCTGTAGAACTGTGAAAGGAGTGACATCGGGCCAGCCACAGACCTGAGCACAAAATGCTGCCTTGGTGAGGCTGCTGTCTTGAGCAGCAAAGGCAAAAAAAAAAAAAAAAAAAGGAGTAAAATTCCAATCCTGCCATTGCTTTCATGGTAATCAGCCTGGCTTTATGCAGAATGATTTGTAATTTCACACTGACAGCTATTCTCTTCTGGCAGCCACCATGACTTAAACAAATGTCTGATGCTGCAAGGGGCTGAGGGTTTGTGCCTTTGACAAAAACCTCAGCTCAATGAGGAGCCCAAAGAGAAGGAGATGCTGCTCTGCATCCTCACTTCAATCCTGGCCTATGGATCATGGAGTCCTTCCTTGGTGCCTGTGGTCGTTCTGTGATGTCAGCCTCACTTGAAATTCCTTTTGCAGAGCAAACAAGAAGCACAACCTGTGGACTTTGCTTTGAATATTCTCCTTTTCTTCTGATGGAGAAGTGTCTGGAATGAGAGGAGGTGCAGGGATAAACCCTACGGCTTGAGCCAACGTGGCAGATTTTGAATGTGAATAAGAAATGCCAAAGTAATTTCCAGCCTCTTACTTGAGCAAAAACTTGTATTTTGTTAAAGATAGACAAAGCAGGCAGCAAGTGCCTGGGCAATAAGTGATCAAGTAACTCTTCAGCTGTACAGGTTCACAGGAAATTGTCTAATCTTCCTTACAACTCACAAAACAAGGGAAGCAGGACACAGAAAATGAGAAATATTCTCTTTTTGCCTTGACTTAACTTGTCTTTTCAACTGAATTTCTCAGAAATCCAAGTCCAGTGACTGGAGGAGCTTCAGCCTTATGAGCTGTCTGGTCCTGGGCACTGAAGAGGATCAAACACAAAATGGGATGAGGCTCTAGAGATGGAATGCTCCAGTTCAGGCTCATTCATAATATTAATATTTCTCTTGCCATCAGGTCTTGTTCATTCAAGATACCTGTATAGCTCAGGCCCTCCCACCAACCACAAGAATACCCTGCCAATCCACAGGGATTTTCTACAGGGCTATTTTTAGAAAAAATTCAGAGTTTCAAATCAATAAAAACTGCTTAGGTCAGAGTTCCATCTGTGTCGAGCCTGGCTGGTTTTCCATCAATCTCTTCATTAAATTTTCATGTCTTGATAGAAAATTAGGGAAAAAAAAAAAAAAAAAAAAGATTTGTTATTGTGTAGGGAAAAAAATTGCCTTTCAAGCAAAGCAGCTATAATTTGTCCAAAGTTGATCCACACTTACAGAACTTCTTTGGCTTCTGTGAATATTTTTAGTTTTTGTCTGGCTACTTTTGATGGTTTATTTAAGGTGTTGTTGGCACAAGTGGGAGATTTCTGGGAACTTTATAAAAGCTTTTAAGTTTTTTAGCTTTTATTCTGGAAGCTTTTGTGTGCCCAACAGCTGACAAGCTGTTTCCAGCTCTAGTGGCTTGTCCAATAAAATATATTAATGTTCCCTATGGCCTTGATACATCTCTGTGATGCTCAGAAAAATAGAGGGCTGCAATTCCCACCTCAAAGCTTCTCACCAAGTACTCTGCCTGATATGTAAAAACCCCAGTGTCCCGAGGCATTTGTAATATAAAGTTGAGGTTATATAATGAACCATCCCCTTCAATCCTGATCAGGACAGATCCAAGGTCATTTCCCTGGTAATTTCAGGAGACTGGCACAAACCCATGTCTTTTTTTTTTATATATATAATTACAAGCCACTTTTGAAAATATTGCCTGATACCACCAAAATTTCCTCAACCCAAAGTGAGTTTTTTTTTTTTCCAAATTTTTTTCCTTGCAATGCTTTTTTTCCCCCCAGGTGCTCCTTTTTCAGGGTGAGGAGGTGTTGGCATCTCTTTTGATGCTGTCCAACACATGAAATCCAACAGGAGGTGGCACAGTGGTCCCTCCAAGCAGAGGAGCAGTTCCCCCAGGTGGCTCTGGCACATCTGTCTGGGATTTTGTGCCCCCAGTCTGAAGGCACGTGAGCTTTGCCAGTTGATAGATTAACATCAAACCAGCCCCATCCAAGTAAAGGCATTTTTACTTATTCCAAAAATGTGGCTGCTCTCCTCAATGGGCATGGCTCCACAGCCTCTCCACTCCCCTCCTTCCCAAGCCCTGGCTGGGCCCTGGGGCCCTTTAATGTTTGAGTTCTTCCTTTTAATCTCAGATTTAGTCTTGAGAAGAGTAAATGCTTTGCAGCCTGAGTGGAGCCAGCCAGGAGCTACTCCCCAATAAACATCTTGCCCTTTGTTTTGCCCGGTAATGTTATCTAGGTCATTGTTTTACCTTTCCTGCTCAGTCCCACTCAAGGTGACTGAAACCACATAGAAACCACTTAAAATGGGGAACTCCCAGTTTTCAGGGCCCATCTTCACCCATTGTTTGGATGCTCACCTCACCTTCTCCACCCTAATTTCCACCCCACTGAGAGCTCCTGAGATTTCTCATTTCCTCATGGCAGTGTCTCACCAATCCCCCCATGGGAGGGATTCACTGAGGTCATTCAGCGCAGAGGACAAGGCCAGGTTGTCATCACTAGTGCATCTGGTGGGCAGTGGGGTGAACCTCAAACACCTGAACACTGTCTCTGTAAAGAAATCAACCCCCTAAGGCTCAGCTCTGTAACAGTGAGCATGAAAATGAAAAAAATATTTTTTTTTTTTCAAACAGAATTGACTTTTCTATCCCCACTCAGCTCTGTGTTTACCTCTGAACATCAGCACTCATGGCAGGACTGTGTTTCCACGTAACACACACTCCCCTTGGATAATTACACTTAATTGCTGGTGTTGGTGGCTCAGACATCTCCCAGGCTCCACCATGACTCCGCAGCAGCGCTGGGGAGCCGAGCAGGGCCACCACGTGTGGTCCAAGCTGCATCCCCAGGATGCCCAGTGCCACTCGCACCCCCTCCCTGCTCCCTCGGCAGCTCTGGGAAGATAAAAAAGGCCCAGGGTGTGTTACAGTAGGATGCAGAGGTCTGCCCCAGCATGCAGGCCAGGAGTTATCTGTGAAGTGGGAGTCGCCCCTTTCATCCCAGCCAGTTAACTCCGAAGGATGAAGATGGAGATGGAGCCGACAGCAGCTGAGTTTATCACAGCTTTCAATTTAGAAGAAACAACCCTCTAATGTGTGCTCTGAGCAGATGGATGTCACACAAGCCAGGGTTTTAGGAAGCATTCCTGTTTTTTCCAGACTTCTCTCCTTAAGACATTCCCATTGCCTCTTCTGAGCTCCAGGGAGATCAGCAAGGGCCAGAATGGGATGGGGGGGAGCAGCAGCCAAGGAAAGGCAGGAGGACTGGCTGGAAACCCTCGGACCCAGGGTGGGGAGCACTGAGGCTGGGGTAACTTCTGCCCCGTGGGGCCCTGCGATGGATAACCCTCCCCCATCAGGAAGGGATTTGCAGCCTCGGTTCCTGTGCTCACACTGCTTTTCTCACCTGGAAAAGGCCCTGCTCGAGGGAAGGACCCCACAGAGCTTTATGAAGGCAGTAGTCTGACCCCAGCACGTAACTGAGATGCCAGATTTGCAACAGCCTCTAACATAAACATTTTGTTTATTGCTCGAATGGGGTGTGAAGTGAATCGCTACTTTTCTGTCTTATTTTTGAAGCCCTTCGCTTGTTCTTTTGTAGTTTCTGAAATGCCCAGCCCTGCAGGAAGGTTAGCAAGAGCTTGGTGTTCTACCCCTAGGGCATGAATCAGTGTGAGTGGACACAGGATAACTCACAGCCTGCCTGCCTGCTCACTTAAGGATCTGCTCTTTGCACAGCACCAGAAACAGGGCTTTATTGCCAAATAATCCTTCATCAACCCCAGCACTCTGAAACATCAAGAGATAAATACTAATTTCAGTGATTCCCTAAGCCACGGTCACAGAACTTGTTCACAGTGTTTATCTGTACCTGTTTCAGCCAAAAATTGTTGTAATACTTCTTCTTGGCAATTATTTGGGAAAGCCACTGCAATGTGCCACCTGCCCCTCTGCACAATGTGCCTGTCCCCTTCTTTTATGGGCAGCTACAGGAACCAGATGCCAGGGTGAGGAAGACAATTCCCTCATGGCAAGAAACATCTGGTTCTTTGGCAAACTCCAAAGACCATTATGTCAACCAGCCTCTCTGGTGTCAATTCTGGTTGTGCAGTCTGGTTGTGAGCTGGCACCAAAAGCTCGCTCTTCCAGGCACTTTCTGTCTTCAGGTGACTTTTGACTGTAGAAGATTGGTTGCTTTGCCCAAAAGATCTCTTTTTTTGAAAGCTTCTCAGCTTATCTATGCTGCCTTTGTTTCTCAGCTGAACCCTCCGCTAGCCTCAGACTTAACCACATTTCTGCTAGGCACAGTGGCTTCTTTTTTCCTCAGAAAAGGTTTATGCACTGACCTTTTCACCACACACCTCACTTCTGTTTGTCTCACACAACTTCAAGCAGTTCTCTGAAAAACCCAAATAAGGAGTTTTGTCATCCTGGGCTTGTCCCTGTAGTCGGTGCCCCTGAAGACAGAAATTTTCCCCAGCAGGAATTATAGCTCAGCACTATGGTGTTCTCCAGACCTTTCCATTTGAATGAAATACATTTTGTTTGTGGTTGGATTCGCTGGGTTTACTGTTGGCTAAGGTGAAAAGACCAGCCCATGGTCCTATCTTGGACAGCTTAGTGGCATGCAATGATAAGCAAGGTAGAGCTGACTTGTAATTCACTTGTGCTATGGTGATACCAGATTTGATTTGTCCAGGCATCACTCAGGGCATGTGGGCTATGGGGCAGGGTGGGATTCTTCAGGTCCCAGGCCAGAAGAATTTTGTGGAGTCTGCTTTGGGAGTGCATTGAGGTGCAAATGCAGTGAAGAAAGTAGCCTTTGACTGGTGTTATTTTTTGGCTGGTGAAAAATATGCCTCCTGTCTTCTATCAAATGCATTGAAATTGCTACATTAAATTAAATAATTTCCTCCTCTTTTTTTTTTTCTTAAATATACAGTGTTTTGTTTCATATAGTAACATTTGCTATAGTAGAATGTCAAATTATTGTGGTAGAGCTAAACTACTGTGGCTTGAAGAGTTCTGCAAAAATATGGGGTTTTATATTAGACAAACATGGAGATTTTGGTTAGTCTGAGGTAGCAGCTAATGAGGCAGAAATAAAAAACTTGGAAAGTTAAGAGACTGCTCTCTCTGTTTGGTTTGCTACTTATGTAGGAAACATTCTTGATTTTATAGGAAACTTTCTTTACTCCCCTTCTTAAACTGATGCTCTACTTTGCCAGGACCTGAAACATTAAAATTAAAAATAATGGACGGTCCAGCATCAATTATGAGACATTTACACCTTGAATGCATCTTCTTTCTATTATTAATTGTCCTTTTGCCAGAAGGGATTGTGAAAAATGGGCTGCTTTGAAAACAGTCTTCCCCAGCCTGCTGATGGAAGGAGGGATGATGGACATGGTTTGGATTCTACATCTTGTCGCTCCTGGGGCACCTCTTGCCTGCTCCTTCTGCCTGCAGGAGAGGAGAGGGGTCCAAGGGCACAACTGCCAGGCCAAAAATCTCAAGTTTCATGCCCAAACCCACTGAGATGTTCATGCAGAAGGGCTTCTCCCTCAGGGCTTTAATTGCAGCAGCTCCAGCTGAGCAAACAGAGGGACCACCAGGTCCCTGTCACTGCAGTGAGGGTTCCTGTCACTGCAGTGAGAGTCCCTGTCACCCCAGGAGACCAGGTTAGCTCAAAGCTAGCTCTGGAATAGCTGCTCTTGCAAAATGCCCATGCATTAAAGTGTCTGAGTGGAAAAACTTTACTAAAAGGTGCATTGTGCTGCCTAAAAATAACCACCACGTCTTTGTCCAAACCACATGCCTCCAGAGGGCTCCAGTATTCAAGCACGTTTGGATCAAAGAGGAATCCTAATCAGGGAGAAATTTTGCTCTGGCCACAGAGCTCTCTGAAGCCACTGGGAAGCATCTGCAGAGGCGCTGGGAGGACTTGGCTGTCACCCACGCCCAGGCACTGCAGCAGCGAGCTGGCTCCTGGAGAAGCTTTCCTTTAATCGCTCACGTGCAGAGGAGCCAGTTAAAATCCTGGGAGCTTGGCTCTGTACAGAAGCTCACAGCTGCCCAGGGAAGGCTGAGGGGCTGACACAGAGCTGTGGGCTCCTTTAGGTTGGAACAGGACTTTAAGGTCATCCAATCATTAACGCAGCACAGCCGAGGCCACCACTAAACCGTGTCCCCAGGTGCCTCATCCACACATCTTTTAAATACCTCCAGGGATAGTGACCCCACCACTTCCCAAGGCAGCCTATTCCAGTGCTTCCCTAGAAGCTTCTCCAGACCCTTTCCCAGCTTCATTGACCTTCTCTGGACATGCTCCAGCACCTCAATGTCTTTCTTGTAGCAAGGGCTCCAAAACTGAAGACAGACATAGTTTGAGGTGCAGCCTCACTTGTGCTGCATAAAGGGGACAATCACTGCTCTGGTGCTGCTGGCCACACTGCTTTGGTGAGCAGGAGGTATCACTTGTCATCCCATCACCTGCCCCATGGAAAAAAATTCCCCCTCAGACATCGTGTTTGCCTTTTCAAGAGTGTTTGCCTGGAGGGAAGAGGCTCCCCAGAGTATGGTGTCTTACTGTGAGCTGTTCCAGCATATTTTGGGGGTACCATGACCTGCCATGCTGGGCCTGTGCCTCCAAACTCACCTCTCATCTCTCTCCCCTGTCTGCAGGATTCTCGTACCTCCCTCCCAGGTAGATGGATGAGATTTTGGATGGGAAGGGTCAAGGTCCAGCTGAATCCAACAGCTCCCCTTCCTCCTTCACCCTCACCCTGCCAGGACCATCCTTTGTGGAGCTCAGCTTTGCTCCTTTCATGACAGACATTTCAAACACTATTTTAAAAAAATTAAAAATTGTCCCCAAACTCTCTCACTCCCCAAAGCTCCTCTTTTTCTTTTCCCAGCAGGTTTCTTTCTTTAAATTTAAGATGGTGCTGGTCACCTTTGCTCCAAAAATACACAAAGCTGCTGCATAACTATTTTCCAAATAATTAATCTTTCCAGTGGAATAACTTAAAGCCTCACGTTTCCTGTTATGTTACACAGCTGCAATTTGTAACAAGAGATCCCGCGCTGAGCTACATGGGCAGAGGGCCAAGGACGTGGCGCTTTACCTACACAAGAGCCCTACATAAATAATCCTTCCCTGCATGTTAAACAGTTAGGTACTGTTCAGTTCAAGAAAAAAAAGGAGATGGAAAACAAAAGCCTTTCTTTTGGTTGTCATTTCACAGTTTGGAATTAAATTTTCAGTGGTAATCTCTTTTGTTTCGTAAGCTTCGGAGGCTGGGAATGCACCTTCTCAGCTGCCAGGGACAGACATGCTTAGTTTCACTACCAATAGCTGTTTTATTGATTAATTCACATATCACACAAATATTTTGTCTGCCATAAAGCTTACAGCCTCCTGTATAACTGGGATCTCGAGATATGCCAAGTATAAACAAAGTAATCCTTACTTCTCTGCCCAAAACCGGGCTTGGGTGGAAATCGTGGGAGATGGCCAGAAGATAGGGGATGTCACTGGATGGGACACTGGAGCCAGGCACAAATCAGAGCCACCCTGAGATGGTGAGAAAGGATGCCAGGAGCTGCACTGGTCCCCTGCCAGCTGCAGCATGGGGACAGCTCTGAGGTGAGATGAAACCTCCCTTGGCAAACCTTCGTCCCTCCTCTGCCTGGCACAACACGCAGCTCCCGTCACGCTGGAATTTGGGGGTCTGGCCTCCCCACATCCCTGAGTGTCCCTTGTCATTTGTGTTTTACATATCCATAATAACAGCATCAATATGGGCTGTGGGGCAAATGCAGGGCTTGGCTGAGGTAGTAGCCGTGTTTATGGGTGTTATAAATCATCATCAGAATCATGCACGCTGCACTTGTACTTTCAGGATAACAATGAGAAGGACTGGGACATGGCATAAATCAGTTGTAAATTGTTGTCTTATCAAATTGAGGGAAAAGATTTCAAAGGCCTTCAGCAAAGGCAGATAAGCACAGTGTGCATGCTCACAGGTCAACCTCCCAATTTCATCCCTAAAGATACAAGTAGGAGCTTGGCAGAAGTTTGCTGTGGGATGGGAACGTCTGAAAGCATCTAAACCAATTCAGCACCCAGCCTCCTGTGCCCTCTGTGGGATTTTAGGCATCATTCACTTCCAGACCTCTAAATACACTCAAAGCATCTAACTTGTGGTTAATGGGACTAACATGAGGGAGGTGGGATGGACTGGAGGATGGACAGTCCCTTGTATGAGCAGGTGCTGCTGCTTGTCTCTTCTTTTTGGTGAGGAGATGAGGATCTGAGTGAAGCAAGGTAAAAATCACAGTTCACTCAGCCCAGCAAGGCAATGAGCCTGGAAAGATTGCTTCCAGCACCTCCCAAATTTGAAGGACACTCCTATCTGTTTTGGGGGTTACCATGAGACTTCCAGGTGATGGAGTGGTCAGTGAGGGCACTGCAGGCTGTGATTTCCCTTGGCCCTACCCATGGCTTGTGCTCACACTGGAAGGATTTACCCCAGGTGATGGACAAGAGCCAGGTGCCCACGTCAGGACCAGTCCCAGCTGGTCAGCTTTTTTCAGACCAGCCACATCAGCTGCAACGTACAGGAGTAACCCTTCGAAAGGGAAACAGTTTGAAACTGGCAAAGAGGAGAACAGCTTCCAAAAGGCATGAAAATTAGCTTGTTTCATGCTTAGAATAACCCCATTACCTCGATATCCTGAATGAATTATGCCAAACTTCCCATGCACACAGGCACATGCACAAAATCCCCCTTTGGGCTACTTAACAGCAGTGAGAAATTTCAGAAGAAGCAGCTCCTGAAAAGAGGGAATTTGAAACAAAAGTGTTCTTTGGAGCAGAACTATAAAGTGTGTATCATTGTGCTTTGATATTTAGAATGGCAATTGTTCTTATTGTGAAATATATTTCTTTTGTACCAGCAAATCCTTGAAAAAAAGCTTAATCTTGCACACATTGTGCATTAGGAAAATTCTCAAATTAAGACCTCTTTGAGAGACTGATCAATGCAGTGGTGAGGAAGGCCAAGAGGAAAAAAAAGCAGCTCAGAGAGGGAAAATGACTTCCTTCTGGACAGAGAGGGCTATTTCTTGTAAGCATATTACACTGCATTATGAGAAATGATGTTTGTGACTTCACTTCTCCTACATGAGAAGGTTTGCACCCAGGTAAAGCAGGTATAGAGGTAATTGTTCTTCAGGAGTGTTTAATGTTCTCCTCACACATGGGTGCTGTTAAGCTCCACACAACTTTAAGAGCTTAAAAACTTGTTTGTGAACTTTTTTATTTCAAAGCACAGAATAAAATGCTGGATTCACACGAACTCCTTGCCTTTCCCCCATGTCTGCTCCTAGTTGCTTCTCTACATGTGACTAAACTACGAGTCCACCTTTTTCATCAGAGTGATGCAAAAGGCTGCATGCCACCTGGAAATGGCTTTGTGTAAGCACAACCCTTATTAGACATCAGAGTGTCCCTACCAGCAAATTGGCCCAACCCTGGGAACACTTCTACCCTTTCTGGCATGGAAGAAACACAAATCCAGGGTAAATTTGTATATACTTTTTCCACTACTTGCAGAAATTTGTAGTTTGGATATCTTCTCCCAGGTTTGAAACAGTGGGTGGCAAACCTTGGAGAAGAAATGGAAAGGCCAGAATGGGAGATCGTATATGGCTGGGGAAAGCAATGTAGCAGGAAAGGTGATGAATTGGTGAAAAGATTAAGCAAGCAACCAAAAAGTAAAATAAACTTCCAGAAACATAGAGAAGTTCCATTGAAAGAGGAAAGAGAAACAATCTGGGAATGTCAGGCAGCAATGTGGACAATATATTTAGTTAAGCCACTGACACTGGTGGGAAAAGTGACAATTGCAGGGCTTAGATCTTAATCCAACAAGGGAATTTCAGCATGGCCTTATTTTTAGACATGTGAGTAATCCTCATGATTTCAGATCAGAAAGGTAGATCCCAGCTAGTATCATCCTGTTGTCAGCAGGGACCTCACTGTTAGGGGGAAAAATATTTTAAACCTCTTTTAAGTCACATTTTATTTTTCCCTGTGAAAAAAAATATACATACCCAAATTTATTCAGATTAATAAAGACGTGGAGGTGGCTGTTGTGAGGTGGGGAAACAGGGTTTGAGGTTTCCTGTGGGCTGAGACAGGTCTGCCTGGGGAGGCTGCTCCTGCTCCGGTTGTGTTTTGCTAAAAGCAGGCAGAGCCGGAAAAGCAGAATGATGGAGTCACTTGTGGCATGATGGAGTGAGCAGCAGGACATGGGCACCCAAGACATCACATCCTCAGGAGTGAGACTTGTCTGGTGTGGAGAAAACAGAGCAGGTGACAACTGTGTCCACCCCAGGCTCTTGCAACCTGTACAGAACATGGCTTGGGTGGAAAGGGAAACAGAAGAGCACATCCAAGGGTGAGCCTGGCTCGAACATTCAGTGCACAATTTATTATATTTACATTTTAGATGAGATAATATTGTTATAGTTATTTATTGATTGTACTCCACTGTCTCCTCTTAAAAGTCAGACTAGACAGAAGCTTGATGTAAAGTATTTTATTCACTGGATCACTGGATTTTAGGGTGGTTTTTTTTCGAGGGGGAGGAAGGATTGCTAGTTCTTTCTGCATCCAACCTTTTAAAATGCTCTCAACAATAAGAGTTTTAAAGCTTTCAGACACTGAGAAAACAATGATTCTTGGAGTGACCCAACTTCAAGCAACCTGTTCCTATGTAGAGATGGTCCTGCTCTCTCTCAGTGACATTTTATCACTTACTGCAAGCACTGCAGTGTCCCCTGACACAGCCAAGCCCACCACGGGCTGTTCCTTATGTGCCACTGATCTCCACTAATACCAAAAAGATTAACCACAACCTCATCATCCCCTTTTTGTGCTGGGTTTGTACTGGTTGTCCTGGTTCAGGGCAAATTTGGGAGAAAACTTCCAAAGGGGTTTCTCTAGAAAGCAGATTCAAGTGGCCCCTCCCCCAGGTGGTTCGGGAAAAGATTTCCTTGGAGAAAAGTGGAAAAAACCTGTTTATTTAACAGGCAAAGCATTCACCAGAAAAATTGAACAATATTAAACAATAAAACCTCTTGCTGCTCTGAAGAGATGACAAACTCAGAAAGTCCTTTTCATGGGCTGCAGCTCGGTTCTCTCAGTCTCTGATCAGTCCCTCCGGCGCTGGAAATGCCGCGGCCACAGGTGTGAATGCTGGTGCTCTTCTGGTGTTCAGGCCAGAGCAGGTTTGAACAGTTCCAAAAAAAAAGCAAAACCACAGTCCAGGGAACTTCTCTGCCTCAGTTAGAAAAAGCTAACTAAAAGCAAAGGAGAGCTCTGTCCTGCCATCTGTCCATCCGCAGACAACACAGACCAGGAGAGGATGTGGGGGAGCAAGTGCAGCTTCTGATAACAAACTGCGTGCTTCTTCTCCCTCTCTTCACTCTCAGAACCAATCTTAAAGGTGCAAAACTTATTTCTGGGCTAAACAGACAAATGGGGATACAAACATCATAAAGACACCCCAGGACATTCCACCCCTTATCCCCATATCTTCAACTTACTGCTAAAACTAATACGTATATTCTAACTCTACACACACATACATTATACAGCTATGCACAGACAATGGCAGTAACATTCAGCAAACAGTGATATTTACACGTAGTTCTCACCCAACAATCAGATCCCCCTGAGGTACACAACGTGTCTTTCCATTTCTCTGCATTTTCCACCATGTGCAACCTGGTCCCTGAGCAAAGACAACCCCACAAATGGGTTTGTCTGTACTCGAGGCAGAATTGATCCAGTTTTCCCCAACAAACCTCTGACATGTACCACTGGGACTTCGTCTGCTGTATGCAGACAAAGATTGGGCAGGGCCTGCTTGGTTGGTGGCACCTCAGGTGTTAACTAACCAGGTGGCCTTTGCTAGATGCTGCTCCCAATTTTTGAAAGATCCCCCACCCAATGCTTTCAAGGTGGTTTTTAACAGCCCATTGTACCTCTCCACCTTGCCTGCAGCTGGTGCATGGTAGGGAATATGGTACACCCACTCAGTGCCGTGTTCCCTAGCCCAGGTGTTGATAATGCTGTTCTTGACATGAGTCCATTGTCTGACTCAGTCCTCTCAGGGGTGCCATGTCTCCACAGGACTTGATTTTCCAAGACCAAGATGGTGTTATGGGCCATAGCATGAGGCACAGGGTAGGTTTCCAACCATCCCGTGGTGGCTTCTACCATGTAGCGTGTGCCTTGGCGTGTCTGGGGCAGTGTGATGTAGTCAATCTGCCAGGCCTCCCCATACTTGTACTTGGACCACCGTCAACCTAGCACAGGGTTGGCCTGTTTGATGGCAGCACACGTCTCACAGTCATGGATAACCTGAGAAATGCTGTCCATGGTTAAATCCACCCCTCGGTCTCGTGCCCACTTGTAGGTGGCATCTCTGCCCTGATGGCCTGAGGCATCATGGGCCCATCGTGCTAGGAACAGTCCCCCTTGTGTTGCCAATCCAAGTCTATCTGACACTCCTATCTTTGCAGCCTGATCTACCTGCTCACTGTTTCAGTGCTCCTCACTGGCTCTGCTCTTGGGGACATGGGCATCTACATGGTGAACTTTCACAGGTAGTTTCCCTACCCTCGTAGTGATGTCTTTCCACTGATCAGCAGCCCAGATTGGTTTTCCTCGACACTGCCAGTTGGCTTTTTCCCACCTTTCCAGCCAGTCCCACAGAGCATTGGCTACCATCCACGGATCAGTGCAGAGGTAGAGCTTTGGCGACTTCTCTCTTTCAGCAATGTCCAGAGCCAGCTGAACGGCCTTGAGTTCAGCAAGTTGGCTTGATCCACCCTCTCCTTCAGTAGCTTGTGCAACCTGTCGTGTGGGGCTCCATACGGCTGCTTTCCACTTCGGGTTCATCCCTACGATGCGACAGGAACCATCTGTGAAAAGAGCGTAGCTTTTCACCTTCCAGCCAGTTTGTAATTATCTCCAAAATCCCAGGGTGATTCAAGTTTCCAATACGGGCACGCTGTGTGATAAGAGCAATCCACTTGCTCCATGTAGCACTGGTGGCATGGTGGGTCCAGGGAACCTTTCCTTTGAACATCCACCCCAGCGCCGGCAGTCGGGGTGCCAAGAGGAGCTGTGCTTCTGCACCAATCACCTCTGAGGCAGCTTGGACTCCTTCGTAGGCAACCAAGATTTCTTTCTCCATGGGAGTGTAGTTTGCTTCAGAGCCTTTGTAGCTCTGGCTCCAGAATCCCAGTGATCGACCCCGTGTCTCCGCAGGCACCTTCTGCCAAAGGCTCCAGGACAGACCATGGCTCCTGGCTGCAGAGTAGAGCACGTTCTTCACCTCCAGTCCTGCCCTGACTGGGCCAAGGGCTACTGCATGAGCGATCTCCTGCTTGATCTGGGCAAAGGCTTGTTGCTGCTCAGGGCCCCATTGGAAATTGTTCTTCTTGCGGGTGACCAGGTAGAGAGGGCTCACAATCTGGCTGTACTTGAGAATGTGCATTCTCCAAAAACCTATGGCGCCTAGGAAAGCTTGTGTTTCCCTCTTGATGGTTGGTGGAGACATCGCTGTGATCTTGTTTATGACATCGGTGGGAATCTGACGCCGTCCATCTTGCCACTGTACCCCCAGGAACTGGATCTCTTGAGCAGGTCCTTTAACTTTGCTCTTCTTGACAGTGAAACCGGCTTTCAGGAGAATCTGAATGATTTTCTCTCCTTTCTCAAACTCTTCTGCTGCCGTGTTCCCCCACACAATGATGTCATAGATGTACTGTAGGTGCTCTGGAGCTTTGCCCTTTTCCAGTGCAGCCTGGATCAGTCCATGGCGGATGGTGGGGCTGTGCTTCCACCCTGGGGCAGTTGGTTCCAGGTGTACTGCAGGCCCCTCCAGGTGAAAGCAAACTGAGGCCTGCATTCTGCTGCCAGAGGAATGGAAAAAAACGCGTTAGCAATGTCAGCAGTGGAGTACCACTTTGCTGCCTTGGACTCCAGCTCATACTGGAGTTCCAGCATATCCGGTACAGCAGGGCTCAGCGGTGGAGTCACTTCATTCAAGGCACGGTAGTCCACTGTCAATCTCCATTCTCTTTCAGATTTATGCACAGGCCAGATGGGGCTGTTGAAGGGTGAGTGGGTTTTGCTGACCACCCCTTGGCTCTCTAGTTCACGGATCATTTTGTGGATGGGGATCACGGCATCTTGATTCGTCCGATACTGCCAGCGGTGCACCGTTGAGGTGGCAATTGGCACTTGTTGCTTTTCTACTTTCAGGAGTCCTACTGCAGATGGGTTCTCTGATAGTCCAGGCAAGCTGTTCAATTGCTGGATGCCCTCTGTCACTACAGTTGCCATCCCAAATGCCCACCTGAGTCCCTTTGGGTCTTTGAAATACCCACTTCCGAGGTAATCTATGCCCAAAATGCATGGGGCCTCTGGGTCAGTCACAATAGGGTGTTTCTTCCACTCATTTCCAGTCAGGCTCACCTCAGCTCCCACCAAAGTCAAATCCTGTGATCCCCCTGCCACGCCAGCAATAGAAACAGATTCTGCCCCCACATGTCTCGATGGGATTAATGTGCACTGCGCACCAGTGTTGACTAAGGCCTCATATTTTTATTGCTCTCATGTGCCAGGTCAACGAATCCACACAGTCAAAAAACACGGTTTTCTCTAGCCTCTACCTGGCCAGAGGCAGGGCCCCTCTAAGCCTGGTTATCCTTCTTTCCCTGGGCAGATATCTTGGAGGTTCCTTCAAGGGGATTGGACATGTTGTCATCATCATCATACATGGCAGTTTGGCTACTGGCAACTGGAGCTGTTTCCTTTTTGGTGGAACTTCCTTTTTGAGTCTTGGTGTCTTCCAATTCAAGTACCCATTGTGCCAGAGCAGCAGTAAATTTTCCATCCCATCTCCTCATGTTTTCTCCACAATCACGTGGGAAGAACTGTGCGGCCTCTCGGGGCCCCCAAGGCTCCCCTGATGGGGAAAACTTCTTTTTTAACTGTTCTGTGCCAGGATTGAGAGATGCACAGGACTTTTTTTGGTCTTCAAGTTGCTGTTTATTTTTGTCTTATCAGAAGTTCGGCACGCCGTTTGCAGCAGATTAGCGCACAAGAAAGTGCAGCAAAAATGTCCCAAGATGTACAGTTTCAAGGTCTTTTAAAGCTGTTTTATCCAATTAACTCTTAAAACGTACTTTATTTCTACCTTTCTACCAATAACTAATCCTTTGCCTGTCCACGTAACCTCTGCACTGTGGCTTCCCACAGCCAATCACCCTGTGCCACCAACACTGCAGAAAAGGGAGTAGATGAAGAAGCTCAGACAGCACCCAAGATCTTCCATCTTGTCTCCTATCTACCTCTATACTAAAATCCCCAAACTCTAAATTTCTCACCCTGTGACAAACTACACTATTCTCTATTATCTATTTCACACACCTGTAGACTCCAATCAATCCTGAAGTCTTGGAATCCTTCTCCATGGGCGAAGGTTAAAGGCAGTGCTTCCCTGGGAGTCAGGATCCCTCAGGACAGGCAGAGAAATACTCCCTGTGCCCTGGGTTTCAACAGAGAAACACAGCTCAGCTCGTGGGGTGTACCTTCTCTCCCCATCTGGGGAACATCTGCGTTGGATACCAGAACCTCTGATCTGTACTGCTGAGATTTGGAGAAGGTTCTCTTTCATCTCCTCTTTCATCTCCTCCCTGAGTTTCTTGTGATTCTCCTCTGCCTTATATTCTAATTTCTGCAGACGTTTTTCCACTGCTGTGATTCTGGCTTGTGTCAGGCCATGCACAACATCCGCGTATGCTCGGAGCTTCTTTGCCATATTGAGCACGGTCTCATCCCTGTCATCCCGCTTCATTATTGCTAAAGCAGAAGCGTACTCGTGTGGCCCAAGCCGTACAAGTTTTCGCCACATCACAGATGTACATGGTACCAAGTCTGGATTCCTAATTGTTATGTCATCTGAGAAGATAATCTCTGCCACTGCCATTTCTCTCAGGCGTTGGATCCCTTGTTCTATAGTCTTCCACTGGGTTTGCTGCATATAGAGATCATCTGCACACAGGTATCTTTGTGCTACACTTCGCAGGACCCGTGCCCAGAGGCTGTGAGGGTTAGCCCCCCTCATCATTCCTTGGTCGATGACAGGATCATGTGACAGGGATCCCAAATGCCTCGCTTCGGTGCCATCCAGAATTGTGGCTTCACCTGCAGCATCCCAAAGACGGAGTAACCAACTAATTATAGACTCACCAGGTCGTCGAGTGTAATCCTTCCTTAGGCCACAAAGGTCCTTCAGGGAATAGGACTCAATATTTTCTTCTGATCTCGTGCCAGTTGCTCTGACTTCCGACTTTGTGTCAGGAGCTCGCTTTGAGGGTCCTTCCTGCGGACCACCATCGTCGGTCACTGGCCGATTGGTTTTGCCTGTGTGCTTCTTTCCCGCGGTGACTGCCGGTGGCTGAGGCTCACTGTGTGGTTTAGCTGGTGGCTTAGGCTCACTGTGTGGTTTAGCAGGTGGCTTAGGCTCACTGTCTGGTTTAGCTACAGCCTGAGTAGCTGGGGTGCTGGCTGCAGCCTGAGTGACCGGGGTAGCTGCTGGTTTATCTCCCTTCCCCCCTGCCTCTGTCTGCCGCCCTACAGTATCTAGCAGGGTGCGATAAACACAGGCCAGGCCCCAGCTTATTGCAATGAGCTTTTTCTCCTTAGAGTCATCATGGCACTTCTCTTTCAGGTATTTCCCCACCTCAGCTGGGTTCTGAATTTGTTCACATGGAAAGTCCCAGACTATAGGGTCAGAAAATGCCTTCAGGGTTTGGCCCATAGCCTCCCATTCTCCACACCACTCAAGATTTTCCACACTTGGGCCTGCTTCTGGGTCAGAGGTCTCATCAGCCCCTCTAGAACTCTCAGCCCTCACTCTAGAGAAGCTGCAGACTGTATAAAGGAAGTTTACCAGAATAAGTACCAGGAAGGTGGTCTCTCTAACATTAAGGGGAAACTGAACACTCTCAAAAAGTGAGGTAACAGATTCAAAGTAGAAGAAGGAAAGGAAAGGCTGAAAAGCCTCATCCCCCGCTCCTCCTCTAACAGGCTGGATGCAATTACTAATAAACCTCCAAAACATGTTACTGGAACTGGGACACGGGGTAGGATGAAGAAACCATGAACCATACATATCTTGAACAGACTCCAGTACCTTTGTAAACTCCCTATAAATCATTATCACCGAGCCCAGCACAATAGCTATTCTAATCCATGGCCCTCTGCTGTAAAAGCTACATATGAGGGACAACACTGGAGCTATTTCTGGATAAGAAAATAAACCTAAGGACCAGAAAGGTATTAAAACCTCAAAAAAGCCTAGGGACCAGAACCACATGAAGGCCTCCACCCCAAGAGACATTATGAATTCAAGCAACATGGCTACTGACTGCTTTATCCCAATACAGAGTAAATACAGCCAAAATGCAATCAGAACAGTTTTTTTCCACTTTCTCAAGACACACACTGGGTGCCAAAAAACGTATTTGTCCTGGTTTAGGGCAAATTTGGGAGAAAACTTCCAAAGGGGTTCTTTTAGAAAGCAGATTCAAGTGGCCCCTCCCTCAACTGGTTCGGGAAAAGATTTCCTTGGAGAAAAGTGGAAAAAACCTGTTTATTTAACAGGCAAAGCATTCACCAGAAAAATTGAACAATATTAAACAATAAAACCTCTTGCTGCTCTGAAGAGATGACAAACTCAGAAAGTCCTTTCCATGGGCTGCAGCTCGGCTCTCTCAGTCTCTGATCAGTCCCTCCGGCGCTGGAAATGCCGCGGCCACAGGTGTGAATGCCGGTGCTCTTCTGGTGTTCAGGCCAGAGCAGGTTTGAACAGTTCCAAGAAAAAGCAAAACCACAGTCCAGGGAACTTCTCTGCCTCAGTTAGAAAAAGCTAACTAAAAGCAAAGGAGAGCTCTGTCCCGCTCTCTGTCCGTCCGCAGACAACACAGACCAGGAGAGGATGCGGGGGAGCAAGTGCAGCTCCTGATAACAAACTGCGTGCTTCTTCTCCCCCTCTTCACTCTCAGAACCAATCTTAAAGGTGCAAAACTTATTTCTGGGCTAAACAGACAAATGGGGATACGAACATCATAAGGTCACACTGGTAAACCTGCTGGCTATTGAAATAGCCACAGAAAACTGCACCTCCTCCTGAAAAGGCTGCTCTCTGCCAACTCCACAGCGCTCCAGAGCTTCACCATCTTCAGGGAATTTAGGAAATTAGGATGCCTGAAGGAGTCTCAGGTTGCTGGGTGCAGTATGATGTCACAGAGAGATGGCTCCTCCACTTGACATTGATGTGGCATTTGTGGGCCCCATGGAAAGCCCCAAATCTGGGAGAAATTACCATCTTCCTTGGAAAGGAGCACATCTCAAGGCACTGGCTGATCAGAAAGATCTGTGTCTGCCTGCCTGTGACCTGGCATCTTCTGCTTAACAAGTTGATTATTAGCAAATACACTCATATAAGAAGAATTTGTCAGCAGGTTACTCTGCTTCTTTCCATTAGATTATCGTGAGCAACATCAACAATGTCCCATAATTAAAAAATTATTTTGGAAGAGGGTGGAAAGCAGTGAGATTTGGCTAGTCCATCCTCATCCTTTTATCAGTGGCATTGTGGGTCTCTGAAATTTAGGAATTTAAGAAAAGATAAGGAGAGCTCCATTAACTGGGCTCCTTCAAATATACATCAAATTGCCTCCAAGTTTGCCAAACCTTCCAAGGAGGAATTAAGGAGTACAAAAGAGATGGAGAAATTACTGGTATGAAGCAGGTCAGATGCTCAGAAAATACAGCATTGTTGCAAAAAACAAAAACAAACTAAGAAACAACAACAACAAAAAAACCCCAACCAAACCAAAACAAACAAAAAAAAAAAAAAGGAGGGGGAAATAACTGGAGTCTCATTTTAATCAGTATAAAAATTCATCCCCATGATTATGTAAGCATTTTATACTTTCTTAGGTAAAAGTTCTGTGGAAAAACTGCTTTAGCATAGCTTGCTGCTATGGGGCTGAGAGCAGGAGCTGGGGAAAGCAAAGGCCAGATCCTATATCATTCTAGGCCTGAAATCTAGGTTAGACAGCAATGGTTTAAAAGGACCAGGCAGGAGCAACAGCTTTATTTATGTGAGGGTTATCTCCAGTGGTGTGGACTGAGGCAACAGCGATGGGAAATTTGGGCTAGAAATGCTCACTAGCATCCCTGAGACTTTTGCCTTTGGTCAGCTTTGAGAGCAGCGTTCAAACCTGCAGAGGAGGGATCACTGAACCAGCCTGTGCACCTTGCCCACCTTTAGCTCCTCGTCTTCCTCCTCGGACCTTTTCCTAGAGGGAGATGAGGAGTGAGGTGGGGGAGCAAACAGCACAGCAGGACTCCAGAAATCCTCCCAGCGTGCAGGTCAGGAGGAGACGCACACCTTGAAGTGAAGAGCCATGTATTCCAGTAAGGAGCATTTATCAGCGCCACCCGGGCACCCGCAAGAGCAGGAAGCAGAACACGCTTTGCAACACTCGGCCGAGGCAGGGCGGCTCGCATGGACTCGTGGATCATTTCCCCCCTTTACTCCCCGAGCCTGACTGCGGCAGACAGCGCTCAACCCCCTCTGCACCTCCCGGCCTCCCTGTCCCGGCTCCATCCCCGCCAAGCCCAGCTGCTCGGCTCGGGTGCCGCCGCAGCTCCCGCTCCCGCTGGCACGGCTGCAGCGGAGCGGGGCCGGGGAGGGCCCTAGTGACGCACCCGATTGGTATTAGAAGACTTCACCGGCTATTTATAGCCCCCCACCGACCGCAGAAAGCTCTTGGCCTCGCTTTTTCTCCCTCCTTCCCTCCCTCCCTCCATCTCGCTCACTGGCTTTAGCTCAGCACAGGAGGGGAAGCAAAAGAAAAGCTGTCAGTAAACCAGCGAGTCCAAGCGCGACATTCCCAAGCACAGCAAAATTTCTGCCCCTCCGCTAGAGGATTCAGTCTGAACAAATTATTTCCAGCATGCCGGCCTTTCACTCTGGTGTTCTTTCCTCCTTTTCAGCCTGGATTTCTTTCCCGTTTCGAATTTTTTTTTTCTTTTTCTCCCCCCCCCCCCCCCCCCCCCCCCCTCTTCTCTGCGCAGTTTCACTTTCCAGTTCCTGGCATTGGCTTGGCTGTTCCTCAGCAGGGCTGGATACACACCAGAGACGGGGAGACCTCTCCATTGAGCTTGGCAGATTTTCCCCGTTCTGCCAGGAGCTTCCCTGTGTGTCTCTCTCAAACACCCAGGCTGAGCCCTGACCCTTATTTTGGACCGCGACATCTGATGCTCTCCTGACTGCAGGGCCAGGCTTCAGCTCCCACGTTCACCTCTGAAGGACAAACCCACGGTCCCCACCCTTGTCATCCACGTCTCTCCAGCCCCTGCCCTGTTCCCGTGCTGGTGGGTGAGTCAGTGAGGACTAAACAGAGCTGTGGATGGAAATTGTACCTACACATTGACCCTGGGTGCTTCCTTCAGCATGGATAACCACAGCAATAAATAAGTTTTAAAGTGCTGTTGTTGCAAAAGCACAGTCTGCTCCAGTTTGGGGCAGAGGCAGCATTTGGAAATGTGAGTAAAAAGTCCAGTACACCTGGATACAGGCAGTGAGGTAAAAACAATGCCTAGTGTCCACAGCAAAGGCGCTGATGGAGAAGCAGAGCCATCTATAATCACTTCAGTGAAGTGAAAAATAGAGGTCACTGGAGGTGCACATCTATTCTTTTTTTAACAAAACTGATTTTCACAATATTTATTGTCAGAAGCATTTCCAACAGAAACACTCCCGTCTGCATGCAGGCCCTCAGGTTTACAACACAGGTAAGAGAGGACGACTGTGGGAATTAAATCTGGAGCAAGCTAGTCTTCTGCTTTCTCAGTGAATTAACCACTGCCCCACCTGAGAGGCTCTGTTCCTTGCAGCTCCATCAGCACTTCAGGGCTAAAGCAATCAGGGGTGGGGTGTCTTCTCAGTCTTATCCTTAAGTAAATCACTTTATCTCTCAGTTTTTGTATGGCACCCTGCTCCACACTTATCTCTGTGGACTTGCAGGCTCCAGGGCTCTCTCTCACTGCAGGGCAGGATGTCCAGCACCAACTCCAGGCACGTCCCCAGAGGGCTGAGTCTCGCAGAAACGCTGGCAGACAAATAGCAGGGCCAGGGTCTTTCTCTTCAGAGAGGAATGGCACACCCAGCTGCAAACAGCTGGTCCCAAAGATAACACATTATGATTTTCAAATTTATTATTATTTGTTGTATTCACCATGTCCAGTTCTGGGTTCCTCTCCTATAAGAGACATTGAGCTTAGTCCAGCCTCTGGTCCAGCAGAAATAAAGATGATGAAGGGACTGGAGCACCTCAGTTGTGAGGAGAGGCTGGGGGAGCTGGGCCTGTTCAGCCTGGAGAAGAGACACTGAGAGGAACCTCATCAGTGTCTGTCAGGGTCTGCAGGGAGGGGCCAGAGCATGGCCCAGGCTCTGCTCGGGGCGCCGGGCAATGGGACAAGAGGCAAGGGGCAGGAGCTGAGGCTCAGGAAGCTCCAGCTGAACATGAGGAAGAACTTCCCTGTGCAGGGCCCCAGCACTGGGACAGATTGCCCAGAGAGGCTGTGGAGTCTCCCTCATTGGTGATATTCCAGAAGCATCTGTGTGCTCTGGGACAATCCTGCCTGGGCAGGGAGTTTGGATCTGATCTCTGTGGTCCTCTCCAATCTGACCCATTCTGTGATTCTGTAGCTCATCAAAATGAAGATACGGGAAATTCACTTGAACCTGGGGATGTTGCTAAACATTTGGCCAACAGAACCAAGAGCATTCTACTTTTTCTTGACAAGCTTGTCCCTTTGTAACTTTCTGATCCCATTTCTAAACCTCGATGTGACCGAGCTTGCTATAGGTGTCTTACTCACAGCTGTGTCATGACCAGGTCATGTGGGATGTGTGGGACTGAAAACTGGGTAAGAGAAAGGAAATTCTTATTCCTTCTATGCAGCTCCTTTAGAGGCTTCACAGAACTGCGTTTGCTGTGCCTGCCAAGGTGAGCAGGCTGCCAATGGTCAAAAAGAAGGGGATGGGAAGGGGATGGGAAGTGTCCTGGCAAAGGGAAAGCAGCCCTTCTCATCCGACCATGCTGGAAGGTGCATGGTGTGGTACTGAAGAGCCATGTACACCGTTGACCCCTTTCCTCACACTACTTCTCTGCAGAGCTGAAAGCCTACAGAACCTTTTCCAGGGGCAAATCAGTACATAGGGACTCCCCTTGCCACAAACGACAGCCACGACACTTCACTGTTGCATCCTTCTCAGCTTGGAGATGCTCTAGCCCTGAGAACTGCATGGTCACCCTGGAAATGTGGGACAAGCCAGTAAAATGTCAGGATGCCTCTGGAAGGCTGTTTTAAAAGCAGATCAGAAGCAACAGCCTGCACAGGAAAATTTTGATTTATTCCTTAGTTCCTACTTCTTCAGTTTTGGAGAGGCACATTCATAAACCATAAAAGCAAATTATCCCTTCACTGACAGGGATCCAACCTTGACCTTTCTGCAGCTCAATTAAAATGTAAAAGCATTTTTGCCATATGACCAGAATTGTTCCTTTCATTTACACCTCATTTTCTGCCAGCACCAATGTGTAAGGTGGTCATGACTCACAATAAATGTCTGGTAGTTCTCCTACAATAAAATCCTGACTTTGAGGGACTTCCAACTTGAGCTGGACAAAAACCTCATGAGATGTAACTCACTCTTGAATTCAGCATCCTGGTCCACATGCAGCTTTGTTTCCTCTGATTTTTGTGTGTGACATTTTCTCACCGGGGGTGTCCTAGAAGTAAATCTTGTTCTCATGGACCACAGAAAAGCAACCCTGCTACAAGCACCTGACCCTTGGCATTGGACAGAGGAATGTGCTTGATTCACTGCTATCATTCATGGTATTTTTGCCAGTGCTGCAGTTGTGCCACTCCATTCCTAAGCAGGAAAAACCACACAGGCTCTGCCTTGGATGGGCTGCAGTCAGATGACAACTGGTCACGCTGAGATGCTGCAGGTGGCACACATGGCTGGGGAAGTTTGCACACAAACACCCATCAGGCATTTCAGAGCTCTGCATAAAAGTTTTGCTAATTTCTACAGTAAATGTGCGGGAGACAAACTCTATATTTAAATTGCAGTTCAAACTTTGGACTATTGTATTTTAATATAGTAAATGTCATGTGGCTTCTGGTAGTGGAATAATACAAGCAACTCAGTGTGTTATGCATTCATGGATTAGGTTGTAAATGTTTGTAAACCAGGCAATAAAGCTGTATGAGCAGAAGCATTTACAAGATAATAGTGAAGTAATTTGAGTTCTAAAATTATGGGAGAAGTTGGTGTTTGGCTGTGCTGTGTGGGGAGACAGACACTGGACAGCTGAAAACATTATAACCAATAGAAGAACACAGTTCAAGGTGAAGAGCAGCTTACAAATGTGTATAAATGGCATGATTTAGGGATAAAACATTACAGATTTTTTTGCCTTTAGATAAAGGAGGGTCTGTTTTCTTGTAACAAGAGCTCTGGATCTTCTCTCCTGGTCATTTGCAAAGCAAAGGGATTGGGAATGTGATGCTAAACTTCTGGAGAATGGACATGAGCATGATTATGTGGTGGTAGTAATGACATTAAACTTGAATCTCAATCTGTCAAACAACACAAACTGTTTGTCCTGTAATAAACCAAATTTTCATATAACTATTTAGAAAGATTAATGCAATTTTAAAAAAGCAAGCATATTAACACTGGTATACCTTTGTTCCCAGTTCTACTTCACAGAGAAAGGATCAGAAGCACCCAATATCTAAATGAAATGTATAAAATGGCAATTATCTCTGTTTCAGCACACAGTATTGTTATTTCTTTGCTAAATACAGATGGTTTCCAAGAATCTATAAACTCATTGCAGCTGGACAATGTTTATAGGCCTGTGGCAGAGGATGGTTTCCAAAGGAATTTAAATATTGCAGGGAGTGGTTTTATATTCCAGGGCCCCAAGTTTGCTTTGTGATAGCGGTTTAGTTTCACTGTTGCTCAAGAAAGAAGCCCTCTGTTCAAGAGGGAAATGCAGAAGGTGTGAAGTGAACAAATAAAATGTTCAGTTCTCCATGCCCAGCACAGCAGAGGACTAGGAATCAGCATGGCAGAAAAGGAGACAAGACTGGATAAACAGCAGAGCTACAAATCCTGAACAAATCAGACACGTAATACTGGTTTGCATTCCTAGAATATAAATTAACACCTGGTAAGATGACTGTGTTTTTGAGATAAAATTTTGCTTTCCATGAATACTCTCTGAAATGGGTTTAAAAAAATCTTTCCATAAACATTTCTAGCCACTAATCTAATTGATGGGAATGTGTTCAAAAAGTAAACATAGATGAAGGAAATTCACTGCTTCTATTCACTTAAAAATGAGTATTTGCAGGTTTTTAAAGGTATTCCCTAAGGTCAATAACTAACTAAACAATCTTATTTTGTAAACAGCTGTGGTGCAGTAAAAAAGCCAGGCTCCAAAGGTCTTTGTGTGAAACTATCAACAAAATAATCTCAATTATGCTCAGAAGAACAAATATTTTTAGCAATTGTTCCCCTCAACATGATACTTTCTGATGCTCCCAAGAAGATGCAGTTGAAAGTGAAGTTTATGTCAGCAGGGCACCTGCATGGAATCAAAGATTTCTGACTGCTTGGGATGTGCCTGGATGTGAGCAAGGAGGGATCAGGCCGCCTTGCCAGACCCTGAATTGATTCAGGCTTTGAAACTTCAAACCCGTGAGCTTCAGGGGAATTACTGCCTGCTCACAAGGGTGCATCAAGCCCCTGGGACCTACCCCAGCTACAGGCACACTGCACACCTCGAGCAGACCTGCTTGCCCGAGCTCCTTTTGCTCTGCGTTTCGTGGTTTGGTTCTCTCAGGTGAAGCCAGAGCCAAACCCATGAGACACTTCCTGCAGTTTTACCCCACACACAAATTACAGGGGGAGAGCTGCTGGATCTCCCAGCCAGGACACCAAGTATCCCTGCAGAGCTGATCCTTACCTGGGAGCACTCCTGAAGCAGTTTGGTAGAAGTGCTGTAACTTCTAAGCCCAGTCTAACTGAGGGGCAGCTTAGCTCCGTTCAGCTGAAGCAAGCAAAATCCTAAACAACCAAACGTGCAAAACCCAAACCAAAGCACCTCAGAGAGAAATCACCTTTGGCAGGCAGGCTGCGTTTTCCAACTTTCCTCTGTAGCTGTGAAATTGAGACTTTAAAAGTAAAAGCCTTCATACAAATGCTTCCCTGCCAGTGCTGGCCCTGAAAAAACCCTGCTGCATATTGGGAAAGCTGCAGTGCTGTGATGATATGAAATATTCCCTGGGCTGCTGTCTCTGGAATTGTGTGCAAAGCCCCCGTGGAAGGCTGTACAGCAGCACGGGATGATTGCTTATAGACTTGCACCAGCCACAAGCAACCATCCCCAAACTCACGAGCTCAATTTCTGTCTCAATTCTGTCAGATTATTGCTGCTAAAGAAGGTACAGCTACAAAAAGACAATTGTCTGCCCTGAGATTCCCACCCTTTTCAGTTCTTTGAAGAGGGATGTGTGCGTGTGTGTGTGTTTATATATTTTTTTTTCATCTGTCATTGAATGGTGAATGCTCTGTTCATTCTGTTTGCCAAATTGCACAGGACCTGATGCAAAGCCCTCTTTAGTGCAGTGTCAGTGAGTCAGTGCGAGCACTGCTGAAGGCTGCAGAACCCTTCAAGTATTTTAACACCTTGCTAATGGCAAGGAGGGGGGAAAAAAGATGACAGATCCTAAATTCTCTCCTTTTGCTACCAATTCAAAGATGGGAGTCACTTACAAACATCCTTCATTATTCCCAATGATTGGTTGAAAAGAAAATCTTACCCCCACAACCTTTTTTTTTTCTTCCTTTTTTTTATTTTCTTCCCCTTTCATATTAGAGCAATTTGTGTACTGTCCATCCTGGATTTATTGTGAGACACTATGGCAAGGATGGCAGAATGGGGCCTTAGATACTAAGACACAAATCAGAGAGCCTTTTTTGGTGTATGATTTAACAGTTCCTGCTTCAAATGAGGAACTGTGAATTCTCCTCTGCAGCTCCCTTGGATTTCAGTAAAGGCAAGCAGGAAAATACTGTATTTAGTCCCACCATTTCTGAAGTGAACAACATGAACAAATTATTGCAGGTTACCATTTTTCAGCTCTTCGATTACCGTGGATGTCAAAATAAGAAAAAAAAACCACTTTATTTATAGTAGTCTGTTGATGGAACAAGTTTTTAAAGCAAACAAAATTGCATTTTTTCAGCCTGTGAAAATGCTAGTCCCTTCTTCTGTTACCTCATTATCTTACAGAAGTCTATCAGCTGTTTTGTGCTTTTACTGCAAAAAAAGCAGGTCTTAGCGTAAGAGTTTGTACGTGGAGATGAAGAGGTGAAACACAATTTGAGTATCTCATTTCCTTCACGGGGATTAAAATGCTGGTAAGGTTCCAGGATTTGCTGGAAACTCCTACTGGGCATTACTTCCTCCTCGTGCCCGGCAGAAATTCCTCCAATATTAATCATTTGTGATAACAGCGTTGCTTTTTTACACCACTGACGCTGCTCCTACCTGTCAATTCCCCCCCAGCAGCAGGAGACAGGAACTGCGCTGCCGGTGCTATTGCTCTCTTTTTTTTTTTTTTTTTTTTTTTTTTTCATTCACCTGGACAAATTCTGACACCTTCCCGCTCCTGGGATGTGCTTTGTTCTCTTTAAATCTGTCAGAATTAAAAAAAAAAACAAAAAAAAACCCAAAAAAACCAAAACAAAAAACAAACAAACAAACAAACAAAAAAAAAAAAAAACAAAAAAAACAAAACAAAAAAAAAACCAAGACCTCAACCTGTGACACCTGTCAAACGGTGTCAGAAGAAAAGATAAAAGAAGAAAAATAAAGAAGAAAAATAAATCTACAGAGGCAAGCCGCAGCTTCCCACTTCCACACCCCGGTGTCCCGAGGGAAGCCGAGGCTCTCCCAGCCCCCTCCCCAGGCTTTTCACCGCCGCCAGCGGGGCCTCCCCGGCTTCCCCCGGACCAGGCCCCGGCTCCGCTCTCCTTCCTCCCGCGGGGAACGACCTTGGCGGCGCCGGGGCCAGCCCGGATCCGCCCCGGCCACCTCCCGCTCGGCAGGCGGCTCCGGGGCGAGCCCTTCCCCTCCCCGGGGTCTCGGAGGCGCCGGCCCCGCCTGCCCCGCCGAGGTTCCGCCGCCCGCGGCCGCCGCCCCCGCTCCCTGCGTGACCACCTCCCCGCCGCGCCCCCGCGCGCTCCCCATTGGCCGCCCGCGCCGTCCGTCAACGCGGCCCTCGCCGCCGATTGGCCGCCGGCCGGGCCGGCGCGCGGGTCCCGCCCCGCGGGGCTCCCCCCGGCCCTCCCCGGCGGAGTGTCCTCAGAAGACTCGCGGGGCCGGAGGAGCCGCTCCGCCGCCGGCGGCCGGCCCGCGCTCCCATTGGCCGCCCGCCCTGCCAATCCGCCGGGCCGCGGCTCGCCGTTGGCTGCCGGGCGGGCGGGGGGGCGGGGCGCTCCCCCCGCCCGCGCGGTGCCGCCCTGTGACCAACTCCCGTGTGTGAGTCACGGCAGCGCCGTCAATGCCGTGTGCGGGCGGGCGGCGCTGCCTGGGCTGCCCCGGCCCCCCTCCCCCGGCACAGGGCTGGCGGGCCGCACTTGTCACCGTGTCACATCCTCCCCGCCGCCTGCCGACCCGGCTCACCCTCCCCAGCTCGGCCGCCGCCCGGGGCCGCCGCGGCGGCATGGGATAGAGCCGGGCACGCCGCTCGTTTTACATTGACCTCCCCACGGTTTAAATCCCTCCCCCGTGTGTCCCCCCCCCCCCCGCCCCACGCCGCCTCCTCGCCTCCCCCCGCGCCCCCTCTCTCCGCCGAGCCCCCGCTCCCCCGGGCGCCTCCCTCGCCGGTCCTCGCCGCGGAGCCCCCGGAGCGGGTGAGTGCCGGGCTCGGCCCTCCCGGGCTCGCTGAGGGGGCTGGGGGTGCGGGGGGCGCGGGCCGGGGCAGCCCCGGGCCGTGCGGGGCGGCCACCGACAACTGTTCCAAAGTTGGGGCATTCCCCTCCCGGCGCAGCCTGGCGCTGCCCGCTCGGACTGCCAGAGAAAGGGGAAAAAAAAAAAAAAAAAAATTAGCAATAACCCCCCGGCGTCGTTGCCAACTTCGTGCTGCCGGCGATTGTAATTTTGGTTTTATTTTGGTTGGTTTTTTTTTTTCCCCCGCCCTGGTTGAGGCTGTGGTGATGGTTGACGTGAGGGTATCCCGAAATCGAACAACCCCACCGTGCCGGGCTCTGGCCACTGTCCGCGCTGGAAGAGCGGGGAAAGGCACCTTTTGTATTTCCAGGTGTTCCATCCTCCTCCGCACGCTGTCACTCCTGGATGTTTCGCTGTTACCTGGGCTTCTCTTGCCGTGGCAGGAACGTGCGTGTTTGGAAGGGGGGGAGCCGTGGTCCGCAGAGGGAGTTTTGGTGTCTTGGCTTGGTGTTGGGAGTGCTTGATGTGAAATGGTTATGTCTCTGTTTCCCTGCTATTGATTTTTTTTTTTTTTTCACCCCCCCCCCCATCAATGTATTTTTAGAACGTGAATGTGGTATATGTTCTCGTGTGCTGTACGTACAGAGCAGCTAAAATAAAACAGAGGCATGGAAAACCCCAGCAAATACAGCAGTGCTTCCATGCACAGGGCATCCAAAGCCTCAGTGCCCTGCTGGGTTCATTTATTAATATTAATTGCGGTATCTTTGTAATTTATATCATATGGAAACTAATTGCTGAATTGAAGGTTTACCAAATCTCACAGGGCTCCAAAATCATCTATCTCAGGCATCTGAAAAATTAATCTACTGAATTTTTGTTAAGAGGAAAGGCCAGCATCATTCTGGGAATCCTCCGCATGAAGTTTCTCTTTCTGAAGGCAAGCACTCTTGTAAATAAGTCCTAGTAAAGCATGGCTTTACTCAGTGGGAGCTCAAGTGTATGCAGAAGGTCAGTGAGTTTCTAGAGAAAATGAAATCTTTACTAAATCTTGTCTTGCTTTTATCTATAAATAGAGGGAGGGAAACAAAAATAAATTAGCTGTGAGATTGACATCAAATAGAAAATCAGTCCTTTTCCCAGGGGGAAACTTGCCCAACATAACCTGAAAACTTCCTAAATTTCGCCTTTATGGGGAGGGGTCCTTCAGCTGCGGTCTGTTGAATCAGTACAAAGTGGGCCTGTTTCTCCTCTGCAACTGGCTTGGCACCACTGTAACTTCATTAACAGAGCAGATTTGCATTAATGAGAGGAGTAATCAAGAAACTCACGTTTTGAGGAAGGCCCCTGTAGTAATGACGTGACAAGTCGTGATTCCTCCCCTCATCAGCCCCAATTACACCGCCCTTACTCACTCTGAGTGGCACTTCACTGCGCAAGTGCTCCCTGCGATGCTTCTGTGGCTGCTTGTGTACTACAGTGCCAATCTGGGTGAGGTGGAGTGGCGCTTGTGTTTCTCATAACTATTTTATTCCCTTTGCTTGAAATGACAACGCGTTGGATGACTATTTTTTCCTTGGGCCACGAAGAAAACTTCTGAGGATTAAATGTAAATCTGCTTTGTTAAGTGACCGTACCAAAAACCACCCCTGTTTAAGACTTCTGTGCTGCCGAGTGAAACGGGCAGGTAAGTTTTCCGTGCGTTTAGCTTTCCCTTGTTGCTACAGAAAGTAGGAAAAAGATTGTTGAATAAATTAATTCTCTTGTCCTGAAGTTCCTCTGCGCCTGTGGGATTCCACACCTATGTGCGGTGTTCAAGTTGGAGTTGTTTTCCTAATTCCCCTCTGTCTCTAGAACCGCCCCCACCCCCCAGACGTTCACATTGCATTGTTAAAGTGTTCGCTATTGAAATCAGTGGCAGAAGGATCAGGCCCTCGGCTGGTTGATAATGACTTGGATGTGGTGCTGTAGAAAGATGATATTATCTGGTGTGTCCATAGCTCAGATCCACTGTCTTACTACAGTCTCAGAAGAAAGCTCTGTGCTGAGCAGCCTGTAAAGAAAATGTCTAACAAAGCAGAGTTGTCTTCTGCCTTTCTGTGCTTATTTATAAATCTCTTGAAAGTTTGTTTGATACTCTTTCAGAACAAGACAAGATCCCTGCATGTTTGTTTCATGTTTTCACTTCCTCGTATGACTGTGTTCATTGCTAAGCCTTTGTGTCACTGATTGAGATGTTATTGTAATTAACATTAATTATGCAAACTAGATTGTTTTTAGAGGCTCTCCGACTCTGTATTGATACTGTCAACTTGTTTGTTTGTTGAACAAAAATCCACGCATTTCACCGTTCTCGGAGGAAATAGATTAACCGATTCTAAGTTAATATAGGCATGGGAAACCATAGCAAAATCAAGTTATATTAGCTCAAATGGCACATTGAATCTTGATGGATGTGGTGAACCGAGTATGGCTGGATCTGAAATATCAAGGCAGGGCAAACAGGGGGAGCAGGAAAGGGGACTCTAGGTACAGTCATTCGGGGAGGGTGTTTACACTGCAGAGTTCCATTACATTTTTTTCCAGATAGACAGTACTGGGATCAGTTGGGCCAAATTCTGCCATCCCTATTTGAATAAAACTCTCACTAAAATATACTGGAGCTGCCTGCTTGAATGTTTTTTTGAGAAATGGAGAAAAATAGCAGAGTTTACTTCATTAAATATTTAGGACATTTTTGATTTTAGACTTGGAGAAGATATTTTCCTTAAATTTGGTTTAGAAGGTGTTCCACGGTTGTCTTTTTTTTTTTAAATAAAAGCTTAATAAAAATATCTTTGAAATATACATCCTTGTAGCAGTGGTAACATTTTATATATTTTTTTACAATGTTAATTGTAGTGACATCCACAAAAGTCTCCATGTCTGATTCTGAATCACCCTCTTGAAACCATTCTGAGCTGAGAAGGATTTTGGAATTTCTCCCTAGAAGTCAAAATTGTTGCAATATTTGTATGTTGTATTCCTGTGTACTCTTAGGAAGAAAAATAATAGAGGCGGGGAGAGTTTAAATAGGATTTGGTTGTCATGATATCACATCTGAAAATATATGCAGACTGGCAGATTATTCCCCGTCTTAAAAATCAAGTCTCTCTAACTTCCCATTTAAATAAGCAAGATTTGTTTTGCAGTTTGCTTTGGGTAATAAAAGAGATTTTTTTTTTGTTGGGTTTTTTTTTGTTTTGTTTTGTTTTGTTTTTTTTTTTTTGTTTCTACTTTTGGTGCAGTGGTCCTCTGGAAAGTTAGAAACAGCGCCCTGGGGCTCAGCAGAGTGGCGGGTGTATAATTATATGGGAAGGCTCCATAGCATCAGTGAATTAGCATTAGCAGCTGAGTGAGTTTGTTAACTTGTAGAGATGGCATTATGGAAATCAATAAAATGCTGATTTCTTTTCCTTATTGCAGATTCCTTGGTAAAAGGAAAAGATGCTGTTTGTTTGTCTGCCTTTCATGTAGGCTTGATTTGGAAAGGCAGGTTTTTCAGTTCTGGCGATCAGTAGTCAGGTTTGTTTTGTTTTGCTTTTTTAAAACTCTTTTAAATCTTTATTTATTAGATTGTCTTCCAGAAATCACACTAACATCCTGGTCTGCAAGTGGCTTCATGCGTGTGTTTGTCAGCAGAGGCAAAAGGAAAGGTCACTTATTTTTCTTATGACATGCCAGTGTGGCATTGTTTGTTGTAGCCCAAATGCTCTAGGTTCCTGATGTTCCTGTTTCTGCTTGAAATTAAGTTCTCCCATGGATTTGGAGGATACTCATGCTGAAATCCACATTCAAAATAAAAGAGAAATAGTGACCTTAACTGTTTTCAGAGATGTGCATCAGGGAGAATGATATTAAGCACTGTAAGATGTGTAATATGCATTGGCCTTTATTTCTTTGTCTCAAAGCTTCTCCTGCTTTTATACCAGAGAGACAAGTACCCAGATCATTCATCACACTGAGACATGACAGACCAACAGCCTTATGTTGCACGCTGTGGAACATGTACGATGCATTAGGTTCTGATGATCTATATAAAACATTTTAATTGGGAGGAGCTGTGAATGGGAACGGCTGTCTTCTCATCCAAGGGCTTCGCTTTTTCTTCTCTTCTTCCCGACTGAAATGAAACTTCAGTTCACCATCAAATTATTCTGTTTTAATGTGGCTGTATGCTATGACTCCTGATGAAATGGTTGATTCATGCTAAAGTACAGTTTGGGGGACCCCTCTCTGCCTTTGTGGTGGGTGCTAATTTGGTGGACTTTCTGGAGCTAAGAAGGTCCAACCCTGCGGCTTCTTCGAGGACGCTGTGGTGAACATCTGTTGTGTGACATGTGAGCAGCCTATGTAACAGTGGTGGGATATCACGAGGCTTGTGGAGCACGTTCTTGTATGAAGAGAAACAGTCCAAAATGCTGGGTGTACGATGCAGACAACACTAAAGATCAGCAGCTTGGAAAATTAATACTGTGGTACATGTTGATGTTTCAGAGGGAATTCTGCTGGAGGCGTGGTCCCAGCAAAGGTAAACTCACGGGTCTGGCAGCACAGGTGAAATAGCAGCCTTACTCTTATCTCTTTGGTAACCCAAAGCTGTTTGCTGATAAACTGGCAAAATTATGTTTATAGTCTCCCTATGCTTTGTTTCTGCTAATCTCTAATTAAGTAGATCCAGGGAAGGCCAGCATGGTGCTTTTAGTGCTCAACTACAGCTTAGAAGTGACACTCTGCTTTCTAATGATTACAAGCAGGTGAAGTGACAGGAAGGGCAGAGATGTTGGAGTAATATGATCTGCAATTAAATTCCTGATTCTGTAAAATATTTACCCATAGCTGTAGTGATCCACAGTACTTCATATCTGGCATTGGCCATGTGTGTCTAGTTAAGGACAGTTTAAAAGCACAGAAATACAGGGGAAAAAAAAAAAAGAAAAAAGGATAAAGAGATCTTAGCTGAACCAGAACAAAACCTCTTTAGCTCCTACCATTTGAAATAGGGAGTAATCCCAAGAAATAACAAGGGTAAAGTCTCTCACAACTGCAAGATTACTGTAGCGATTGTGACTCTGAAAAAGCAGGTTCTAGATAGAGAGGGAATTGTAGTTACTCTGTGGTCTTGTCATAACCCTGCTAATGTGGTTAAAGCATTAGTTCTGAAAACAAGTGCATTGAGAGCTTGAAGTCTTTTCCTTAAAAATGTACAAGTCTCTATTCATGTATTTTCTGTGGGCCAAAATAAAATACTGCTTGTTGGATTACCCAATTTCAATATTGTTATTTAAAAAAATGCACCCTCTTTTCCACCTGTCAATTTAAGTTAGCTATTCCTGTGAAAGCCTTTTTCTCTTTTGTCTTTTTTTGTTTGTTTGTTTGTTTCCTTCTAAGAACCTTTTCATCGTCTGCTTTCTTACTTTCTGTCCTACTGAATTCCTTTTTCGTTGTTGTTTTGATTCCTTCCACTTCTTTCCAGATAATTTTTTTTCAATTTCTTATTGTTCCTTCTAGCCTTAATCAACTACCAATGTTGTTGCTGCTTGCCTGTAGAATCACAAGGTCCATGTTGAGGTGTGTCATGCCAATAATATTTAGTGTCCTCTGTCCTCAGCAAGGAAAAGGTTTGCCACTGCTGTCCTGTAGTGCGATGGAAAACGTGAAGGGAGAGCCTGCTGGAGGTGTGACTTGGATCAGTGCAGTCATCTAGAAGGAGTCAGGGCCACAGCCAGAAATTATACCCAGGTGTCATCAGCTTCCAGACACGTGCCCTGTCCTGTAGCAAAGCAGGATTTTTGCTTCTTCTATCCTTTGCAGAGCTCACTTTTTATTTTTTTAGTTTGTTTTTCTGCTTCTCTTTATTTGGCTGTCTTTTCTAGTTTTGTATTTTTTCCTCTGTAATATGTAATAGCTACTAATGACCTCTCAAACTGCATCACAGGAGTGTTAAGGCTAGTGTGTTTTCCCTCATCCTGTCTGGAATATTTGGCTGTTGCCAAAGAAATTGAGGTCAGAATCAGGGTCTCTTTGAGTACCATGCACCAAAAGTGTATGCTCATGTGTTGAAGATACCAAAATACTGTTAAAAAAAATCAAACAAGATTTGTAAAGTTAAAAAAGCTAATACTTGTTTTGAGGTGCAGTGTGAGAACTGAGGTATAAAATGATACAGTGGATAAAGGCAAGGATGTAGCCTTTTTCATGAACCTTTAAACTATTAAACCTTTTTAAAGGAACACATCAGCTCTTTGCTGGACCTACTCAGCTGAAGGAAGGTGAGCCATCCTCCTTCCTGTGTGAGGGAACAATTCTGATAGTGAGCTTTCAAAACAGGGCTGAGGTCTTTAGGCCTGGTGGTGGTGATGGTTGTTGCCCGATGTCAAGTGAAGGAAATAGTGGCAGATATGCAGTGGGAAAATGCCCAGGAACAGGCATTCAGCCAATCCAAGGAGGCTGTTTTAACTGTCCTCTGATTTGGAATATTTTTAGTTCAGATATTTCAGTGCAAATTCTAGAAAAGGCAGTTTCTCTCTTTTCAGATTGGCAGATTTTTGTAGCATGCCTATCTTGAAAAATCCGAAAGAGGGAGGAGGTAAAAAAGTAAATCTCAGATACAGTTTTCTTCTGTCCCTCCTGCCATGTTCAAAATGATATCTCATCTTGTTCTTATCCTTGTTCAGAATAAAAGCTGTGATAATCCATTTCCTTTGCTGTGATAATCCCTTGCCCAAATGTCCTGGTAGCATAATTTGATTGTGGTGCTTGGACAGCTATCATATCACTCCTACAAAGCAACAGTAATAGTTGTTACAAACAACAAAACAATCCAAGAAATCCAGAGTTAAAGTGCTTACAGCAGAGACTAATTGCATGCTAGAGAGTATTACTGTATCTTCCTGATTGATGTCCCTCATTGGCCAAGACAGACTTGCAGATGAGTTTTTAACGTATTATTTAACAAGATGGTAGTGCTTTGTGTTTAAATTGCTTGTTGTTGTGGGGTTTTTTTATTGCCCCTCCCCAATGTGGGGTTCAGAACCTCCTTATTAGTTTTATGGAAAAGCCACAGATCCAGAATCCTTCTGGAACTATTGCAACGTGAGGGAACAAAGTGTAGGGATTTTTTCAAGAGCTACTGAAGTAGCCTGTGCTCCTTGCCCAATGAAAGTTAAGAGTCCTTATAATCGCTGGGGCTTTCATGTGGTTTTTGTTTTACTTTTTATTTTTCCTTTGCCTTTTTTTCCCACTTGAACCCTGATTCTGAGGGAGCTGGAGCAATTACCCAGCCTATCTTACATCTTCCCATTCAGAAGAGGATGGAGTGGGAAAGAAGGTCTGCATTGGACCTCAGATATTCTCTCTAGCCCCTCTGCCACCCCTAAGCCACACTACTTCAACCTGAAAAACAGCAGAGGAAAAATTCCTGCTTGAACACTTTTTCCTGGCTTTAATGAGAGATTTTTACAAAGAGAGGATATAGTGTAGGTGAATGCATCCAGCACCCTTTAGGAAAGGGTCACCACCACAGGGATGCTGCTGAAAAAGGATGCCAAATCCTCCCAGGCTCTTTGAAAGGCTCCTATGAAATAAAGAACTATATAGCCACTGTGTATGTATATTTCTGAAGGTTATGCTGGATTTCTGCCAGGCCACAAATCCTGATTAGAATAATTTATAATAAAAAGTGAGGCATGGATTCCAGAAGTGGATAATGTGATGGGGGAAAGAGGGAAGTGAGTAGCAGAGAAAGCAAATCTGAAGGTTTTCCTGGTCCATAGATGTACCCCAAAGTGTAATTTACTGCCACTGTCTGTAGGAAGAAGCTACAGCCCTATTTTTTGATGTCAGAGATGACTGTTACATAGTTGTTTTAATACACATACTGTGTACTGCTGTTTATTTATTTGCAGTAGGACTGGGGATATTTCAGGTACTTTCCAGGTGCTTACAGATAATTTCTGCTCCAAGGACTTCACAAATCAGAGAGGCCAGAGGAAAGTAAATGGGTGGGACTTGAGTGCTGAGAAGCAGAACTAGATTCACAGGTTGCAGAGCCCTTGAGAGCAGTGCAAGCGTGTGGCAGAGGTGCTGTGCAGGTAAGATGGGGAGGAGGAGGCACCTGGTGTGTCTGGAAAAAAAAAAAAAAAAAGAGATCCTTTTGCTTTTCTTCTGCATTGCAAGTCAGTCTGTGGTCAGTTTAGAGCTCCTGATCACTCTCTTGGATCCTCTCCCCTGTATTTGTGATTGTGTGATGTGGTGGCTTTGTAAGTGCAGTTATTCTGTCATGTTCTGTGCAGAGAAATGCTGTGAAAATGGGAGAGCAGGAGAATGAGGCACATGAGGTGTGTGCATGCAATGAGGCTTGACATGGCTGGGGAGAATCATCTTCAGTGGGGTTTTTTTGTTTGTTTATTTGTTTGGGTTTTTTTTCTTTTTTTTTTTTTTTTTTTTTTTTTTTCCTGTGATTAAGGCCCTGAGCATGCCTGTAATGCAAAACAGAAAACATAAAGAAAATGTTTTCTCTTCAGCCATCATTCTAGCATGCTTATGTGTGTATGAATCATTCCTCCTCCATCTGGAAGGATGAGATGCAGAGCTCTTTTCTAAGGAGGTATCTAAAGTACATCCTCATAGCAGCCAGCAATTGGCATGACAAAAGGGTTATAGCAAGTGGCTGGCACTTTTCCCATCCATCTTGCCACTGGAAACATAATGCTTTTGCAATGTGCTTGTTCTTCAGGCACCAGTGTGCAGAGCCAGTCCTTGGGACATGCAAACAGAAAAGTTGCACGTTGTTTGCTTTTGTTTGTGCACCTCCTCAGCAGCCCAAAAACTGGGAAGAGGAAATAACACTGATAAACTGTTTTCCTTGATTTAAGCATGATGTGGAGTGGATGGGAACAGTGGGGTACTCGTGGAATATCCCCAGGTGTGGGAAGATGGGCAGCAAGGCATCTGGCACTGCCAGTGTGACATCAAACATGGGAGAAGACTTTGTTTTCTTCTAAGCTTGTATGCTTTGCACAGAACAAGGAAAAATATAGCAGTATTGAGAGCACAAGGAAAAAGGTCTGATTTAAAAAAAATGTCATCTGTTGTTCATGTGTTTACATACAAGATAGTTTTATCTTGTGTGTATTTTGTCTTTCACTTGATTTGCAAGAAGGCTAAGACCCTGAATCAATTTAGTCCTAAGTGTTCCTGTGATGTCAAGAAAGGTTTTTATTGCACTTTTTTTGTTTGAGGAGTGTTTAATGTGGTGTCAGAACAGGCAGTAGAAAGAAGGGCCCCTAAATCTCAGAGCTCTGCTTTAACAACTCGATTGTTGTTCTCTTTTGCTGACCATGACTGGGAATGTCCTTGCCTTGCAAGCAGTGGCCTGCTCTGTATGTAGTTCAAACCTAAATGTAGAAACTGGGTGTTCTTCTGCTGAAGCTCCTTGGGGCACTCTTGAAACTCACCAAATGCATGTCCATGGGACTGGACATGTCTTTGCTGCTTCCTTCTTTTGGAGGGTGGTTGGAGAGGAGGTAGGAGAGTCCGGGATTCATTGCCTGCCCTCAGGGTCTTTGGTGCAGTAATGAGCTTGTGTTTTGGACCAGTTGTTCTCAGAGCTGGGACCAGTGGCTTTTCCTCCCTGGAGAGTGCTTCTGCAGACAGGAAAAGCCTCTCTGCCCCCCATCACTGCTCTGCTTTTTAACCAGTGTCTGTTCAGCAAGGCAGGCTCATTTCTGCTGCAAGAGCTGAGAGGATCTCTCCACCTCATGCAGGATAGTCTGGAGGTTTAGGGCACTGCTCCTGCAAGACCTCAGCTGGCTTGGATTGCAGTGGGAATGGCAGGGAGGAAATCACCAGCCTGTCTTACTGGAGAGCACCAAGTCCTGCTCTGCTGCATGGAGAATGCAGGCAGCTAATGCCTTGCTCATGAAGCACTTCAGCTTTTTGCAGGACAGGTTCCTGCCTTAGTATATGGATGCAGAAACTTCCTTTCTGCTTCTTTGCAGAGGGTGGGTTCAAGATGCAGCCCTGTTCTTGGCATCTCTTATGAGCTGACTCTACACAGTGACATGCTGACCTCAGGAGTTCAAAGTACTCTCCTGTTCCTTGGTATACTTTAGGTTTGGGGTAGAGGGAGATGGCTGGTGGGTCTGTAGGCTTTCTGCTGCAGGGCTCCTCTTGTGAGGTGAGAACAGCCGTGCCCCTTTCCTTTGGAGCTGTTGTGGCTGCAGGCAGGGATGGTGAAACCCTCCCATGCCACTGAAGCTGAACACTATGTATCAGTCTACTTTTAGGGGGCTGCTCTGGATCTGAGATGTAAAATGTCCTAGAAAGCCACTCTGCCCTGGAGAGCGAAATCCTGTTGCACATTAGGGCACAGTGTTGGACTTTGTATCTGGGGAGAGCTTTTCTTTGACTATGTTTCAAGCTTCTGGGTTTATCTTTTTTCTGATACATGCTAGCCCGGAGAAGACCCTTCAGGCAGGGATGCTTTGTTACTTTCTTTAGCTTCATAATTGCTGTTTATAGTATAGTGCAAAAAACACTATTAGCATTTTTGGCTTATTTCAGGGTGTGTGCTTGCATGTGAAAAGGAATGGGTATGTTAACTCTGTGCCTGAGATATAATCTGATTATGATCTTTCCTGATACATAACAGTTTTGGAAAGGAAGTAACACTCCCTATACTTTCAGAAACACTTCAGTTAGCTTGACTTCAGTGTGCAGTACATTGGTATCAGGGATGAGGGGTGTTACGTTCAGTCTCTTGCTTTGAAAGCTGGCTTCTGGATCCTGCAGAGCACGGTCAGCAGGTGGAGGATGTTCACACTGCACACTTCACCTGCAGTGTCCAGTTGGGATATGCTCCATGTGTATAAATTCAGTTTTGCTTTTCTCTGTGTCATGGGTCAGAGTTTACAGTCTGGGGACCCCTGAGGCAGAAGAATTGCTCTGCCATGTGTGTATGAGTACACTCAGCAGGTGTAGTTTGTCCTGTAAAGTGTTCGGTGTTTTCTAGCCCGAGTCAGCCGTGGGTATTTCCACTTGTTGAGAGGCTGAAGACCAGGTTCCCATGACCTAAATTGTGCCTAAGGCTTCTGTGCTTGAAGGCCAGGAGTCAGATGGAAGGAAATAAAAGATACAGTGACTTAGGTGCAATTTAGGACATGTGAATCTGGCTCCTCCTCTCATGAAATACCAGTGTGCCAGAAGCATCTGATGTAGGAACAGGCCAGGCCAGTGACTCTATTTCACTTTCCAAAGTATTTCTAAAGATCCCAAACTAGACTTCGCACCTTTAAGCAATTTGAATTCTCAAGCCAATCCCTTCAATGTTAGGCAGAGCAAAGAACCTGATCCAAGCAGTGCTGGAAAGGTCCTGACATCTCGCTTTACCCTCTGGAGAGTAACTGGAGGGGTGGGGAAGAGGCCTGGAGCTGAGTTAGTACATGTGTTGTTTTCTGCCTCTGGGGATTTTTGTTGTTGTGCATTCTCTTGTTTTTCCATCTCACACAAAATCTGAAGGCTTGTGTTGCAGCTGTGGCCTGGAAGGAGTAGGCAATGCTCTGCTACCCATCAGCACCAGACAGACCTGGTGATGAATGAGGGGGAATTTTGGGCTCTCTGACAGGGAAGCTGAGGTTGCTTTGCAGCCTTCCCAGTGTGCTGGGCTGTGGGGGACTGAGCCCTGTCAGGCTTGCTAGTGGCCACAAAGAGTGTGATCTCTCACTGTGTTGGCCACAGTAATCTCTAACTATCAGCCATCCTCTTCTCATTTGGAGGAACTTTGACTTAATGAGAGATATATCAGCCTGAGTAACTTCTACTTGAAGATACTAAGCTCTGTGAATACTGTAGAATATAATATTCTAAGCTTTTGAGCCCTTCTGAGTGTAATGCAGTGCTGTTCTTGGAATGATTTGTTTCAACTATAGGGCCAGTTTAAATAGAACTATTGAAGTACATGTTGCTGTTCATCATACATCAAAAAGTGAAGTTCAGTGAATAATGAGTTACCACAGGGCACCACAATGAGATAAGAACTCATCATAGCTTTGAAATAAATGGCAATGTCATTAAAAGAAAAAACAACTTTCTGTCTATAAGCTTAATTGGAAAAGCCAGAAATCTTGAGTGGAGATTTTTAGCATGCTGACCAACTGAAATGTATTGTAATAAGAGCAAATTTATGTGTGCAGAGAGTGTCCAAGATTTTGATTGCTGCATGAGACACATGGCTTTGGGATATTTTCCTATGTATGCCTTTTGTGTATGTAAGTGACAGTACCTGATTTTTGGTCCTGGAGGGAAAATGTACTCTCTTATTATTGAGCAGCTTTCCAAGATGCAGCAGTTGTCATTAAAACTCAACAGTAGACCACGGAGCTGAATTTGGCAGGTGGGGACTTTTTTTTCCCCTAAACTTTTAATGGCAATGACTTGCAGTTATGTCATGCCGTAGTTTTAAAGTGTGCAAGGCACTTTGGCTCATTTATGTTCTCATTCAGGTTTCTAATGTGCACACAGAAGCAGCTGCTTTCTGGCATTGCTGATAATATGGAATATGGTGAGGATGGCCAGCCCTTGGTGTGTACAGGGATATCAAGCACTCCCTCTTTCACCGAGTTTTGCAGCAAAGCCTCTATGCTCGAATTTCCTTGTCTGCAGAATGTGGCTCCACCCTGCAGTTTATGAAATATTTTAAATAAAAAGCTTTAAGAGGAATGATGTGCAAGATCCATGTTGCTTTTCTTCCCTTTGTGGTGCTTACTTTAAGTTATTGCTTTTAGCAAATAGAATCATTGTACCACAGTGGTCTCAGGCATAGTTAAGGAGGACACCACGATCTGCCCATCTGCAGCAGCTCTGCTGGGAAGGTCTCATCTGCAGGAGCCCTTGTTTGCTCTTAAGGATGAAATGCAATTGAGCATCTGGTGAAGTCTGCTCTATGGTAGAAATTAATAATAAATATATACCTGGGGATTTTTTAATCCTTAGTCTTAAATTGATTATTTCCTAGCAGTTGTAGGACTCCAAAGAACTGCTTTTTCTTCCGTAAGAAAAATATCCTGAAGGCCTCAAGGTTTGGTGGGCAAATGCAACAGTACAGGTAAGATGTGGCAACAATAATGCATGAAGAGCAGTGTGAGGAAAAAGACAATTTCCTGCTCTGTGGTGCTCCTGATTTTTTTTTTTTTCCCCTAATTACATGGAGTTGGAAGAGTGAGCTGGTAGGATATGAATGTTGCCATCCAATAATAAGAGTTGTGGTCATAGGTGCCATGCAAGCATGAAGCTTCAAGAGACTATGATGTGTTTTGGGGGACAGATCAGGAATAATTCAGGCCTGCACATGGCTTTCTCTGGTTTCTACCTTAACTCGGTAGGGTAAGGGAATGTCTGCAAAGCTAGTGCCCAAAGCTGGAATTGTGCTCCCTATTCCAGTTAAACCAATGTGTAAACAAACCAGTTCACTTGATGTTCCCATTAATTTGGACTGCTTACCTTTCCAGTTTTTCTAGCTGGTGATTTGAGCAGAATGAGCCAGTAGGAAAAATGACAGTCTGAAACTGGCTTAGCTTGTCTCTGGCTCTCCCCAGAAAGCCAGTTCCTTTTCTACCACCAAAATGGGGCCTGGCTCCACAGCTATTGTTCAGGACACCTGAGACAGCAAGATCATCTGCCACTGCCTGGAAAAGGACAGCAAGGAAAAACTTTCAATCCTTTGCCAGCTTCTTCTGCATCTTTCTACCTGCTAAAGCCTTTCTCCACTGTACAAATGGTGTAGCAGCTGTGGCTTGAATGTCCCTGAGGCTTTCCCCTCACCCTGGGGTATTTAACTGTGTCCAGCCCTGGCACTTTGATAGGCACAGGCAGCAGAAGCTGTGTGTGGGGCCAGTGTCACATCTGTGCCAAGCACACTGCTCTGCCTGTGCCTCCTTCCAGCACAGCCACACAAAGCAGGCTGGCCTCTGGGAAGACAAGTTGTGCCATTTTTCTGACTTGAGGCCTTCAGGCCTGTGATGACCTTGAGCCTTTTATCCCTGAAGAAGGGAATACCATGAAGAAGCCTTTCCTTTTTAATGGGGAACCAAAACTTGGGTTACTGGGGGATCTCTGGGACCAGTTGGTTTTCCCACTGTGTGTGTGAGGGGGAATGGGAAGGACAAGGAGACTGGGTCCTCAGTACAGCATTTAATTGGATTGTGTAACTCCAGTGCAGCATGCTCGTGACGTGTGTTTCTGACTTCACCAAGAACCACTGAAGGTGCAAAGCCCCTCAGTGTCCTCTCTATTCCAGGAAGTCCAGACAAGCTTCTGGCTAAGCAGTCAACAAGTCCACAGAGTCCCTTTGGTGTTTTGATGCCTGTGGAAGGAATAGTTGGCAGTAGAAGTAATTTTCTGGCTTTTGTTGTTGACTGTGACAAAAAAAAGTCAGCTTTCTTGATCTGCAGTGATGCCAAGGCTGCATGCAGGCTGGAGAATGCAGCCAGTGGTCTTTCCCTGGTGCCTTGCATCTTTGGAAAGAGATTTTATTTGTGTTAAAGTAGACCTTAACCTTTCATGGGATCTGGTTGAATTCAGAGGTCTGTAGCTGAGATCTAAGGGCTGCCTTCTGGTCAGGCTCACTTCACCATCAATTTTTATGTGGCTCTGCATGGGGCAGTAGTAGAGATTTTGGTGTTCTGTATTCTCACATATCACTCCATGCTTTGCTAAGCTGCCTGTGTATCAGTGGATACAGATGGAATGCTTGCCTACCAAAAGTGTTTCCTTTTTTCCCTTGATATTGCTAGAAGCCATTCTCAAATATGTTTTGCCAGACAAAATAAAATGAAACCTGTGAATCCCAAACCCCAAGATTTACTCTAGGCTCTAGTGGGAGAAATGAAGCAGATTGCAAACTCCCAGAAAGTTGTTTGAATGTTGTCTGAGGAATACCACCTGACAAAGGGGTATTCTTGCTTCTTTAGAGAGAACAAGAGATCAGCTGAGACCATTTTCTCTAGCCTTGTGTAGCAGCATAAAAACAATTCATGAGACTTTTGTTTTTGACTAGTTATCAAGTTGAGGAGTAGCAATAGAAGTTATTAGAGCCGTGACTAACTGTGTTGCTTTTGGTCTTGTGGCTGAATCAAAAATGTGGATTGGTTTGACCTGAAACATGAAAAGTTTCTTTTGCTAACATGAAAAATTAAGATTTTGGCTAATCCTAAACCCAAATATTTTGGATTATCTAAAGTCCTATAGGTTAAAGAGTCATTGAAAACAGTTTTCTAGTTTCAGGGAAACAATAATCTTTATGGTTATTCACTGAATTCAAATTGATTTCAGTCTTCTTGAATCCACGTTTTACTGGATATAACCTGGGAGAGGGAAATGGAGCTGCAGTTCCCCCAGAGTCTCTCCTGTATCATGAGAATGAAATCACAACTGTTCAGCTCCCTTTTTCAAAGCAGTGCTGCACAAATCTCTGTGATAGTCCTCCAGACCAAAAAACTTCCCAGCAATGATTACAGACAGACAAAACTGAAAGTCTGTTGCAGTGAGAAACAGAGCTTTTCTTTTTTTTTTTTCCAAAGAGCAGTATGCATGTAGAAGGCAAGTGAAAATTATTCCCTAATGAAAAAGCAGTAAAATTGCTGAAGAGCACAGCTAAACAAAGGTCAAACTGCAGTCTGAATGGATACAGAGGCTAAACCAATTTGCAATACATACAGAGTGCAGGATGAAATGTAGGTAACCAGCCCAAGGAATATTACCATGCATAGATATTACCTGTATGTGTAGATAATACATGCAAACATTATTTTATGAAAGCCTGTCATCAGAACAGATTGCAAAGCAGGGAATGCACACAGGAGTTCAAAAAGATGTAGCTGCAGAACATAATACCAAGGTCACCACAGAAACAGAGCATTCTTTTTTTTTTTCAAGAACACAAGAAGCATATCAAGGAATAGTGGATTAAAGAAGTTGTGTGAGATACTGATACAGGTCCTGGCATTCCAGCAGTGTGTATGATCCATGCTGCCTCCTGCTTTTCCCTGAGATATGAAGGAAAAGGTGAAGGTGTTAAAAGTAAGGGTTGACAATTCAATGTAATTATCAACCGAGTTATTAGCATATGGTTCTGGTGTACAGAAATAAATGTTATTTTGAACTGTTGTCTGTATACAGAAGGTCTAGATGAGGCCACCTTGAGAGTGTGGTTACATGGGGAAGGTACAGAGATGAGGAGGCTTCCAAAAGAGGAAATCGTGTCTAGACTTCAAAATGCCAGTTCTCAGTTTTGTTTTAGGTGGTGATATCCTGTCTGGTATCTTTGAGGAGAAATAATTGAGAGGAAACCGTCAGTGACATGTAAGGAGGAGGTATGTATCATTTCAGAGTAGAAGTTCCTAAACTTTTATATTGAAAATTGTCACCAACCCTGAAAGTGTGTCACACTAGGAAGGCAGCATGTATTTCATTATCTGATAGGGTATCAATTTAATGCTACTGGCCAGCAGTGATGGAAAGTGTTCTTGTAAAGGCTGTCTGAAAGGTCTTGACTAACTTGCATGCTGTAGTCAGTGTGCCTTCTTCATAAATTTTTATGTTAAAGGTTAAATATTTTGGTTTCTTTCATATTTTAGCTGTCTTGGGGTTTGGAATGGTTATGCCGATTCTCAGCTTGGTGTTTTTATCGTTAACTTGATAAATGTAAGTAAAATATAGAACACTGGACCTATAAAGTTCACTGTTTCTGATAGTTCAAATTAAGTTCAAATTAGGTTTCCATTTTTGCATATTTTCTATATGCACTGTACTTCTGATGTTGAGAGGAGAGATCTCAAACTCAGTACTTCCCTAAACGAAGAGGAAAATAATTATTTATGTTATTTGTGGTTAACCTACAGAGCAGTATTAATGGTCTGTAAAACCTCTTCAGATAATTGACTCAATAGAAACTTTTGAAAAATTATTTAAACTTGAAAGAAAAGTTCCATGGAAAGAGAGGACAAGAGGGAGTTAAAATCATCAGGAGGGTGAGTTGGTGTGTAGGTGAAGATCCTTCTGTAACACATTCAAGGGAGTAAGAGGAGTGTGTATTTAGGTGCTAAGGGGAAGAAGCCATTAAATGGAACCAAAAATCTTCAGTACAGTTAATTCTTTCACTCAGATGACAGTGGCAGTCCACGCTTTGATACAAACACTGGAAACTTCATCTGAGGTGCCAATAATTGCTTTTTGTATTCCTCAAATTCAAATATGCTGGAGTGTTTTCCCAGGCAAAAATGACAGTGCAATACTTGAAACAGAACCTTGCAGCCATTGAGATAATTTTATTTGTGCTATATAAAAGTAGTGCTTGAAAACAGGATTTGATGCCTTTATGTAATGTGTTACTTTACAGAGAATAGCGTAAATGAATAAAAAGTTATGAAAAAGTCACACATGGTTGGATTTCTTTTTTTTTTTATGTTTTGATACAAAAAATTCAATTAAGTAATTGTACTTATACCTGAGCCAGGGCTTTCACAGTCTTAGAAGAGAAAGTCAATGAAGTTACTCTGAAAGCTTATATAGTCCTTGTAAAACCTGGCTATTTCTTCTGTTCTGTCAAGTATTTAAATTTTCACCTCAATCTTTTTATGGATGGACAAGCATTAGGGGTTTTAAAAATTATTTGACTGTGTAAACTTATTTGCAGGGATTTTAGGGGTATCCTAAGCTTTTAATTATGTTTTCATCCATACTGTGATAGTTCTTACAAGAAAACTGGCAGTGTTTTCCTCTCTGTGCTTCTCTATTTCTCAGAGAAGATGAAGTGGTGTATTTTTTTTTTTCTGTCATTGTTTTTATTTCTGGTATCTCAGTGGAAAATAAAAGCCAGTCTCTTTCCCCCCACGTCTGTGTGTGCCCGCCCACAAGCAGACACGCGTGCACACTCTTCGCATGCACGCAAGCACACACAAGGAATTCTTGCTTGTGCACAGCCAAAAGAGGCTGGACCTGGCTGTCTTCAGCTCAGTGGAAATTGGCACCATCCCATCTCCAGTAAACAACAGCCTGACGTCAGCTCACGCAGCGGTGATAGCAGCAGAACTTGAGAGATTTTTCAACTGGCCGAGCTGTTGAAAGGCTATCGCTGGGTTTGATAATCTCTGGCTGCACTTGAGAGGATTTGGTGCAAAGGTGGGGGGAGGAATGGTTGGTTAATGACAGAAGTAATAGAGCAATTCCTGATAACTTCATTCGAGGTGGAGAGGTGATTTTTAAGTCTTACACCAAAGGGTATTTTGATTCCCAGCTCATCAGCTGCAGGTTCTGAAATCCTGGCTGCTCTGTAGAATTCACATTCATGCCCTGCTGGAAATTGGAGAACAATTAAAGTGCTGTAGAACAGTCAATCAAGCAGATGATGAAATTTGACTTTTCTAATGTGTTGAATTAAGCACTTTTATTATTATTTCAATTCCTGATGTTTGCTTTATTCAGTTGTAGATGTGGTTCAAAGAACCTGAGCCTGGCAATGCTAAAATTTTTGCTGGTTTCTGTATATTTCATTTCTATTAGTAGGATACTTGTCATTGAGGCCCCACATTGTGGCCACAACACCCAGAAAAGGTTTATTTAAAGATACTTGGTTATTCATCATTATCAAATTAAGCTAGAATAAAGGGACCATTTTGTGGTACTGGTTTCAAGATAAGGCCTTCAGAAAAGTACCTGTTTTCCTGAAATGGTACAAACTCCTTGACTGCAGAGTTATAGTGAAGGCTGTTGCATTTCTGAATCAGAGCCACTATGACTTAAATTTAATTACAGCTGGTTCTCCTCATAACCCGACAGTTGAAAGAGACTTTTCTATTGTTCAGTACTACCGCTGAAAACACATTTCCATTATGAACTTAGAGTCCTCCTATGCCAAAATCAACAGTTAAAAATGAATGGTTTGCTCTGGTAACAGGAAAAACAAACATGAAAATCATTGTGTTGTGTGACAGAAAATCAGAATGTTAAAGTAAAAGAAGTTGATAAACCTACACGAATAACTATCTGATGGGCTGTTCTTGAATCAAAGACACTTCCAAGCAAGTATTTCAAGGACATAAATAATAGTGCATCAATTTCTGCTTTGTTTCTTGTATGGCTGCAAAGATAGCAAAAAATTCATGTTCCATTTAGGTCCTGTCACCAGGGATTTAAGAGTTTTGTGAAACCCTGGAAAGGAATGTGAATATCTGCCAATATTAACATTTTCTAATGTACACATTTTTACATCTGCTTTTAGGGTACATTCAGACTAGGTTAATCATAAAATCTGTCTTAGCAGGGAGGGACAGGAATGCAAGAGGGAAAGAAAAATTGGACTCTTTCTAGGACTGTGTCTGTCCTATTAGCAGTTTCTGAGCCTTTTGATCAAATCTGATGGGGATGCACAAGTCTCAAAAGTTCACAGCTTCTGTGAAAGTGGGCAAGAAAGCGAGGACCTGTCTGAGCCTATACTTCTTGGTGAATTCATAGTCACTGTATATATCATAACAATACAGCTGGGATTGCTGATCTTGCAGAGGGTGAGCAATGGGTCTTTAAAAACCAGGGAAGTCCTGGATTTCTGTGAGTCTGACTGTCCTTGGAGACTCGTGTGGCTGCTTGACATCCTGCTCCCCAGAGGGGCTGGCATGTGGCAGGGCTTGACTGTGCTTGATTTATGAGAAAAGCCCAGGACAGTTTTAGACCAAAAGCCAAGCTGTCAGAAAGCTTGTGCTTGAGAGCTTGCAGTAGCAGAATAGTTGACAGCTCAGGTAAGGAATTTGTTCAAGAGAAGTTGGCTGGAGCAAAACTCTCAGACTTCCTACACTTGAGGGCCCATGTGCAACTCCAGTATCACAGCTTTGGCCCTGTGCAAATGTGAACTTGCCAGCATGTAGGAGAAGGGCAGACCTCTTCAGCTGTCCTTCCTAGGCAGGTGTGATGCGGGCTGGGCAGCATGACCCGTGTACAAACTTTGGAACAGGTTGCCTTAGGTCTGTTTATGACCTCTTTCCTTCTCTGTGGTGGTGGGCTCTGAGACAATGCCTTCCCTGCAGCCTGCCTCCTTTTCTGGGCTTGTGCCTGCAGAGGGGAAACTGAGCCTTGGAGCCCTGTGAATTTTTTACAGTGGCTGTAGCTGAGCAGGGGTCTCCATCCCTGGTCACTTCAGCAGTACTGAGTACTTGTCACAACCCTGAGCAGAACTTCCCCTTCCAAAAACCAAACCAGCAGCTCACAGGGGTAGTTAATCTCTCAGCTGCAGTCTCTCTCAAGATGATGTTAGGCCATAGCTTAGAGGAGACATGCAGTAGGAAAGGTCCTTTATGTTGTTGTTTAGGTTTTTTTTCCCCTTGCCATCCTTTACTATGTCTCATCTCATTTAACCAACCTGCTCCTGCTCTAAATAGGGAGATGAAGTGGTGGGAAAGGGCTGTACACTTCTTTCTGCCTCCAAGTGGGTACACTTGCATTTGCTGCTGGTGGTAGGAGTTAGCCAGAACTGCTCACACTAGCCTTGACCTAACCCAGAAGCCAGAGACAAGTTGTAGCATGTTTCCTCTTGCTGGAAACCTGCAGAATGGCCTTTGGGATACTCAGCCCTGCTTGTCTCTGCTTGTAACAAAGTCTCTGGATGGTTGTTGAGGTTAGGTTCACTCTGTATCAACAGAAGTTACATTTGGCTTTAGAGTTGCTAGGTATCCAATAATACAGATTTTTTAATCACTTGAAAAATATATTGAATTTGCTTTTGGTTTTATGGAAAAAGCTGTAAAAAGGGTCCCAAATAGGCTGATTTTCTATCAAGGTGTAATTTTAGAACAGCTTTGTCAGGCATCTTGAAAGGAATTATCCTTTCCCAAAGATTCAGAAACATCTTGTTGTCAGCCCCTTCAAAGTAACATTGCAAGGCTTCTAAAGAAATGATGCTGAGGGCATCCTTATGCTCTTAGATGAGTTTGGACCCTTGCAGGTTGATATTTTTAATATTTTTGTTTAACATAAAGGGCTAAAAAAAACCAAAAGAAAAGTAGTAAAGCTGAAGTTCTTTTTAAATGGCTTCTCTACTTGGAAATGTTACATGCTCCTACTCTTGCTCCTTCTGTGCTCCTGAAATGTTACAGCTTTTCTGAATAGTAAGGAAGCCTCATAAGGATGGCTTCTCCCAGTGCTTGATCACAATGTGAGATGCAATGCACAAATAGCTCTGGGCAAGACTGAGGGAGGGAGGATTCTTACCAGCCTCTGCCACTGGAGCCTTGCAGGAGCTGCTTCCAAACCTGTTCTGTGTCTGCTACAGCACACACATCAGTGAGTTTAACGAGGCAGAGGGCAGTCCCCAGTAAAATTTGGGGATTTGGGGTTTTCTTATTTAAGACACTTCTACAAAGCGAAGGAGCAAAATAACTTTGCAAAGTTATTGCAAAGGAGCAGAATAACTTTATCTAAACTCCGAAAAACCAAGAACATTTTCCTTGGCCAGGCCCTCACATTGTACTGGTATAAAACATGGGTTTCCAGCTGAAGAGACCAGCAAGAGCAAAAAGGAGAAAGGCACAGTGATCTTGTTTCACAGCTTAGAGATAGCCACCATAGCTTGTTCCTTCCTTTTTTTAGTCTCTTTAATTATTTCTCCCTAGTGGGTGGCGAGTCCTGTGGAGCAGGTGATGCCTTTTCATCCTCCTGTCTCATTGAATGGGAGACCCATCCCATGCAGAGGGATCCCCACAGACATTTCATTGGACTGGAAAGGTTCTCCTTCTTGTTTGGTCATTTTAAGGGTGGTGTCAAGCACAGGAAATTTACAGATTTCTTTTTGTTGGCAATGCCATGAAAGCCCATCATGGAAGAAGAAATCAAGAAAACCAGAGCAGAGGGTGGGGTAGACTGATGAGCAGGAGAAATTGGACTTTTATGGATCTAGACTGAGCAGAGCAGGGATTTGTGTGCTATTTGGACAGCTGGGTAAAATGCACAGCCCTCTGTTCTGCTCCATGGTACTGCTGTTCCCTGTTGCCCCCCCAGTTTTACCTGTGCAAGTCCCTTGTGGATTTTTTTTTTCCCACCTGAAAAAAATTAGCATGATTTGGGAAAAAAAATCCACCAAAAATCCATTTAAAAAACAACAAAAAAAACCACACTCCAACACACACACACACAAAAAAAAAGTTCTTGCAACTGGAATGTTTGTTTCTACCACTAAAAGCTCAGTTTTCTCATTACTACAATAATGTGTTGATTTGAAATGGCTGAGTGGCTTTAATTATAATACTGATTTTATTTTCCTTTTTGGTAGCAATAATAGTCAAGCAATGGCATGCCGACAAAGACAGCTTTGAACGAGCAGCAACCCTGAAAGGTGCCGTCCTGCTCCCTCCCCCAGCCCCATCTCCCAACTCCCGACAAAGAAAACAAGTCGCTGCCTCTTCAAGACTTTTCTTGTCCTTTCTGTTCGTGACAGGCGTTAAGTGTTAGTAACATCTGCTGGCCCGAGCTCGCTTCCTCCTGCTGTGCCGGGCTCTGGCAGGGCCGTGCAGAGGAGGCAGGACGCTGTGCCAAGCACGGAGCGTGGCTTTGCCGAGCCAGCGCTGAACTCAGCGGAGCTGCGCCTGCGGTAGCCGGGCACGGGCTCCGTGCGCCTGGCAGGCTCTGCCCGGCTGCTCCTGCCTTCTCCGGCCTCAGCTCTCACAAGCGGAAGGCTTGTTGGCTTTTTCTCCCTGTGGATAATGAATGTTATTTTAAGTAAAATAGCCAAGGGGGATAAACAGATCAACATGTGAATCTGAAAATATCTTCTATGAGCTTTGACTTAGAAAGTTACTATAAATTAGACGTTACAGAGAACACTTTTACAATTTATTCTTTAACTTGTTTCTGCCTTTCCACAATGTCTTGTGGTTCACTAGGCACTGGGGTTTTTAGTGGGTTTTTTTCCCTTTACTGTGTCAGATTTCATTGGTGGTGGCAGTATTTTCCAGAGCAACCTGAAGGGAAAGTATATATGTATATAATTTCATAGGGTCATAGAATCTGTGAAGACAGATGCAGACCCTGCTTTATTTTGTAATTGTTTGCTTCAGAGTGGGCTAGCTTTCCCTTTGGACGAAATTGACAAAAAGTATTTTGGTTTTGCTTTTTTAAAGGAAGGCATAGGGCTTCTCTTCCTTAGACTGGTTGGTTGAATACTTTTAATTTTTTTTCATCAAATTAAAAAAAAAATTAAAGGAATATGTGTAAATTTGGTCTATTTCATGTCACATGTGAGGTCAATGGGAAAAAATTATGTGCATCTAAGAGTAAAATTTATCTCACACTTGTCAGCTCCTAACAGTAGTGATCTTGCTACTTGCTCTTAGGTTGGTGATAATGTGATGCTGTGCTTCAGATCTGTTTTTGGGGGGATGGATGGGAAGTTCCTGAGAGTATTTTACATGCCATTTCCTAATGTGAGAATTTTTAAAGACTCATGTAATAATGATTTATCTGGATATTTTCTTCTAACAACATCAAAAGGCAGCCTGAAGTTATGCTATCCTATACTCCACTCCAATCAGCCTTATAGAATAATCCAGTTGTTTCTTCCTTCTGAGTACACAAAGAGTGTGTGTGGCAATGATCCTGGAGCCTGAAGGCAGCTGCAGCAGAAAAGGACTTCCGTGGTTTGCTTTTGCTTTCTCTTCCTGTCCCCTCCATTTTCATATATGTTTTTGAGAAGGCTGAGTTTCTAATAGACTACCTAGTGCAAGACCAGGGGAAAGTGAAACTGTATTTTGGGGCTTGTTTTGTTAGTTCTTTTGGTTTTCATATAGTGTTCTAGCAAAGGCACTGCTCTTTAATATTAAAAACAACCCAGTGGATGGATAAATTAAGGATGTCAGTCAATAAAAATTAAAATCTGAACTTTATCTGTAGGAAATATTAATGAGAGAGAAGCTGAGTATGTCTCCCCCTCAGCCCTGCCCTCTGTAGAATGCCAAGCATCATCACTCTGGCATCATTTAGAAGTAACTTTGTAGTACTTCTAAGTAGCTGAAAGTGAAAAGATTAGAAATCAGGTTGATGATACAGTTTCTTTTCAAATGCTTTCTCTAAATGTTTAATACTGTGTCCCTGAGGAAGTCCCATTATTAAAGCTGCGTGACTCTGAAATCACCTTGACTCTGCGGGGGCGATATTTGAGAGTTCTGGGGATTTTCCTCATCTGACTCTCAGAGTTCCCTTTTGTTGCAAGGATTAAAAAGGTTTTTTGTGAAACATGTCCCTCTCATAGTTTGTATCATCTCCAGTTGAGTCAAATTGACAGGGGTGGCAGGAATTACGCCGTGTACACTAGGTGTATAAAGCAAATCATGCTATTTATTGAGACTAAGGCTGTAAACTTTTCCCAAAGGAAAACCAAACAAACGCTGAGGAAGAGTTTTGGTGCTTTCCAGGCACCTTGCTCCCCAAGTGACATTAATAACATTAACAAAAATTACTCAAGAGTGCATACTTCAAATAGACTTAACGACAGAGACGCTAACACACTTTGCACTATGGATGTTTGCAGAGGGGAGCTGTTCCTCTCTCCTCTGCCACGGCCTGGTGCAGGGTGGGCCATGGCAGCTGTGTGTCAGCACGGCAGCACACCAGGCACTGGGATGACAAGTGGGACAATTTCACTATGTCCTGTAGAAACGGTGAAGAACTTCACCCGAAACAGGAGCTGATAAAGACATGAGAGTTTAGCAGTTGGCTGGCTGGGAAGTTTCACTTCTCTGTAGAGTGCAGACTGTTGGTTGTTGGCTGTTTTTTTCTCTCCTGAGTTACAAAAGCTTGCTCGTTCTTTGCTTCAACTTTCCTTACTCCAGGTTTGGTCATAGGGCAGCCAGTGAGCCAAGGCATGGGGTGTGCAGGGTGAGGTACAGGCTGCTCTGCTTTATCCTCTCCTCTATGGATAATGTGGTATCAGCTCTGAGAGCGTGTGTGTGTTGCATAAGGGCGTCGCATGTCTCCTCCAGGATCTGCTCAGAGCTGTGAGGCTGTGAGGTACCGTGCTGCAGATCTGCACAGCAGCTTCCCTGGGGGTAGGCAGGCGGTCTGTGAGAGAGCAGAGCAGTGCTGCTACAGCACTACTAGCTCTAGTATCTGCAGCACTTGGATCTTTCCCCGGGGGCCTCTCCAACATGACCCTGCTTGCCTTGCAGGGGCTGCCTGGATCACAGCTAACGGGGTATGGCTGTAGGCATGGAAGTGTAAGGTCTGACACTGATGGTATCAATGAGCAGGGAGCCTTACACTGCTTTATGTGTTCTTAATGAATGCTGAAGGCAAAATATTCATGCATTTCTTTTTTCATCTGTTACCAATACAGCATGTTTAATAGTTTTTTGAAAACTGCGTGATGAAAAAGAAAGGCCAAAACCCCTTTACTAAACCATTAACAAAGCATTCTTCTTAATCTGTGTGGACATAAATATGGGCAGAATACTCTTACAGGTTTCTGACTGGGTCATTCAGCCTTAAATTGAAGTGACCTCATTCTGGGGGGATCCAAGGAGCTCAAGCCTTGAATTTTTTTCTTGCCATGGTTGCTGATGATTTTTATACTGTTAGCAAGACTTCTTGTGGGTGATATACCAAAAAGCCTGCCGTGGCAAAAATTGCTGATGAATTCAGTGAAGGAAAGCTGTGTGCGTGGAGGTCCCAAGGAGAAGAGGATGTCTTTGGATTTTTGTTATTTCACTGTGAGCTTTGGTGTGCAGTTTGTCTGGTCCTTTGAGCTGCCACTCTCTGACAGTGAAGTCACATTTCAGCTTTTTTTTCAGCTGATTTGATTTTGCCTAACAGGTCAAAATTTTTACTTACTTATGATCAGACAGTGCTGATGGGTTTAGGAGGGCTGATTTTGGGGTAAAACTCCAAGTGTAAAGTGACTCTTTGTGTTTAGGTATACATGAGCACAGAAATATTTTTAGTGACTTGTGTTCCTTCTAGAAGCGAATGCCTTTCTCAAAGCTTTGGGCTTGGTTGGTTGTATATACCAAAACCACTTTCTCTTTTGTTTTCCTCTTTCTGTTCCAGAAACTGGTCAAAGATCTGTTTGATTTCAGATTTTCTTTTTAATAAATTTTTTAATGGACAGATTTCAGCAGTGATTTGAAATGAGCCTGACATAGAAGTTAGGCATAAATGTCACAAAATTCAGTATTTGTGCATGATTTCAATTCTAAACCATGAAAAACTGAGATTTGCTTTCAGATTTAAAGACAAATTAAAGCAAGACCTTTAAAGACCTTGCAAAGCAAGGCAAAGAAAGTCTGGTACTTCTAATGCTGCTGAAGTTCATGCAGTTTTTGAAGTCACCAGCTACTAAAACATGCTAATTACTCCATGGAGATGATAATGTTTTTGGGATGTCAGCTGAACAGTTGGCATGAAACCTGGGCCCTGGAAAGTCAGCTGCTACTGACTGTGATGGAGTCAGTGTCACCTGCTGACCCTTTTTTTAAAAGAGTTTAGGCATGGTGTGTAAAGGGGGTAGAAGATGTTTTCCTTCCCATAACAGAAGATATGGGTGTGTGACTACAGGAGTTGCTACTGCCCAGAGGCAGAGACTTGGGGTAATTAAGCAGGAGCACAGACACCTAAAAGAGGGAGAGAATTTCCAATAGCTAGACATAGAAAATTAAACCAAACTGGTGATTCTAGTTTCAGGTAGTGACTGTACTGGTTTTGCATGGCAGAGACAGTGTACACAGGGAGTGTTAGGTTGTAGTGCCCGCAGTAGCTTTCCAAAAACCACTCAGACAGCCACAACTGATTGATTTTGTGCCTCTAATTTTGACTTCTTTGCTCAGCGGGAAAAACAGATTCCTCTAAGCCAAGGGGACCATACCCCACCATCTTCCAGTTGTAAACAGAGCTTGATTCTCTCCAAACTTCATTGTTGTAGCATGTGTGACTCGTAGCCTAATGAAACAGCCTCAAAAAGAATACAATCTCATCACTAATTGTGTTTTTGCAAAGCATATCCAAGTATTTTCTATCTCTTGGAGAGTCAGATATGTGGTTTTAAATCATCTGCCTGCCTGACATTAGATTGCCAAACCATCAGTGATATCTGTCATGTATGTGCAGGACTGGGTTGTCCTGTGAGCATGCTGGATGGCTGGTTTGGAAGGGGAAATTTCTGTCAAAAAGCACCTGCACTTAAATGTTAATTGGGCCTTCACTTCTTAGATGTGCATATCTGTGTAATGTATGATAAAAACCAGCTTTGGAAAATAATCTTATGGTTCTCTGTGTGGGTATAATGGAGGAAGGAAGCTTTTTTTATTATTATTTTATTTTTTAAATTTATTTTGCTTAGTAGAATAATATAAGGAGGTTCAGCCCTGTGTTTTCAGTGAATAACTACTTGGTAGTGAAACAAAGTAATGAAAAAAACATCCAGTTTTTGGGGATACTGTGCATGTAAAATAGAACATTTTTGCATACTGAGTAGGATGCTCCAAGGCATGTGTAGTCTTTGAGGCCTTTTTTGTTCCTTTTACATATGGGCCTTGGTGAAAAGTCAGACTTGCTATAGGTAAAATTTCCATTTGTGATCCTCTTGCTTCTAACCTCGTTGAGCTCTTAGATGTACTAACCTGTGCCTTTGAATCTCTGTGTGTGGTGCAGAGCTGTTTATGCATCTCACACTCCTGTTTGCTCACCAAAAGCCATCTGATGCCCACAGAGGTACCTTTCCAGGCCAAGGTACTCTTAAATAGAAGACCTGATTTTGATTGTTTGGTACCTAATGTTTTATGGCCACAAACCATTGTGAGAATATTGATAACTTCTGAGACTTTCATTACTTTGAATTAGCTTGGGTTTCATTGTGTTTGCTTTAATTCTTTGTCTATGTTATATGAATGTCCATCTTATCTCTACTGCTCCAAATTTGTCATTATCATGCTATGCTAACACCTTTTTTTTGGCTTCTGAAGCTGCCTTGTGTTACTGTTACTTTTTTTGGCTTCTGAAGCTTTTGGGTTACTGGTTTCTTCAGAGGGAAAAACTTTCTGGTTAGTACTTTTACCTACTCAATAACATAGGTGCTTTGCAGAATAATTTTTTATAAATCCCCCCAAAACAGGTATCTTCCAGTGGACTGGAATACAGTAGAGGAGAGCAGGGGGTGTGTGGGATGGGAAGACAAATCAGTGCCCAGCCTTTAAACGCTCCCTTTGCTCTCTTGCCTTTGCTGTTTAATTCCTGAGAATTGTATTTCCTTTTCCCATCCCTCTGACACATCTGTTCAGCTTGTAAGATGCCTGGCACAGGGCTGTGTGTCCAGACATGGATGTGTGTGCAGAGCTGGACCCCCATGAATCTCCGGGTTCAAGAGGAGGACAGCAGTGACAGCATTGCCATCCTGGAGCTGCAGTGGTTATATTCCCATCCTGGGAGCTCCTGTACTTGAGGCTGCTCGTCTCTAGGTAACTCCTCAGTGTAGAAACAAGAAAATCCCACTCCTCTGCAAGTTGCTGCAGCACATCCTAGGAGCATTGTGCCACATCCATGCCTCTCCTTCCCGGGCTCCCTGATCCCTTCAGCCCATTCCCCACACACGGTCTGAGGGAGTAGTGCTGGTCACCTGAGCGCCCCAAACTGCGTGAGCCAGACCCACTCGGGTGATTCCTCTGTCTCTCCTTCTCTGCTGGGGTTTAGGGGGATTTGCTGGCCTGTCTGCAGGTGTTAAAGGCTTCACTATTTCACCTCTGTCTTGCTACATTTTTCCCCTGAAAGTGGTGTAGCGCCGCAGCTGCCTCTGGCCTGGGCTGGTGTTGCCTGAGTGCTGCTGGGAAGTCTCTCCATCTCTGGGCGAGCTACCTCTGTCATAGCTGTCTGCTGTAGCTATTATAGCTTACAGCTACAGGAGGCTGGGTCTCCTTCCCTTCCTCCTGCATCCTCCTTACCTTTCCTGGCTAGCGGGACGTAGGTGTTGTGCTCTCTGTGCTTTCCTGCCGTTCCCTCGCTGCCCAGCGCTCATCACATGATAGCAGAGCTCGCCCAGAGCCGGGCGGCTGCCGATCACAGCGCAGCTGGCACCGCTCCCGGCTCCCGGGAGCTGGCAACTGTCCTCTTTTCTTTGAGCTCCGATAGATAGCGGGAGCAGATTAGCGGTGGGAGCAGCCGGAGCGCTGCTTTATGGGGCTTTACTCCTGTATACCTCCGGCTTTCCACGGATCTTGCCAAGTGAGTTTCCTGATTGTGGGCTGTGTCATTCGCTGTGCTCCCCTTCCCTGCCCCCACCCATTTCCTGACATCACTTCAGATCCGGCCGTAGCACTGGTCCGGTTCTGCTGGAGCACTCCACCCTGCACTTCCGAATGCAGTAAATCTTTCTGGCCGGGAGAATCGTACGGTGTGTGGAGCGTGAAAAGCTACAAAGCTTTGTCAAGCTTAGGAAAGAAATCCTCAAAAAATGAGGGAGAGTATTGAACTGCTTTTTTTTTTTTTTTCTCTCTCTTCTCTCCCACCCATACTGTGTTGCCTTCATTTGGTGAGTTTGCTCTACCCTAAAAAGAAAGAAGTAAACAAACAAAAACTTTAAATTTGTGTCTACTGCAGTCTTCTGCAGCAATTTTGAAATTATCTGGTGTAAAGGAATAAATAAAATATATTCTTATTTCTTTCAGTGGTCTCTTTGGGGTGCCTTTCTAAACTACCACTATCATCATCTTTCAGAACACCATGGGTACTGTTCAGTTTACCAGTGCTTACACCATCTGCCCTCAGAGGTTAGATTTGGTCATTCTGGGGCTAACACTGACCAAAGCAAAGGTTTGCAGTGCTGTGATTTTGAATAACCTCTTGGCAATCTTGCTGCCATATACCCTACTAAAAAAAGCTTTTTGTTAAAAAGTGTTGGAGTCCTCACTGGCATTATGATTAAATATTTTTAGATATGCTGGAGGTCCCTAGAATCCAGGGTTTCCTCACCTTCCTGGCATCTGGGCTTGTCCCATTTGCTACTGATCCAAATCTCAAACAGCAGTCACAGACTAGGTTTTGTACTTTTTTTGTCTTTTGTGTCAGCACTGGGAGTAAAAGGACATGTCAAATTTTGAGCATTGCTTTTCCCAGTGTAAAGTCAAAAGTCTTTCCACCTGCATAAATGGGGGAGGGATCAGATGGACTTGAGTCAGGTGTGTTTATAACAGCATGCTCCTCTTCTAAAGAAAACTAATTTCTTTAAACAGTGGGCAATTGATGGAATTTATAGCCCAGTATGTTTTGCTGCAGGATTAATAAGCAGTGTCCTGTAGGACAGCTGCAATTTACTGCCCTAAAACACTGCTTGGGATCAAAGTGCACTTCTGCCATATTGCCCATGAGCTATATATGGTGACCAGAACTTGGGTGTGAAATGTCTTCAGGTTCTTTTTTCCAGGTCAGTTGTTTGAGGCACTGACAGCCACCCCTTCTGCCTATCTCTGCCTCCTCGCCTTCAGCCACAGTTGAATTTTTGCTCACTTTGTATCAGTCTAAAGATATTTGCCATCATAGCGTAGTGTCAAAGCCCTGGAGAGAAACAATGTCTGGTGGAAATGATGTCTTGTGTGGATTGAAATTGCTTTGATGAATACTGTAGAAAGAGTGATGTTTGCTGGTGAAAGTTTTTAGGGGAACCTGCCTGTTTCATGCAGGAGACATCACAGTTAGTTCTGCTGGATGCTCTACCATCATGATCAGGCAAATGCTCCTTTTCACTTTTGCCTTGCTGAGGCTTTTGCACCAATTTTTTTTTTTTTTTAATCAGCTGCAGTCCTCTCCTTTAGACTGGGTTAAATAGCAGCATGGCACTTGATCTGAATGATTTTTATTATGTCCTGTGGCAGAGCACAGTGGTCCATCATGAGCAGAGCATATTTGCATGATATCCCTGACAACTTTGTCTTCCATGCTTTATTGTGACTCTCAGCTTATTCGTGGGGAAATTCCAGGGCTTGGACATTATGGGGTGCAATGTCACAAACGCTCCAGGACGTTTGTGTCTGCAGTGGTCAATTCCTGTGTGTCCTCCCCAGAGGTGACACGCAGTGGGGATTTTTGTGCTGTGGGTGCTGATTACACTTGCAAATGATACTGACGTGGGAGGAGCTCTGAGTTTTCTTGAGAACAGGGTTAGAATTTAAAATCTTGACCAAGTGGAGAAATCACTTGGAAAAAAGAAGAAGTTATTCAGAAAAGGACGAGCACAAAGTTGTTAACTTAGGTGGGAATAGTGGGCTACCCAGACCCAGAATGGGAGATGGCTGGCTGAGCAGCAGCTCTGCAGAGGGGGGATGGACTTGATGGTGGATTCCAGGCTGACTGTGAGTCACCAGCCTCATACAGTTGTGAAAAAGGCAAGCTGAGGTTTATAACCAAAAGGGTACAGTGATCCTTCCACTCAGCTCAGCTTGGTGAGGTCTCAGCTGGAGTCTTGAACCAGTTTTCTGCTCACAGCCTTTAAAAACAGCAAAACAACTCAAAAGTGGGTCAGAAAAAAAAAGAAAAGGAGGAAAATAGCATGAATGGATGATTTAGCAGACATGACCTATACAGAGAAAGTGTAAGTATTGGGGTTGCTCAGTCCATGGAAGAAAAAAGTGAGGGGATGGATGAACATGTTAGCACCTGTAAAACGTGGGAAGGAATAAGCTGTTTAGCATATATTTCAGGAAGAGGACTGTGTACTTGAGTCTTGTGGGAGCTTTGTGCAGAGCAGTCCCGGTGACAGGCTGTCACCAGAAATCCACGGGAGCCTCTTTTTAGCAAATGTATTTATCTGGAACTGTTCCTGTGGCAATGGCCCTTCCTTCTCTCCTGCTTTGTGATGGCCAAGCCTGAGGAACACATGGTGGCAAGGGAGCCTGTGCTTCCCATTGCAGGAGAGCTGGCTCTGGCCCAGTGAGTCGAGGAGAGCAGGGCAGCTGCAGAGCTGACCTGCGCCTCCGATCCGATCGATGCTGGCTGGCAAAGCTCACCCTGTGCTTTTGTGCTGAGGAGGCAGCGCCTTCGTACCCAGGTGGGGCCCCACAAGAGCTTGGTCAGAGGTGTGCTCTGATGTCAGGCAGTGAGATTTTTTGGCTGCTGGTGTAGGGAAGTTGAACATATGCATTTGGCTTGCATGGAAAGGCCAGTCATTTTCCTCTCTGAGGCTGGAGGCAGGAGAGGTGATCAGGGTGAAAGCAGGAATGCGGCTTTAGGCTCACTGCAGGACTTGGTGCTCCTGCAGGAGGAGCACCAGGTATCAGCTCTCAGGATATGACAGATCCATCCTGACAGATGTCCCTTTAGCACCAGCAGCCAAAACATTGTGGCTGTGTTGTCCTGAGGGGTTTGTTCTCATGTTTTAGGGAGATTTTTGTCTTGGAGACGGGCTTGCTCTCCTCCATCATGTAGCAGCTACCGCAGCAAAGCGATATTAGGAAGTAAGATTTTAGCTGTCTTCCATGTGATTAGTCCTGCTTCAGGGAGGGGGAAGGGCCTCACACTCCCTATTAATCATTTCTTCTTCCCTCCTCCCATCTGCTCAGTGATTCTCTTGCTCTTGCATACACCACTAATATTTGATCACTTTTATTTCTCTCTGATACTCTGACTCCCTCCCTCTCCTTGTTGGTTCTTTCTTGAATCTCTGCCCTCCTTGCTCCCACATTCTTGCAGAGTTGCTACTCAATGACCTAATTTTCTTCCCTAGCTTACTTAAAAAAAAAAAAAAAAAAGAAAAAGGAAAAAAAAAAAAAAAAAAGAAAGACAAAATACTTCGAAGTTCCTCATTCCCTTCTCCATGGACATTACACCTTTTCCCAGTGGTCAGCACCTTCAGTCAGAGTTGTAGAGCATGTGTGGGCAGTGCCTGCTTCCCTCCTCCTCCTCTTTGGGCCCTCCCCAGAGGGTGCTAGCCTGACTCCTCCTCCACCTCCTTCTCTTCCAGCTGCTTTCACTAGCCTCCTAGCTCTTCTTGGCAGTGAGGAGCCTGGACATCTGTAGAAGCAGCTGGAAGCAAGATGGAGAGCCAATATCCTGCAGCTCATCAGATCTCTACAAACCTCAGCTCAGGAACAAACTGCTTAATTTGCTGGGTTTTTGTACTCTTTTAGTTCGCAGCGCACGCCGCTCGTTCCTCACGACCCCAGCAAAGCTCCAGGTTTATTGATACATGTCACGGCATGGCTATAGCCTGTTGTTTTAGAAATCTTGTCACCAGTCTGTAAATCAGAAGAAGAAGGCAAAGTTAAGCTTTGTTTCCACCTGGATCTTCAGCACTACCTGCCATTAGCATCAAATGGTTCCACGGACAGTATTTAATCCTGTGTTAGTAAAATCTGACTTCTGTCAAACAAGCAGCAGTACCACAAATCCATAGTCCTGAGAACACAACAAAAGTGTTTTTTGCTGGTTCTCTGTCACTTACCCACCTGATTTACATCAAAATCTTCTTGCAAAGATGACTGGTGATATTCTGAAAGTTGACAGTCATCCTTCCCTGTAAACACTGGAAGGCAGCGTTAAACCGAGCTCCGCAGGGCTGCAGGAGCAAAAAGAGGTGCAGGATCCCTGCTGCTGTTCCTGTGGAGGTGGGAGAAGCTGGAGGGGGCTGGGAGCTGCAGCGTTTTGCAGCAGGGCGTTCGGGGATGGGCCCCCGAAGGGAAGCTTGCGAGCCGCGTTGCCGTGAAAAGCCTCGCAGCGTGTTACATGATGCAAGCTCCTTGGCAAGTGCTGTAATTGTGTCACTGAAATGGCTGAGCCACAATGCTCAGGGAAAGGGTTTTCCTGGTGAGCCTGCGAGCTCACTGTACCCTTCCCCGGTGCACGAGAGCAGTCTGGGAAGGCCAGGGATGCCACAGAGTGCTGAGAGAGCTCGTGCTTGGGGAAGGGTTCCTGGGCTCTGTTTCGGGATTTGAAATTTGCCAATTTGCGGCAGAGAGCAAGTAACAAGAGATATAACTAGACAGATGCTTTAAAAATATTTTTCAAAGGACTTGGAAATGAGTGTGACGATTACAGACACCATTTTCATAAAGCTTTCAGCCCAGCATCCTGTTTTACTCTCACGACAAACTGCAGTTATGCACAAAAACAGCTACTGGAGTTTTTAATATCTTGCTCCCTCAGCAGTAGCTGTTTGCTTTCAAATGCCATTTGCACCCAGAGCTGTTGGAGCACAGAGGTACAAAGTAAAGGGAACTGCTTTAGAAATCAGGCTTTAGGCTTGATTTGGGGTCAGTCTTCAAACCACCAGCTCTGACATGGCTGGGCAGTGCTTTGCAGCGTGGGTGCCCATAGGTACCTCTGGGTACACAAAGCCTGCACGTGGTGTTGTCAGGTGTTTAAGTCCAGTGTAAAGCAAATACCATTTGCAAGTAGCCCTAATATGTCCTTTTTTTTTTTTTTTTTTTTTTTTTCTTCCCCTGTCTCTAAACCTTTGCTGTGAAACAGAGCTCTCATATTTTCCATTCCTAATTCAAGAGCTGGAGGGATTGCTAAAGCCAGGTATCAAGTTACAGGAGAAAGAGTGAAGACATTTGGTTGCAGCTTCATTGGCTCACACAGTGCATACACCCAAGCAAACATTTTCATCAGCCCCCATGTCTCTGTTAAAACTCTAAGGAAAGTCATCTTTTCTCTAGGTCTGTCCTTGGGAAGGACACTGTCTGCAAGGAAAGTTCCCTTCAATAGAGGTGTTTGAAGGCTGGAAATAGGAGGAAGGAAAAACCCTGTAATGATCAAAAAGCATCTCGTCCATAGTACAGGAAATGTTCTTCCTACTCATCTGAGCTACCAAAATAAGGCAAACCAACAAGTTTCAACAATAACAATGTTCAAATTAAATCCTTTGAATGGTAATGTGTGTAGCTTAAAATGTGACTCAGCCAGGAATTGTTACTATTTCTGGAACTGTTTTAGTTTTTAAACCTAGTCTACTTCAGATATTTGGCATGTCCTTGGTTGTGATAGGAGGCTGATTAGAGGTGGTGACTAAATATCCTTTATGGTCTGACTAATTCAAGCTTGGATCTTTTTTGCTGAAATTGAGATTTGATACTCTCCAAGTTAGACATGAACCTGAGTGAAGATTGCAGTGTGTAAAAGAAAGTCAAACCCCTGTATTCTTTTTTTTTTTTTTTATCCTTCTCGTTATCACCTCCTATCTAGCATTTCTTTTCTTGTTGGGGTTTTCAAGACCATGTTTTTGTTTTCCTCAGAGAGAACTTCTTCTCTGTGTTAGGATGCTCTCTTCAAACCTTCAGCTGCTTCTGTTTGATTCTTAGAGTGGTGGTGTGTGTTTGGCTGTTTCCTCAGTAGTTTGTCCCACCAGAAGAGCCTTCTCACATCCTCTTTTCCTTTCCTATGTATTCTCTTGGTCTTTCCCCTGTGTGCTGGTTTTCCTTTTGCTGATCTCCATGTGTTGGTCCTTTTTGTTGTTCATTTGCACTTATCTGGCTGGAAATGATCTGCAGCCAGCTCTTCTGTTTCCCCATCATGCCTCTCCTTTGGTAGAGCTGATGGGAAATGCTGTATTTCCCCCTTCCCTCCTCCCTCTGCCCTCTTCCTCTCCTGCTTCCTTTGCTTGTACAGCTAAGTGAAAAGCGCTTAATGAAAAGGACTTCGGGTAAAAGAGGAGCAGAACAAGCTCCAGTTATTTCCCTGTGTGTGTTTTGTACTGTCTGCCTGTCCCTGCAAGCAGGCACTCAGATTTTGAAGCTGCATATTCTTGGGAATCAGTAGAGAGATTAATTTTGGGCAGGGTAGTAGTGGACTGACATTTGATTTCCTTTTTTAAGTGTGGCTGTTATCCATATGCTGGAGACCACACGTGACTTACAGCACCCGCTCTCTGCGCTTCCTCAGTTTTTCTGCCCAACCTTCAGTTCACATTTTGTTGGCTACCCTTGCAGTGAAAAGAAGTAGAAATTGTCTTCCTTCCCACTGGAAGTTTAGGGTGAGATTAAAATGTACAGAGCTGCAGAAGTTCTGGGACTCATCTCCTATAACCCAAAGGCTGCCTTTGGGGGCAGCTTTGGGGGCTTTTCAGAGAGCTGGAAAGGGGAATTTCAGTGTTGTACACAAGGATTTTGCTTCTTGCTGCCCATGTGGCAGTTGTGAAAGTGTCCCTAAACTGTAGTAGTTGGCAGTGTGTGTTTGCTGTACTGAGATACTCCATGAACCCTAAACGTGAAGCATGCTGAGATCAGAGGGGAACCATAAATGAATCTGTATTTTCAGCTTTGCTGTCTTTACTTTTCCCAGTTTGGTGGACAGTGATTTGTTGTGCGTGCTGCTTGTCTGCTGTGTAGCATGAACAAACAGAGTCCATGCAACATGAAGGATACAAATTGAATTAAAACTGTTGAGTTCTTCCCCTCCTGCCACTTTTCCAGGGCAGTTTTTCCCTGTGTGGGCTGTGTGTTGTTTGCGTGCTTCCACTGCTGCTCAGTGAAACACACAGCACTTCTGGAGAACAGACAAAACAAAACTAGGTGCTTTGTTGTTGCCCATATGCACAAAACTAAGGATAAGAAAAGACTCATCCCTTCTGATGGTGTGACTCCTCTTGGGGGTGGTTCTGTGTGGGGCCAGGAGTTGGACAATCCTTGTGGGTCCCTTCCAGCTCAACAGATTCTGTGATTCTGTCCCTCATCACCGACCTTCAGTGCAAGCAGGAGTTTGAAGAAGTTGGGTGAAAACCTGGAGAGAGTCCAAGGTCTCCTTACATTTGTGTAATTCCTGGTGGGAGCAGTGTGATGTAACACCGAGCAGAGTCACTGTGCTAATGTACCTTTGGACCTGGGCGAGGGGAAGAAAAGCTGTGAGACAGCCTCTTGTCAGGAGCTTCTCCCTGCAATCCTCCAGATTCCCAAAAGACAGGTCACATCCTACCATCCTCTCATAGCATGAGAGATGCTGAGTGAGGATGTACAGCCTGTGCTCTGCAGGTCTGCAGACTGGATGGGTCCTTAGAGACTTTGCCTATGAATAGAGGAAGGACACACTATGGATGCTTTCAAAAGATGAGGAAAAAGGCAGCCCAAGATATCTGCCTCTTCTTCCATCCTTGCAAATGCCACCCATGGTTGCTAGCCCTTTCCTGGGAATCACAACCCCCTTCCCCTGATGGGCTGTGGACTGGAGGCTTGCTCTGAGGCAGTCCAAAGAGCCAAATCACCTTTGAGAATAAGACAAGGATATTTGGATCACACCTGCATGCCCTGCTGTGTACCTTGGTGCTCAGGAAAGGGTATTACTTGGGAGCTCTAACAGATGAAACACAGATGAGCAAAACCAGATGTCAAACATATTTTCTACATATCCAAGCTGTCCCTTACTGTAATAGTGGCATTTTAAACCTTCTGCAAGTGAAAATGTAGCCCCAAACTTTGAATTGCTTGTTCAGCTGCTGTGTCAGATAGATGGTGTGGGATAGAAGCACACATCATCTTCTGTCAGTGTGGGAGGCTCCCATATCAAGGTGGACAGGATGCTTAGGGTGGGACAGCTTGGAAAGGCTCCCCAGAGCTCAGTCCACATGTGCTGTTAGTCACTGCCTGTCCTTTACTCAGGCATGAGTTTCAGGCTGGGTGCTGTAGCTCACAGTCTGACCCCAGATGTGTGTTAATTATTTATTTTCTTCCACGTGCTGGCAGATGGTTGGAAGAAGAGTCTGCCAAGCATAGTGCATGCTTGAGGGCAGTGATTTTGAGATGCGTTGTTGAGATTATCTGATGTTTCACATTTTCTGTAATTTAGTTTGTGTGTGTGTGAAGGGAGTATTTAAAACTTGCAGACAATAGTTTGCTGGGTTGCAGGGAATGAAACCCCTAATGAATAATCCATTGTTTACATCCATTTGAGGCTGTTTCTTTGCTGAATTAGTGCCATGAAACATAGCTGCAACTCTGTTGTTTTTAACTCCCTTCTCCTAACCCATCCCCCCTTCCTATTCCTTATGGTTGCTAAATCCTGCTGCTATCTTCTCTACACAAGTTTCCAGGCTTCCTTCTCTCCTCTTGATTTTCTTCTGCTTAAACCTCTTGTCCAAACTGGGTCATCTTTTGCTTCTAGTATGATACATTTTCCATCCTTGGCCTCTTGGACTCACACTTCAGTCCTTATTATTTTTATCCAGATGAATGTGGAGAAAGAAAAAAAAAAAAAAAAGGCGCCCATACTGTTTTCTGCCATAATTAGGTCTAGATCCCCCTCTTGCCATTGCCTTTCCCTCCCCACCTCCTTGCTTTGGTTCTCTTTCTGTGCCAGTTTGCAGCTGTGTGTAGATATACAACTGTTTTATCTCATAGAAGCCTGCAAGCCCCCTGCCCAGCTTCTAGCTCTTATTTTCCTCTCCAATCAGGAGGCTTCCCCCCTTGCTCTGTCCGTACTGCTCCATGCTCTGATCTCTGTGCCTTCTTCTGGTGACCCCTACAATTTGAGGTGGCTCCCTTTCCCCTGTCTTCAAACAGATAAGTGGTCGGCTAGCAAAGTTGTAAGCTTTTTTTCCCTGTACTCTGGTTTGTAGATGGCCCTTTTTTTGTGTGTTGCTAATTGATGCTGTGTAGCTGTTTACCTGAATGATGCTGGAGTGATTGCTCAGACTGATGCATACCACACTCTGGAGCTGTTTCTTTTCTCTCCAACCCTGATTTATAGATAACTGGAAAAAGCAATTCTTGGCTGCCCTATTTTGAAAACTATTACACCACAGAAAAACTCATTACATGAACACAGCACCTGATATAAAGAAGCTCTGTTTGGTTTTCTGGTTTCTCTCATGAAAAAAAAAAAAAGCTTCCCTTTATTATTGAAACAATAATTACCCTCAAATTACATTTAAGGGATGTAGGCACCTAGGCTTGCCTGCTCTTCTAGGAGTTCCTGGAAATTGGAACTGGGGAGCTTTTCGTAATCAGTAGAGGGAATGGGGTATTTTGGAGAGGTTTTGTTTGTTTTCTGGATAGGAATTGTGCACATGCCACATAATACAAACCCACCACAGTTCTATTGGGCTTGTGTATACCAGACAAAATACTAGCAGAGGTATCTGCAGAGAATTCCCTGTGGATGAAGGGGCTGGGAGGGTTGGAAAGCCCCAAAGATTTCAGGAAAGTAGGTACAGACCAACTGAGAGTCTCCTTTCATTAAAGGAGTGCTGTGCATTGTGCAAATCAAGTGCATTTGCTTCCCTTTTCTCCACAACCTCGGTGGGATGCCCTCTGGACTGCAACTTGGGGGCAATGCTGTAAATTTTGAAATACTGTTGGTTTGTGTAGGATGGTGCTGGTGTCCTTTTGGGTCAGCATAGCTGCTCTAAAATATGGCAAAATCATCAAGTGACAAGCAAAGTGGTGATGCTTCAGCCTAATGCCAAAGAAAATCCTGCAAGAGGGAGAATTAGCTGTGAAAATTTACCCTGTTGCTACGGAGCTCATTTGGTTGCATATATCATGTCAGAGTTGAATGATTGAAGAAATACTCCACTTGGTAAATGAATATTTGTGCCAGTTACAGGGCAGCTTATTCATGCATAAAACCTGAGACACCTGGTAGTGGTGCTGGACAGATTGTTTTAGAATGAATGTGCTTGTTGGAAGGCAAGGGAGGAGTGAAATGCCTTTGTGTCTTTAAAGTATTTCTCCTTTTGGTGACATATACTGTTAAGGAAACCAGATTTTGGGGACACGTTAGTTCTGTAAGCAGCAAAAGTTTCTGCTTCCTACAGTGGGGATCCTTTCTCCTTCTTCCTTCCACTCCAGATTGATGTTAAGATCCTGGGGCTGTGGCACTGCTTTTGTTTTGGCCTGTTCCTTCCCTCTAAAAACACGGAGCCAATACATAAAATACGATCAATTCCTGACTTTCTTACAACAATTTTCTCTTCCTCCCACCTCCATCACTAGACAGTGCACATCCCTCCCAAACCAAACCCCTGTAGCCCAGAAATAGGTCACGCCCCACCACCTGGACAACAGTCACGGCTTGCGTCATCGCTTGGCTTGACGTTGGCGAGTGCTCGGCGAGCAGGACCGGCTTCTTCAGGGAGCAGGATGTGAGAACACCCCTCGTGATTCCTCCAGATGGGCCTTGGGAGGTGATGGGGGAGAGGACGCTGTTTACACAGGGAAAAAAATAAAGAGGAGGTATAAGCTAACATGATCAGCGCACGGATTTTCTGCTGGTTGGTTTGGGTGATTTATAGTGGCATACAGAGCTTTGTCGCCTTTAAGCTGACTTGCTCCACTGCTGGCCAGAGGTCAGCCCGTTGGCCTGTAAAAAATGAATTGTCGATCTCTGTGGCTTTTCCTGGTGGCCACAATCCTGGGGCTGTTGTCAGTCCTGCTGTTGAGCTCGACTGGGGGCTGAAGGGGACTGCCCAGGATACTTGCTCAGCCTCTTAGCAATGGTGATTTCATTCTGGACATCCCTATAAAGTGACCCTATGCAGGGCATATCCAAATCTCCTTTTTTGTTAGTGGGTAGAGGAGCAGCAATGCCAGCAGCTGGACTGGTTGGTAGCCTTTGCTCAAAAATGTGATTTCTTGTCGCAGTGGTTACTTTGGGAAGCTCACAGGAAAGAAGCACATTTCCATTTTTTTTCAGATTATTTCAGTTGCTGCAAAAGGTTAGCTGCACAGCGGATGGGCACAATGGAATTAGCAGCAGAGGCAGAGGTACCTACGAGCATGTGACCATTTTCGTACGACACGTACGTTGTGCTTCTTCCTGAGAAATGCTGGGAACAAATTGTCATAGCAATGCAAAATACAGTCAGTCTGTTCTGGGCTGAGGCAAGAAATGAGGGCCCTATAGCCTGGAGAGATGTGTATGAATCTGCATCGGGAAAATGTTCCTTAATTAGATGGGTTGACAGATCCTGTTTCTCCTGCTCCTTCCGCGGTTTGCAGCGTTCAGTCTAGGAAACGCCTCCTGAGCTCGCCCACCACTGCCCTTACGGAAGGCCGGGCACACTCACCTGGAGTCCTCCATGCCGTAGGGCTGGACGTCACTCAGACCTGGATCGTGACCTGTTTGGCTGGATGGACAACTTCAGCCTGGGAGGGGAACCCAGCACATCCCCTGCCCTCTGCACGCCGAGTTCTTTAATGCTCCTTGCCAGCAGCTGGCTGGGCTCTGGCGTGGAGAGGACGGCGTCTGTGCCAGCGGGGCCTGGCCGGGCGCTGGGGCTGTGCCAGGGGCCCCGTCCCCTCCTCTCTCTCCTCTCGGAGCTTGCGGTGCTGCCGTGCCGAGCACTGCTGCTCTGAAAGTTGCTTAACAGACAATGCTTGACTCTGTCTTGACAATACACCCTTTTCTTGAGAGAAATGAGAAGTTTCAATTTCAGTCACTAGCCTGTTTTTCATTGACCTGTTTTAGTCAGCAAGTCATGGCTTTACTGTGCCGCTCTCTCAAACTGCCACTCATGAGCCTAACGAGACGGCGGAGCAAAACTCCTGTCCTCTGCAGAAAATGCAAAGAGAGAAGAGACAGTTTTACCCCAAACGTTAGAGGAGACTCGGTCAAATCAATGCTACAGTAAATGTAAAATATTTTTAATTTACAGAATACTTTAGGCCCCAACTGGGAGGTGTGGGGGGGGAAGGGTTTGGAGTGAAGTTAATAAACCTTTTAAAACTTTTGACTGAATCTTTTATTCAGTGTTTGTATAACTCAGTTATCTGCTAGTTAATACCAGTATTTTTGATACCTCTCCAGAGCCAATACATGACAAACTTTCAGCCCTGTTGGGTATTTGTGCTACAGCATATTTAATAGCCATGACAACAATTCAACAATTGTATAGAAGCCTCCCCTCCCTGTCTGAGTGTTGCAGGCACCAGAGTGTCTCCATTGGAAAACCCCTAAACATACAGTTTCAGCCAAAACTGGCTTAATGATAGTCTACTGAGAGCTTGACAGGCTTTTTTTTTTTTCCTTTAAAAAAATAAAAAGAAAAGGGGGCACTTTTTTCCCTCCCCCCCTCAATTCTTTTTCTTAACTTCTTCGCTGCTTTTGTGAAAGCTGCCGCTGTAAAACACAAGGCAAATTAAAAAAATAAATTGCTTTAAATTGCTTAACAGGCTTGATGAGACAAAGCCTGGTGTGTTGGAGTGGCTGCAGGGAGCTCTGCGGCTGCTTTTGTATGATTTCAGAGGTGAATTTAGATGGCTGGAAGATAGATGGGTGCCAGATGCAGTTTGACACAGATTCCGGCAGCTGCTCCTGCGCGAGGTTTCATTAGCGGTGAGTTAGCGAGCAGCAGAGCGCCGGCGAGGCCCCCAGCGCTGCGCTGACAGCACGAGCGCTGAAACAATACAATATTCGCTAAGTGATTTTAATCTGGGAGATTAAATGACACCCAGTTGGTTTCCTGACTTAGAAAGCCAACACGGTATAAAGCTGTTCGTGGCACTCACTTCTACCCGGGCCCTTGTCACATAGATTTACATTGAGAGTGCTTTCCCGAGCCCCTCGTCCTGAAATGGGAAGAGAAGGGTTGATTTTGTGTTGCAGACATATTTTTCCATCCTCACTGTATAATGTGCTTTTAACTACAACAGGAAACATTGGCCTCACTTCAGCAAATGCTTACATTGGACCGAAGTACTCGCGTGCTCCTGCTAAGCGCAGGCGAAACTGTTTGAAAGATTAGGGCCACGGTCTGTAAAGTGAACGGCTTCCTTTTTAATAGATGGGCAAGTCCCAAAATCAGGAAACAGTCGGTATTTATGGGCTTGGGCAATTGGGTTTGGTTTTAAATAAACCAGTGTACTACAATGGATGACTTGATAGAAATGGTGGAGGAACTGCTGTTCTCCAGGCAGATGAAGTTTTATTTGTGGAGAAACACTAAATATTAGGACTTGGTGAAGGGAGAGTAAATGGAATCAAACTTATTTGCAATACAACCCAGGCTGACTTCAAGATTTTTCCAGGGGGACTTCATGGACTGTATTTTGGGAACCCTTGCTGTGGTGCATTAACTGTGCAGTTATTCAGCTTTCTGTATATTTTGTGTATCTCTTAATTGCTTCAGCAAGTAAATCCCTGACTAGGGAAAAAAAAAAAGGTTTTCTCCTCTGATAGATGGGGAAAATATGTAGGGAAGCAAACAAGCAAAATCTCTTTTCCTTCACGTGTGCCACTGAATTTTGCCTTTACATATTTAACTGCTGATGTCAAACTACTCTGTTCACTTTGAGTCATTTACTATCCTCACAGTAAACAGACAAACTAGCTTTTTTTTTTTCCCCTCCAATAAATATGCGAGTTGGATGTGTATGGGCTGCTGCCTTTGGATCTCAACCGTTGTTTGTTTGTGCAGTTACAATTCTGTTTCTAGATGCCTTTGGTAAATACCCCTTGCATGGCTTCAATTAAGCTTTCTATATTGAGAAAGTATGCCTTAATTTATCAGGTTAAAGATATCTCTGTTACATCAATTTGTTCACAGTGTGTTGTGACCTAATCAACTAGGGATGTAAGCCATTTCATGAGGAGTAATTACTCAACAACAAAAAATGTCTCTCTTTCCTAATAGCTGTGAGTGAGTTGGCTAATTGGAATCCATTTTGGTAGTGGCAGGTCAGCAATCAGGAGGTGGCTTTCCTGGCTGGCTTCTAGGTGGGAGGGAGAAGGCAGCAGCAGCAGAAACACAGAGCTGTGGTTTCCTCAGGTCACTGGGAGAGCTTCTCTCCATGTCGGATCAGTGTCATGTGTGCTGGGATTGGGGTGTCCTCGTGATCCCCTTTACCACCAATGCTGTGACAGTTTGGTCAGAACCCTTTCCTGGATATTTTTGAGGGAAAGAATTCATGAGTGGGCTGGAAATGCCAGATCTTCTTACAAGACTTGCAAAAGAGTTCTGGTGTTGTTATTGTTTGTGGGGGCAGGGGTCTGCAGTGATGTGACAAATCTCCATGGCCTGGCTAGGCCTTGGTCAGGAGATGATGTGAAGTTTAGGGGTGATGGTTCATTATGTCTCTACTCAAATCAAATTATGACAGTGACAGAGCAATTTTTGCTTTCAGTGCTGCATCACTTAGGAGCATGAGCTGCCAGTCCTGCTAGGGGTGATGTGCAGAGGCATCTTCTAGATGACCCCACTGGTTGCTGTCCTGTTTTCCTACTTGATAGATCATGGAGGTGCATTCTGGTTTTTTTCTTTTTTTTTTTTTCCTCCCCTCCTTTCTTCAAACCTTGCTGAGAGGGAGGTGGAGAGGAAAATCCTCATGAATTAACATTATTTCCCTGGTGGGCTTTGCTGCCATTTTATCTAATTACGCCTGCTGTTTTCCAGATCACATTGTAAGCATTTGCATGAAGGGGCTTTCACTTACCTCCTCAAGTAAATTAAATAACAGCCCTTAGGCTGGGCTGACAGCATAATGCATTTTCATGTGGGAGATCAACAGCTCCCATACCTTGAGATGGGAAATGCTGAAATGACAGGGAAGCTCTGTGCTTTTGTCTCGAATTAGGGCAGCTAGACAGAGTTAGGGCCACTTTGAAAATGCCTGCTGCTGGCTCTGGTGGTGTGTAGGGGTTGATAGGAAGAGAGGGGCACATAGGAATCTGCAGAGGGCCACAAAGAACAGACTCACGAGGATCCACGAGCTACGTGCAAGATGTGCAGGAAAGCCAGGGAAAGCAAGCCTGTTGTCAGCAGGTTTAAATGCACAGCCCTATTGGAAAGCGTGAAGGGATCCGCAAACTGTGGAAGATTGGAAGCCACAGACATAAAGCAAATGAGAGGTGTAGGCCCTGCCCTGAGGATGTTTACAGCATGACTCCGTGGATGAGGAAGGCTGGACGTGTGTGGAGAGCTCAGGAAATCAAAACACACGGCCTTGACTTTCATTTCCACAATAAGCCAACCCGTCGTTTCCCTGTGCTTCATTTCTTCAATTTGCAAAATGAGGCAGTAGCCCATCTGCTGAAATGACAGTCCGCTGCTTTCCTTGCCTGACCCGTTACTCCCAGCGAGCATCCAGCCCCGGGAATGATCCTCCTCCAAATGTTTCGGAGTTCCCAGAGCCCTTTGTGATACCAGCCTCATGGGATGATCTGGTCCCTTCACGGTCATGTGTGTTACACATCAGAAATGTACATCAGCCCTTCCCTGGCTGTGGTCACTCCTTCATTCCTTTGCTGTAGCTGGGAGCTTCTGAGGAGGAGAATGGATCGGGAATAAATGACCATGAGGAAATGTGTTTCTTCAGCTCCTGATCAGCCCAGGCTTGTCCTGGCAGAAAAGAGGATGTTGATGGGAAGGCAGAGAGACCTCCCCCAACCACTAGCTTGGACAAGCTTTGGGTAGCTCAAAATTCTGGTGTCCTCTTGGGTTCTTTCTTTAACAGGATCTGAAGTGGGGACGTGCCAGCAAGCGGGCTGGTGAGCTGCACGGTCATGCTGAGTCAGCACTTGGGGAGTGAGGAAGAGAAGGAGATGGACCTTGACAGCAAGTAGGGAATTTAATCCCTACTCTGGCTTGCTCATGTTGGTCATGAATGGGGGTCAGCAACAGGAGAGGCTGCTTAGCTTGGGAGGCTGTACCTGACTTATGCAAAGCTCCCACCACATAGATGTTTCATGTAAAGGAAGAAAGGTGATATGTGTTCATTTCATCACTGTAACTCTGAGGTGACGGTGACCCTCTCAGTATTACACCTGTAGTGTTGAAGTACCTTCTAGCTTTTGGTTCCTTTTATCCTGTGTCATTGGTTAGGGATTAAGGAAATCATGCAGATCACTAAGATCTGCTTGAAGGAGTCTCCAGTGACTCGCTTTTGTCTAGGGATCTTTGCTGAAGAAATGTGATTTACTTGTTTTTCTTTAGAAAATCAAGTTTTCTGTTCCATCAAAACATAGTTCCAGGTTGAAGGTGGAGGAGAGCTAGAAATGTTAGTGTGGTAGGTGTGTAAACACCTTTTAACTTACATGTTAAAGCATCTTGGCTCTTCCAAGTAACTAGAGAACTACTTTGTGATGCATTTCTGTGTCTGAGATGAATTTTGAATGCCAGCGAGATAATGAGATTTATCAAATAAAAAGCCTGTCTTTCACTTTGTTCAAGCTTGGCCTCATGCCTCAAATACATGGAGTTTAGCTCAGAAGCAGCTTGTAATTTGTATCACAAAACCACCGTGTGCGATGCGTGATGGATGGTGGCCGCTGGGTGCGGGACGTGCTGACGGCTCCCACTGACATTTGTGCCTGGTCAGAGTGGCTGCAGGGCCAGGGGACCAGCGAATGGTCACCACGAGGCTACTGTGGGAGGGGCTGAGGAGGTGTTTGCCTTCGTAAATCAGGGATTCAGGTTTAATGTCAATCACTCCTTAGCATGAACTTGCGGGATGTTCACGATGCAAGACACAGTGCTGCTTTTAACGTGGATGGGGAGATGATTCAGGGCTGATACAGCTGCTTCAGTGATCTGGTAGTATACATCCCATTATCATTATTCACTCACATTATTCACTGTTAGAAAGCTTTCTAACAATTCATGATATTTCTCAAGCTTTCATCCCCTCCTCTCTCTTTCTAAAAAAACTAATTTAATTTTATTATTATTATTATTCAGATTCCTGCTGTATACATCCCCCTAGCAGGTGGGAGGGGGAGTTGGTGGGTGATGACTTGGCTTTGTTGGAACTTCACTTAATGCAGGGTGGGGGCAGAGAAAATGAAGCTAAATTACGCAGATCCTGAAGGCACAGCTAGTGCACTGCATCACTTGTGAGCATGACTAGAACTGAAAATGAATCACAGCCTTGTTAGACACGGTATGTGTCAGTGCATGTGGGCAGAAATATCATTCAGCGAGAGAGAGAAAAAGACAGAGTGACTACATCTTTTAAAGTGTGCTGGTCCCACTGAAATCGCTGTAGTATTTAACCTCATGGGTGAGAACTGGGGAACAGTGGGACAGTTGCTCTAGGATACTTTACCTTGTCAATTTTTATTCCTTTCCAAAGGTTCAGAAGGAGTCTGGATTTGTCAGCAGTGACATCTATTTTCTAAACACGAAAAGGCTATAATTGCAAGCTCAGGATTGAACCCACTGTTGAGGACTTTAAAATACAACCATCCATTTGGGGCTAGATTTGCTTCAGCCCGTGTGTTCACTGTGCATTAGGAAGCAAATGTGATTTGCTCTTTGTGCAAACTTTTGATGGTTGCATGTGCACACAAACACACAGTACACACACATGCACACTGAGCCAGTTTGCATATTCCAGAGACAAAAATCCAGCCTGGAACTGTAACCCTGGTTCTTGCAGCTGTATAACTCAAACATTCTATTTCTAGAATGGAAATTGGTTTTGCAGTTCAGTTGCAGTGTGACAGAGCCACGTCAGGTGATTTGATGGGGAGATGCTGGAATCAGCTGGCCACTGAAACCTGCTATATCTGTGCTTGTGTTCCAGAAGATACTTGCCACAAGTGATAGCAACGTTCCTAAAGAGGCTCTCCCACCTCCTGCAGAGGCCTATCCATAGCAGCCAACAAGCAGCAGCCATCTTAAAATTCCCCCCTTGGCACACTAAAACCACACTTTTTCAAAGCCAGATGGAATCAACCAGTGTATTCTTTAAGGGGTTTTGGTTGTGCACTTTTGGATGTTGTGCTTGGTGCCTGTGCTCAGTCATTGGCCTGTTATGTGTGTGTAATGTGTTGTATAATTTAAAAGCTGATGAATCTAGGCAGTAGCCTGAGTTTTTAATAAGTGGCTAGAGATGTGTGGTTTCTCCTCTATCCCACTCCCACAGACCAGGTGCTTTGTACTTTCTGAACATGCAGTGGTTTTTGAACGTTGTGAAGGATGTAAACTGCAGCTGAGAACACAACAGTGCATCTCCCCCAGCCAAAAAAAAAAACACAAGGGAAAAAAGATAAAACCCCCATCATCAGTAGCTTTCTTAAATCCTGGCCATCATGTGGCATTCCTAGAATGTCCATATTTACTAAATGAAAGAGGGAAAATGGGGCTAGCTTGTGATTTTCTGTCTTTTAATGTGACTTTTTTGGGAGGAAGGCAAGGAAGGGATCCGTACTTGCAACAAGTTAAAAATAATTTTGAATTACTTGGAGTAAGAACATGTTCTGAAAAGTAAAGATTTTGGACCTAATGTGCATGGAACAAAAGGCCGTTGTGAGCTATGTACGAGAGTTGCTGCGAGTTTGTATTCTGCCCTTTTTTTCTGTGGGAGTTATTTCCTGTTGTTGACTAGAGTTCTTTATTTAGAACCACCTAGCTACTGAATGACGGCTCGCTTGCAAGAAGAAAAAGTGTGATTAAAACTTGCTAAGGCTTATTCCAAGATCTCCCTACTTCCATTTATTTAAGGGGAATCTTCGCTAAATGAAAGAAAGTGAAGTTCAAGACAACCAATGCATTTCCTTCTCATTATTGTGCCCACATTGGCTGTGGCAGCTAGCAAAAGGATCTTGGGAGGCTGAGGTCTGAACATCTCATGGAAGACAATGTTTGTCTAACAGAGGTGATTTGGTTTAGGTTGTTCTGGTTTTAAAAGAGAAACAAACCCATCAAATGCCAGGCCTCCCTTTTTGCTGGCAGGAGTAATGCACTGATGTTCTTGGGGGCAGCTCTTTCTATGAACCCCACAGGTCGAGTAAGGAGCGGGCACTTGCACTTTCCCAGCTGCTCAGAGAAGGAAGAGTTTCTTTGAAGAGCACTGCCAGCAAAAAGAAGTTTCTGTATGCTGACCTGCTTGGCAGTAGTATTTGGGTATGTGTGTGGAGTCAAATTATCAGCACTTTGACAGCTGCCTAACTTCTATTGCTCTTATGGCAGGGTCTGAACATCCAGCAAGAGTACAGTAAAGTTAGCAGAAGAGCAGATTCAGAGGGAAAAAGAAAAAAGAAAAACATTTAACATGAAGGTTATGTCTACTATAGGTAATAGGTAAGCAGGCAAAGTAGCTGGGGTTTATTATGACTTTTTTTTGCTTTGCAGGAAACACACTAGGAATGTCCCCTGGGTGTGGATGATTAGAAAACACACTGGGGCATGAGTGATAGCAGATGGACAATCATCCCTCCTTGGCTTGGCTGGCCCCTTGCTGTGAGCCTCTGGGCAGAGGGTGCCTCTTTCTGCCCAGCTCTTGCAAAAGCTCTGGTGGTGCCTCTCTCTGCAGTACCAGTGGCTGCTCTGGGTGGGCAGGAGTTACAGCTCAGGCGTTGGCACCTTCCCTTCTACAAATGAATCCCATAGAAACTGGTTTGCAAAGTTGAACCTCAGCAGGAAAGTGGATCTCTGTGAAAGAGAGAGGGGTTTGGGGGCCTTCTGCCCATCCCACGTGTGCTGGGGAAGTTTATGGCTGGGAGAAGCAGGGAAAGCCTCAGTGATACGCCTCGTGTTACTTTCTTCTCCTGCTGCTGTCCAGTGGTTAAACAAGGGAAGACCCTGGACTCGGTAGCAGCACCATCAATGGGAATGCAGCTCATCCTCCTTGTTTCCTGGGTCCACTCCTTTCCCTTGACTTGTTTCCTTCTGTACTCCAATTATGTCCCTGTTTTGCCCCCTCACCAAGGCTAAAATAAAAATAAAAGGGGACAATTACTACTGTTTGAGCAACCTGCTTATGGCGGTCACAGAAAACCACCACAGTTTATGCCACATGCAGCACCTTCTTCCCTACCTCCATGCCATCCCTGCTCAGGACATCTCTCTTTTCTTTCTTTTTTTTTTTTTCCCTACTCTTTTCTTTTGCAGCCCTGTAAATGCCCGCACATGCTATGTCTCATGGGTGTGACCAGACAGGAGAGCTGCCCCTCTCCTCTTCCACACCCTTGCCACATTTCAAGGACATTAGCACCCCAGAGTCACTGTGGGAGGAAGAAAGAGACCATTAAGAGGTGTGAAAGGAAGGGGACTCTGATGATAAATGGTGGAATTTCAGCTTTTTTCCTTTGTCCTGTTGGTAGGACCTAAATGCTGGGTGGGTTTGCAGTGATTTAGTGTTTCATCCTTGCTTGGGAATACTAATTAGGTGTAAACCTCTTTTAGCCTTTGGCTAATGGTCACTATAAATGAACAGCTTCCTTTAAAGTGAAACATAAAAAAAAAAAAGGTTAGAGGAGAACCTAAATTAATTTGTGCAGTTCCCTTTTTCTTCAGAAAGATAAAATGCATTTCTGACGGTTATGGGGTGGTTTTAGGTAGAGTTAAGAAATGCAGACATCACCCACAGTGTGTTTACCTGCATATGCAGTATGAGCTTCTGCTGACTCTTAGCCGTGCTAGCACTAGGGAATGTAGAAAGACAAAATGAATCACTACCACAGGCATAGTCACTAAAAGCATCTGATGTACTCATTCAGTCTTTTTTTTTTGGTTTTTTTTTTCTCTTTGCACATAATCTAAGGAGTTACCGATTTTGTGAAGGGTTAAAACAGAAAGACTTGTGCATTCACTGCATTGACTCAATGAGTTCAGTTCTGTATGAACTCCAATTATTTGTAGAGGAACAGAATGGCAGTGGGAGTTAATGCTGCTACATTTGATGTTCTTGTGCTAGGTTTTCTGCCAGCTCCCTTTTTTTTCTTTCTCTTCTGAATTTGGCCCTACAGATTCAACTTCTGTTTTATTGGGGTTTGTTGGTTTTGGCTTTTTGCTCTTTTTTTTTAAAGAAGTGGTGTAGGTCACTCACTGTTTACTTAAAATTAGACCCTCAGAAACCTCTGTCTGAAAGGAGTACAGATAAACATCGTCTGTGAAGAATTTTGCACCTGGGACAGTCAGAGAAAGGATTTATCATTGCAAATTTGAATTACTTTGAAAAATCACCTGTCTTGGTAAGTATTCTTTGAATCTAGAGGCTCTAAGAAGATGCAGAAGCTAGTTTTAAACAATAGGCCCAAGCCCCCAAATCTGCATAGCAGCATTAATGTGCTTTACAGGTTGTATTCCAGCCAGCAAAAGCAGCTATAGGTGAGTGCATTCATTTGGATGTCCATGTATTAACTCATGTTTTCATATAAATAAGGATTGAGATGGCTTGTTGCTGGTTTGGGTTTTGTTTTGTTTTGCTTTTTTTTCTGGTAATGCATCCGAGCACAAACACGTTTAACTCCAGTGACATGGTTTAAGTCCTGCTTAACCTATTGAAATGCTGTGTGACATCCTACATCAGCACTGCAGCCACAACACCATTTCAGTTGTGCCCTCCCAGCCTCAAACTCCTTGTAACTGTTGTACAATGCTTCAATGCAACAAATCTGAGCAGGAACATCCACTTCTGGAAGCCTCTGGTCACCCCACTGGTAGCCCCATTTGGTCCATCAAGCCTATGGCATCTGAGCAAGGTTGAGCAGTGCTAAACATATTCCAGCCTGCCTATGCACCCAGGCCTCTTTCAGGTTTCAAGAGCGTTTAGGAAAAGTGTGGGGAGCATCTGTGCTCCAGAAATGTATGGCTCCATGGAGAGCTTTGTAGGAGTAGCTTTGCTTCAGGAGAGGGCTGTAGTCTGTGCAGGGTAAGGCAGAGGAGTAGAGCTGTTCTCCCCTGGTGAGCAAGGAGCAGGTGGTCCCTCAGCACTGGGGATGTGGTGGTGACCTTTGTGCTGAAGTGTGTGTGGCTTGCACGTTGTTAAGATTTTCAGGCTCGTGTTGGGTTTGTGCTCAAGGCTGGTGGGTGGCCCGAAGTCTTCTGGCTTGATTGCAGCGACATCTGTTTACACCAGTGGTTAATTAGGCCTGAAGACTGCCCATCTCTCTATTTTTTTTTCCCACTGTTTCTGTGGGGTTTTTTTTCTTGATTAGAAGTATTCCCTCCCCAGCTCTAAAACAGGAGCTTTGGTTTTATCTGCAGAATTTTTTTTCCCCTTGATCCACTGGCCCTGGTATGAGATGAATATCAGGACATCAGCATAGCCTCTCTTCAAAAAAGTAACCAAGTGTTCCAGAAAAGAATGACTTGTGCTTTTGATAGAGACTGCAGAGTGAGCATTGAAAGGGAAAGAAAAGCTGCCTGAAATTGTTTAAAACTCAGCTCGGTGCCGAGTACAATTCACTGTGTCACAAGAAGCAGGATTGGAAGGGGGAGACTGTTTTAGGAGCCTGTGTGCCATACAGGCAGTGCCAGTGTGAACAGTCTGGCCTGGGCCAGGAATGAAGCACATCTTGCAGGGGATGCAGCCTGAAAGGGATTTGGGAAGGAGCACAGATTTTTATTAAAAGGCAGAAAGATGTGAGGAGATACACAGCAATGGTAGGCAGCCTGAACCTCTGTCAGAGGACAGTCTTTCAGCTGGAGCAAGGATGATGCACACCAACAGTCTCCAGAGGACTGGGAGTGCACAGGGAATTACAGAGGGAGGGAGTCATCTCCGTGCATGAGGAATGCAGCAAAACCTCCTCTGACTAAGCCAGCTAATGCACACTGCTTTTTTTTTTTTTTCTTTCCTGATAATCCTGTTCCATAATATTTCCTTAATAATTTAGTATGTGAAGAGTAGCCCTTCTGAAAAACATCTAAATCACCAAATCTTACATTCAGGTGAAACCTTGCCACCCCTGTCGTTCGCACACACTGGGGATTTTTATTTGGTATGGCTATTTGAGAGCTATCCTGGAGTTAAGAGTTGGGTTTTTTCCCTTAATTACTTAATGAATTTACCATGTGGCACAATCCTGGGTACTGCCAAGCAATAGCTTCCTATTACTAGACTGTACAGGCCTGATCCTGCATTACCAAAGCCAAAAGCAGTATTTGGGAACTGACATTGTCATCAAAATCTGTAGGAAGCTTAGAATAACTATACAAAAGGGGTTAGTTGCACTCAGAATATTGATTCATGAGCTCCCTTGTTTTTTGCATCGCTGTTCATTTTACCCAAAGAAGATCAACTGCCCAACTGGACATATAATATATGATACTGCATTAGAACTAAGGCTGCATTTGGTCATACTCATTAATTAAACTGATTTCTCCTGTAGGGTTTTTTTTTTCCTAGAGAACTAACCAAGAATGATAATTAAGCATATTATGCATTCTAGGGAACAGTGTTTCTCCTACTGCCACAAAAAACATTAAAGGAGAAAAATATGAACTAAAGCAGAAAATGAAGAGGGGGGAAAGAGCTAAAACTGGAGTGAGAAGGGGTAGAGCATTCCTTCATTTGGTTTTTACTGACTCCTGTGCCTTGGGACACATGGGACAGCCTTGTTAAAGTGGAAGAGTTGCACCAGCAAAAAAAAAGAAGACAAAGCCATTGAAATCCCAAGGAAAGCAGCCCAGCTCCTAGGTGCAGCTCCCTCCCTGCTTGTGTACAGGTGCAGACTGCAGTGATGCAGCACCCCAGTTTTTTTACTGAGGAACTTGTTTTTATTTGTGGCTGAGCCTCACACGAGAAGGGCCCTACTCCTGGAGGTCAGTGCTGAGCCTGAAGAGAGACTGCACGAGGTGTGAGCAGTGTTTAACCGTGCCTTTGCTTGCAGTGTGCTTTCTCCTTACCCAGGAGAGCCTCGCTGCTCGAGTGGAACGAGCAGCTCTGGCTGTAGGCAGGCCCTTTGTCTAGCTTCTCCCGAGGTACCAGTGCTGAGGGGGTCTTGATTTGCAAAAAGTTGTCTGCTCTGGTGGGCAGCTTTAGGTGTTTGCCTGCCAGCTTCTGCATGCACCAAAGCAAAGACATCCAGGGAGAAAATGAAGTTGTGTTGAACAATTACCTGATGAAATCTCACAGTATTCATACGTACTGCAATCAGAAAGGAAAAGGCCAAGGATGCAATTAGAAGCACAGGAAGCAGTTCACTCCCTCTATTTTTGAAAAGTGCAAGGGATGCCAACATTCCAGCACAAACTTTGCCACTCTTTCCTAATCAGCACGCATGTTGATGGGCAGATTACCTGGCAGTCTGTAGTGTTTCTAATTAATTGATTTATTAAGTCCAGTGCCTGTTTCCTCCTTCCCAATCCTTGATTTCTGTTTGTTCATTTATTACCTTGTTCATTTATTTATCTTCAATGCAGATGTGGTTTTTGAATGATCTTCATGAGAGCTGGCCTCAATCAGACAGGCTTTGACCATCCTTGCTCAATACCAGGGCTGCACTCAGGCCATGCCTGTAGCCCACGTCAGGTCGGTACTGCTGCAGAAAGACACAGCTCAGCTCCTTCTCTTTTACTGTGTCATCTTCACATGTGAGCAGCTCAAGGGCCTATGTCAAGGCTATGACTGCACAACTAAACCTGTGCTACTACTCCCTAGGAAGCCCATGCATGCATGGCTCTGAAATGGGATGCATTTTGGGTGGCTCCTCCTTGCAGACGCTGAGACTTTCCCACCCTCCCGCAGGCTCTGGAAACCTCTGCCGACACACTTCCTAGCACAGCACGTTGTGGCTCCATTGCAGGCTGCTTCTCCGTGCTTAACTGAAGTGTTTGGGCAAACTGCATTTGGGTCTTGCAGACACCTTCTGGTCAGGCTTCTCCGGAGCTGCAGAGCAGAGTTGCTTGGCCAGAAAGGTCTCTCTCAGTCAGGTGTGGGGCCATGTGAGGAGCAGTCGGCAGCGGGATTATTCCCCTTGCATAGCCCGAGCTCGTCCCGCCGCGCTGGAGCCTGTGCTGGGCACGAAGCACAGGAAGGAGCTCTATTCATATCGATCCGTATCGTGACCTATGCTCAGCTGGGAGTGCTTCTGAGTGTGGATGCAGGTTGTACTAGTTGTGTTCAGAGGCACAGTCTGAGTTGCAGCGTGACTGTAAACTCCTGCCAAGAAAGACTCGGGAGAGTTACAGTAGGAAACAGAAGGGGCGGCGAGCTTTTTCTTATGCTGGTGTAAAATTGGAGCAAGCGAGCGAAGTCAGAAGCGTTTAAAACTCGAATGACACAGGCTCAGGCTTTTTACTGCCGACTGTAACATGGCAAGATCGGGGCTGCGCATATCGGGCTGGAGCCCAGCTGCTTATTTAGCAAATGTTTGTGGTTGTGCCTCTGGTGCCGGTGATAGCGTGCACACACCCAGGCACGGGGACTGTAAACCTGCTGCGGACTTTGAGCTCCGGAAGGCAGGCGCTGCTCGGCTGGGCGCATCCACGGCGCAATTGCGCAAGGCCAGATCCCGCCGGGTGACAAATCTGCTCTAAAGGAGGGTGGAATGGGGCCCCGAAATTCAGTAAATCTGGCACGCAATAATAAAACCCCAAACAACCCAGCCAACAATGTGCAAGTATTACAAATATTCTGTGTGGCTTTGAGTAGAAGCCCATTGAACAGGTATCACTCAGGCTCTAAAGAAGATGAACCTTTTCCTTTTATTTAGTGATTTTGTTGTGACGCTGGTAATTTCAGGGAGAGACTCGTTTCCCCAGGCAGAAGGACCAAATTTCAGTGCCTTGCTGCTGGAAAGTATCCAGCCAGGGAGATTCTGGTTTTAATGTTTGCCAGCTCCTGGGCAATTCGCAAATCACTCGTCAAAATCCAGTAAATGGCTCGTGAATTGCTTTGCAGATTGGTTTAGCTAACTCTGTGCCACAGATACGGGATGAGAGAGCTTGGATCTCCTCAAAGGAATGGCTGATAGCAGGGATGGAAGGGGAAAGGTGTGCTGAGGCCTCCAAACCGGCAAAATAAAACGTCGGTTTTTAGATCTGATGCCCTTCCCGTCCTTTTCAGTGAGTTCAGCAAAGTGCTCAAGTGCCAGTCCTGGTGTTTTAACATCAATTTGATGGGGCCTTTTCAATTCTGATTTTAAGAATGCATAAAATCAGCACTTAGTCACGTTTTATTTTGGCAGATTCACTATTTTAATTGTTTGGTGGTGTTTTTCCTTTGTGGATTTTTGTCAGATACAGTTTCCAGGGTAAGGAAACCTTTCTTCTAAAGGTATCCTTCTTTTCGGTTTTCTAACTGAAAATGGAACTTAGTTTCTAGCAAGACCATCATGTTGATTGATCACAAATCATTACAGACCGTTTTGAGCATAATACCTAAACGAGTTGTGGTATTAATGACTAATAATCGCCTTTATATTAGGTCTTAAAGCTTTATTGTCCCGAAGTACAGCCGGTTTAGTGGAACATGAAAGGCCGGAACGATCCGAGATGCCTGCTGGGGCTACAGCCAAAACTATAAGGTGTTTGAATCGCCTTTAACAGCGCCGGCTGGGATTACAGCCCCTTTCAAAACTCAATCATTGAGGTGACTTAAAATAATCATCTTCTTTCCAGATAGCGCCTGGTGCCGAGCGCTTCCCTCCTTCCCCCAAGTCTTCGCGCGCTCGAACATCTCCGTTTGGCCTCATTTTTGTGCTTCGCTGGTACCTGCACAGCCCAAATTAGCAGCGAGGATTCCACGGACGGGGGCCGCCGCCTCCCTCGGCTCCCAGGTGAGGTCCCGGGGCGGGGGGCGGCCGGCAGCGCTCCGGGCTTTCTCCACATCCCCCCCTCTCCCCGGCTGCGCTTGGCCGCGCCGGGGGCTGACCGGAGGTGCGGGGGGGGAGAATTTTGCCTTGTACCGGGACAATCCGGGGGCAGCCCCGCGCGGGGAGCAGGGCTGGCAGAGCCCCGTGCCCCGGCCGGGTCCCCGCCACCGGATAGCAGGGATACTTGTCATATTTGCGGTCGGGGCGCGCTGGCACCCGCCTTTGTGCCGGCCCGGCGCTCCCCGGGGAAGCCGCGGCGGCTGCGGGGGCCGCGCCGCCCGCCCGGGGCCGGGGCACGCGTGGGCAGCGCGGGGAGCCGGAGCGGGGGAGGAGGAGGAGGAGGAGGAGGAGGAGCAGGAGCAGCCGCGGGGGTTGGGGGGGGGGGGGGGGCGGGGGAGGAAGGCCGGGGCCGAGGCGGAGCTTTGACGCGGGCCGGAGGGTGAGGAGCTCGCCGGAGCCGCCCCTGTCGTCAGTGCTGGCGGCAAGTGCTGGGAGCCGGGGCTGGTGGTGCCTCCTCCTTCTCCTCCTTCCTCTCCTCCTCCTCCATTGTATAATGCTGCGTGATCGCAGCCGCCGGGGCAGAGCGGAGGCTTAAATCCTCACGCCGCCTGCTCCTGCCTCCTCCTCCTCTTTTCCTCCTCCTCCTCCTCTTTTCCTCCTCCTCCGCATCCCACCCGGCCCCTCCCCGGAGCGGCGCGGCGAGGAGCGACATATGGAGCTGCTCTAGGGCGAGAGTTTCCGACCTCCCCCTCTCCATGCTTTAGTTCTCAGGTGGAGCTGCATGTGGTGAGTGGGGCTGGGGGGCTGCGGGGCATCGGGAGAGGGGGGGGCAGGGGACGGCGACACTCCTCCACCCCCTCTGGCTTTGCGAGTCATCGGGGCTTGTTTTATCTCTACCTTTAAATCGGTGCCCGGGCAGAGGAGCCCGGGGCGGGGATCCTCCCCCTCTCCTCCGGGGTGGGGAGGGGGTTCGTGCTGAGATGAGCAGAGGAGGGAGAGCGGCGAAGTTGACCTTAAAATACGCCCCCTCCCCCGCCGATGCGGGGGGATCCCGAGGCGAAGCAGGTGCGGGTAGCTGGAATATACTTTTTTAATCGAGGTGGCTGTGCCGGCCCCGGTAGTGCGGCCGGTTGTGCTCTCCGGAGCCGGGCTCCCTCCGCCGCCAGGAAAGCCGCGCCACCCCGGTAAGTTCGCGTGTGCGCCGGGGAGCCCCTGGAGCCGGGGGCTGCAGCCTGGCTCCGTTCTCCCACCAAGAGCGGGGGATTCAGGGAACCCCGAAAAGTGCGTGCTGTCGAGCCGGGGGAGCTAAAAGGGCTTGGGGGAGACTTTCACTCCGCTGTAGCAAAGCTGACATATGGCTGGGCAGGAGCCGGCTGGCCCCGCTGCCCGGCCCTTTTCAGGGGTTGGTGGTAGGGCTGGGGATTAGCCTGTCTTTTCCCGGAGCAATAGCGCGCATGGGTCTTCCTTGGGAGCACCGCCAGCACGGAGAGACAGAGGCGTCTGGGGGGGGGGGGGGGGTGGATTTTGTGAGTAAGGTTGTCCATCTTTTGGAAGCGACGGCAAAAATGTATATTTATTAGGATTTTCTTCGGGGTGGATGAACACTTGAAGAAAAAATCGTTTTGCGGTGCCACTTCGATTTAGAGCGTTGGCTGCTTTAACTCACATCAGGATCTGGAAAAATAAGTTCTTCCTAAGCATGAAAATAGGAGTACAGTTACCTGCTGTCATTTCTTGCATTTTGTGAAGAGAACCCTGGAGAACCCAGGGCCACTTTAGTTGGAAATCTATGGAGAGGCTTGTGTGCTGTCCAGTGGGCCCCTTGGTGGCTGATTTACAGCTGTGGGTCAGCTGCTGGTGTAAAATAAAGCGAATCTGCCCATTTTATCTCCATCCGGGGGAGGGCTGTCAGCTTCTTCAGCCGAACTTCAGTGCAGCACGCCAGAGCTGTTGCGTGTGGCAGCGTGTGCTCAGACAGATCCAAAGCTCTCGGGAGCAGGGAAATCCAGGCTTTTTCATCTGGTGCCTGGTGCAGTCATCAGGGTGACTCTCGCTGCCGTCAGTGAGCGCTGGATTTTGCCACTCTAGAATGCACTATTGCTCAAACAACGGTGGGAGAGGGCTTGGCTGCCCCGAACACCAGTTTTATATTTGTGTCTCTCAAATGAGTGAACACTTGCAGCGTGTGTGAGTTCAAACGCTTTCTACCTTTTTTAATTCTGATAATTTTAGGCATGCATCTGCACAAGTGAAGGTTCCTGTGTCTTACGGACTTCTTACAGGGTACAAAATTGACAGAGGCACCTCAGTTTGCATCTGAGGGCACAGGAAGCTTTCACATGGCAAAACAAGCTGTAAAAATGAATTGTGTTTTCAAATGATTGCTATTGAAATTAGCCAGTGCATTTAGCAGCGTAAATTGAAAGTAGCCCTTTCTGGCTGAAGTTAAAATGCATGCATTTTACATAATAGGATGGTGTCTTTGGGCTCTGATTTAACATAATGAACCTGTGGTGGTGGTACAGATGGGAGGATTAGGAGTTTGTGCTGCTGGACAGGTATCCAAGAGCGCGTCCTTCGGAGTACTTCCATTGTTCAGGCAAGTATTGCAGCATCCAATGTAACAGCTCTAGATATTCCTCCTCTCGTGACTGATCCTGCTTCCATTTAAGTTGGTAGCAGCAACCACCCACTCCTTTTCTGCAGGAACTGGATTGGACTGCTGAACGAACGAAGCTAGACTTTGTGCACATTAAAAACACTGCTTTGATTTTTTTGTGTCAAGCTGATTTCTCTGAAGCTGATTGGAAACAAACAAAAAGAAGCTTGATAGCCATAGGTCCTTCAGGTTTTGTCTTAAAGAGCACTAAATACAGCTGTAGGTGCTGATTTATTAACAGTTGTGATTGTGTTCCTTTATACACCTGCTCTTTTTAATGGGAAAGATGAAATAAAGAGTTTCACAGAGGAAATAATGACAGAAATATACCAAGTGCTCAAATTGTCTGCCTGAGAGGCATCAAGGACTTTGAGATAATGACCTAATAGCAAGGAAACACTCAAACTTCATATTCAAAATTTATTTTTTTATCTTCCATGAAGTACAGCAGATTTTATGCAATATCTAGTTTGAAGGATTTTGCCATCATTCACACAAGCTGCTTTTAGTTTTTCAATAAATATTTCATTGGGAAAACATTTTTTTTTAGGAACTCTGACTTTTTTCACACTGATGTAAAGCACTCCTGGCACAGTTCATCTCTGGCAGTGCTAACACTAGACAGGTGATCCAAAGTATTTGTGACTATTTTTGCTTTTATGTAACATCTTAAAGTGTAATCTGTCAAACAAGGAGAATGCAGTCCTTTGAAAGTGCGAGTAGTCTTCTGGTGATCTACTTCTTGTAAGGGCCAGGTAGCAAGAGAGACATCTTCTTTTAACTCAGCTCTGTAGTGGAAGTGGCTCACAAGGAGGCAGCTCCAGTTGCAGTGGCTCCTTAACAGGCACACGAATCAGTGCCAGAAATAGCAGCTTTCAGTTACCAAGTCCAAAGATCAGGAGTGTTTCAAAGGAGAGAGCAAGGTCCAGCTTCAATGTAAGCAAGTTGGCACTAAGCAGAGATCTTTAGTCTTGATGAATCTTTTGCTAATTAATGGTTTGTGGAAGATGAAATTTGCCAATCTGAGCACAGCGCTCATTTTCTTCAGGGGTGTATAATTGCATGTTTTCTGCCACTTCTTTTGATTTCTAAACTTTCATCAGTCAGAGAAACTGCTGTCATGAAGAGGTGCCTGTTTTCTATAAATGGAGAGAGACTCTCAACATGCGTTAGTTCTTTAATTCTTTTATAAACAGAGTCAATTTTTGTGTTTGCTGTAGTGGAGGCTTCAGGTTTGTTCAGCATTACCAATGCAAACACTATAACAAAAATAAGATAACAATGCTCGGCTGTTCAACACGAGTGGGGAAGGCAAGGCCAGGTAAATGCTGTGCTAACGTTGCTCTTGGGTGTGCTGAAGTGTAGCCCAAGCTGAGGACCAAAGCAAATGTGTGGCTGGGAGACAGCAGAGGTTTAGTGGGAGAAACAGGCTTGTGTGTGTCCCTGCCCTGTCTCTTGGCTGTGTGGGTATTACACTGTCACTGGGCAGAGTAGAAACTGCACTGCCACCACGTTTGCCTCCCCCATGGCTCCTGGTGAGCGTGTCAGAGGCTGGCTGTCATTGCCAAGTGGCCAGGAGGAGCTGTGAAGATGTGCTGGCTGGGACATTCCTCTGGCACAGAGGGGATTTTTGGGGTGGGGAAGACCTGATTCGACGGGCATTTCCAAGGGAGGGTTGGGGCAGTCTCCAGGGGCATTGGGTGCAGCCTCAGGGGCCTTCAGAAAGGGCTTTAAGCTGTGACTAGGGGTGGGAAGGCTTGAAAGGGCTGAAGAAACTGTCAAGTCACCAGAGAGCGAGTTTCTGGTTTTCATGTGTCCCTTCTTTGAGGGTGGAGGCTCATCTAGCTCAGGTGAGACAGCAGCCAGCACCACATCAGAGTGCCACTGGATTCAGGCTGCTGCAGTGAAATGAAAACCATGCTCAGGGCCCTGCATTAGGCAAGGTCAGACCACTGGTCTTCAAATGAGGGGCCAGGTTTGGTACCCTCCTCAGCTTGGAGGTGTTAAAAATAAAATAATCATAAAATCAGAGGTGTTGCCACAGAATGTCTGAAGTTCCCAACCTGTATAACATGATCAGTTTTTTGAGTACTGGTGGTTTTAAAGACAAATTTCTCCTTAATATCATCTGGAATTGAGTTTTAAGTGGTGTTGAATGGCATGAGTCTCGGTCTGTGTAATTATTAGGAGCCAAAACCTATTTACTTTGTTTCACACCAGTAAGGTGTGTTGGATTTCATCTGACAATTTGTTTCTAGTGAAGTTAGAATAAAAATTGAATTCTTGATATAGTAGAATACAGAGAGAAGAGTTCAAACATGTGTTGTTTTCTTTTAATGTTATTTTGACAACTGGGTGGTATATGGAAGTAGCAGAAAAAAGAAGTTCCCTTTTTCAAGGAGTCCTGAAGTGGTGGAAAGATCTAAACTTGCCCTAATACTTCCTCAGATGTAACAATTAAAACTGTTTTTCTTAATCCCAGATTTTCCACCCCACCCCAGAAACCCTTGTGCTGTTTGAACCACACTCACCTTTCATAGAAATGTGACAATTATTGGCTGTTTTCGTACAGTTTCTTATAGTAGCCTGTAACATTAGTCTTAAAAAACCCTCCTGTTGTGCCAGGCAGGCAATAAGGTTGAGTGAACTGTGCTATATAGCAAGAACCACCCATGATTGGAGGTAAACTATGCGGATATATGTTGGGGTGGAGGTTGAAAGGAGCGTGGAGGGCATATTTGAAGCAGACTGTGCAACTGCTATAGCAGGTCTGACTAGTTTGAGATGCCTAAAGGCAGCTTTGTCTTAACTTCAGGTAGCTGCAAAATGAAGTTTTAAATCCTAATTCAGAAATACATCATCATCATCTTCCGGTGCCTCCGCAAACTTTACTTTTCATGTGTTTTTACAGGCACTCTTTCTCCCTTGGAAAAAAGCCTTTAGCAGGTACACGTCCACGTGCATGCATATCATTTGCATATTTTTCAAATATACATTTCATCAAGATAGGAGACTAGCGTTTGTGTGCAAACCACAGTGTTTTTTTTTTTTTTTTTTTTTTTTTTTTTGAACAGTGGTGGTTACATTTTGCTTTCTCACTGCTCTGTGGGCCTTGTGTGAGACAAGCCACTCTACTTGAGCACTTGAGCACTTTTGGCATGGCCTGATTTGCTGCGGGCAGGGTCTCGTGCCTGCTCCTGGCCCTGTGTCTGAGCAGTGCCTTAGGTGGTCACAGGGATTTTGGCCAGGGTACTTCCATGCTGGCTGTCCCAGGGGTCCAAGAACCTGCTTGGGTTACCCTGCTGGGACCTGGCTCCCCCTTACCCCCTCCTGTTCCATCTGCTTGGCAAAATTGGCTCTTCTGAATAACCCTTCCACTTTCCTTCCCTAACTAAAGTGTTCCACAAATAGCTTGTGAATGAATACAAGAGGGAGAATATTCTCTCTGTGTGACACACAGTGGCAAGCTTCCTGTCCCTGCTCTGCTTCCCCTTGGTGGCAGGGGCACACATGTGATGTATGTATGCTTGGATGACGACTTCAATTGTGGGGAAAATCAGTATAATACTATCATGGGTGAGGTGAGTGGGTTGTGCCTGACTGAATATGAAATAAAGTTTCAGACATTTCGTTTCCTGAGCTGTTCTCCTCCTGTATTTTCCGCTCCCAATTTCCAAAATCTAAGTTTTTGGTTAAGTTTTTTGTTCTGTGTTAATTAATCGGTCCTAAACATGCTTCAAAATACAGACTTAATATATGTGTTGTCAAAAATATGCTCTTAAAATGGTGCCTCCATCTAAGTTTAAATGATTTACTTGAAAATGTTTAAATTACTCCACATAGAAGAGACATGGGTCCCATGGTGGCTGTTTTAAAGAGCATCACTTTGGTGTAGTACTTTTTATTGTGAAATCAAGCAGGTGCCACGAGAATTGGAATCTCTTTTGTCTCTAACTCATACCTATTACAGGTTGGGAATAGTTCAAGGTTGGCCAAAGTTCCCTTTAGTCAGTTTTCAGAAGGCTCCTTTGTAGGACATGGAAACACATGCTGTATTTCAACAAATGCAAGAGCTTTAGTGCACTGGACTGAAAGGCCAGTTGTCATCTTGGCCATCATGATTTAACATCATCTGAGCAAACTTTCGTGTCAAATTTTAACTATGTTTTAAAAATTTGTTTTGTTTTCACTGGTGGTGGAGAAATGTCCAACAACTTTTTCACCTCTTTAACAGAAACTTGCAGGGTGAGTGGATTCCTTTTCACAGAATGTATTTTTTTGCAGGGTCGTGTTCATTTCATTTCATTTAAGCAAAAATGTTGAAAACAACTCATGTGCTGTTTGAGCTACTTTTAAAAATGCCAGGGAAACACCTTTCTTTTCTCCTAACTCACAGCAGTGCAAAACTGGTTAGCAAATGAAATCTGCAGGCCAGATTGACTAAAATGACTTGTCATTGCTGGGATTTGTTTGGTGCATTTGCAGTATATATTTCTTCAGAGCTTTTTATTTTTTTCCTTTCTCCTCTTCTTCCCTCCTGCCATTTGCTGCTTTTCAGTTTGACTGTGATAATTTATTCAACACTGTTTTCAGAGCAATAACCTACTTTTTGGCAAACCATTCAGTTCTTTCAGTAGTGTGGGGGCTCCCTCCCCACCGTGTGTTTATTAAGGGTCTATGACAAAGGGGAAAAACAAGGTATCTTTGGGGAAAAGATGCTACGGTAGGATTCAAACAAAGTCATTATACATAGGTGAGAAAAACTCCCTCATTATACACGAAGGGGTCTCGTCTCTCGTGGGGGCACACACAATTCTCATTAACCTTTGCAGGAATTGCACGGGTCCAGCAGAGATGGGTGTGCAGTGCTCAGTCCCTAAAAACACCAGGCAGCCTGTGACACGTGCGTGCCAGCGGAGGCGTCTCGTGCCGTGGAACACCACGGTGCCGTAATCCATTGTTCTGTGCGCCAGTGCAGGGGAGGAGGGATGCACAGCAGGGCTGGCTATTTCATCACTCTCCCTTAGAGCCTGACCAGTAGCATCTTGTCATTGCAGGCTTGTAATTTTAGCAGTGAAAAGGGAGTGTGTGTGTGTGTTTCCCGGCCTGTGTCACTTTCTGGTGGCTGTTCTAGGTGTTTCGGGTTGTTTTGAATTTCATGTACAAGCGAGGTGTCTCTTTTTAGACAGCCCTTGAGCTGTGCTGGTGCCTGCTGGCTCTGCAGCGGGAAGGAATGGAAGGCAGTCTTGGCTGAACTGGGCCCTGGAGCAGTACACAGCCATCTTAATTGCTGCTGCTCCACCTCTTGAGGAGATGGCTCTGGTTCTCCCAGCATGGAGCTGTGTGCAGCGTGGCTCCTTGCCCGCTGACATGGGAATTCATGGTGTCCTGGTCCTGCCTGTGGGGCCAGCACCTCCTGCTTCCATTCAGGGAGGCCCAGAGTGCTGCACTTGTGGGAAGAAACAGTGCTGTGGAGCAGGACGAGCTTCTGGGCCGATCCCAGGGAGGCTTGTGTGTAGAAGCCATCACATATTTTTTGGGTGCCAGCAAGCAGAGTCTGCTGAATAATCAGCTGATCACGTAGTGAAGTCAGGGGATCTGGCCCGGTGCTGTGCCCGGTTTGCTTTACTGCAGCTCTGATTTCCTGCTGCCGATGCCCAGGTGTGTAAAGCAGCTCCTGATCCTTCAGCAGAGTGCTGAGCCCATGTGTTCACAGCACATTTCACACTTGGCAGGCCTGACTGCTTCCTTAACACTGCCACACGCAGATCCAAATTTCAAAACAGCCTCAGCCTGGCTCTTTGGTGGCTCTTTGAAGCACAGAGCCCAGCTAAGCTGAACCCCAGGGAGAAGGCTCCTGGTGGTGGCTACTGTTGGGAGTAGACCGTGTGTGCAGCCACCCTGGGAAAGGATGTAAAGGAGATTTGGCACAGAGGTGACCTGAGATAAGGGCAGCTTTGCCATCTTCTGGAAAATCTCTGTCCCCTCAGTAGGGAGCCCTAACAAAGCATCTCCTGGTAGTGGGAAGGGGGGACAGCTCCACCCTGATCTGGCTCAGAGCAGGTGGTTGGTGGTCAGCAGGGCCATGTCTGCACCAGGCCTGTGAAGGGCTGTGGCAGGGTTGGCAGTCGTGGACTTCCTAAAGCTACCAGTTAAGGACGAGACCAAAAAAGGGCAGGCTGGGGGCTTGTTTGCATCTTCTGGGCACTGTTTTATAAGGAAGCACATGGGAAGTCCTGTCTGAAGCAGAAGGATGTGGATTGACATTTTGATTTTGAGATCTTTGAGACAGAAATTAGTTTCTGCTGGGCAATCCAAACCTGTTCTGTTTTTTTTTCCAGTAAAGACAACTGCCTGCCTGTATATGAATATCAAATAAATGTTTTTCAACCCTGGTGTGTTACCCAGGTATATTCTCCCTCTTGCTTTGCACTGAAAAGGAGTTGTCAGAGTTGCTCAGTGCTTTTGCTCTTGCCTTCAGCCTCACAGTGGTTTGCAGTGTGCCTTGCTGGCTTTCCATGCTCAGAACCAGTGTGGTCTTGTCCACCTTCTGGTTCTGCCAGGGCAGTCTTTAATGCTTTAACAAGCTAACAAGTGCTCCTCTGATTTAAACTTGCATTAACTTCTGCTACCCTGATAGAATTCCTAATATTATAAACACCCTTAATAACACGGCTATAATCTAGAAAACCTGCTGTCCTTTTTCCAAACAATTACTTAATGAGGCAGTAATTTATTCTAAGCTATATTTATTGGAGCCCATTCCAGCTTTATCAAACGAACTCTGTTTGGATGTGTGCAGTTAGTCAAAAACATTAAAACTGCTCGGCTTCTTCCAGGGGAACATGTTACATTTAGCAAACTGACAGCATTAGAAACTGGTTCCAATTTAATAGAAGCATATGTTTCCTGCAAGGCTTAACACGCTGCAGAGTCAGAGATTGCCTTGGACTGCGGCTTTGCCTTTTTTTAGCGTGGTGAAAAGGAGCTGCAAACTGAAGGCAGAAGTGGAGTTTGTGTTTTTGGCTGTTTTGCGGAGATCCTTCTAGCAGGGCTTCTTCGGAGGGCTGCACGTTTAAGAAACTCTCAAGAAAGTGGTGTGGGCGGTGCACACAGAGCTCTCCTCCAAACGCAGTTTCTGATCATGAGCAAACAGCAAGAGCTTGCTTTGCCCTCTGGGCCTCAAATAGTACAGTATGCAACAAGGGAGAGCAGGCAAGGCACGAGGATGGAAACAGTAGGATCAGATTACAGTTTCAAAATATCGCTGGAACACGTTGGCTGGCGTTACACTATTGACTGGCTTTATAATTGCATTGCTTATTTGCTAGGGAAGGCTTCACCTTACTGTCTGATTAACATGGGCACTCCTTCGGGGACCTGGGGACTCCAGGCTCTGAGTACCAAAGGCAAACCCCGTGAGACCTGCACGACTTCAGATGCTTCTCAAATGAGAGTCTGAGCTTCCTCTGCTGTCTCCTGTTTGCCAGAGGTTTCCTTACACAGCCTCTGTTGAAGTTCTACTTAGAATATCCTCTAACAGTCACCCACTCTGGTTTTCCTTCTTATTTTGAGTTTAACTGGGGAGGAGAAAAGACCCCTGTCACTCAGCTTGCTAGCTGCTCTTCGCTCAGTCTTCACTCTGGGTGAAGTGCCTAAAGCAGGGGCTAAAGCTGTGTTTCTGAAGGGAGAGAGAAGCTGCCTTTCTTGCTAAATGCAGGACTGGGGTGCTGAGGAGCTTTACTTGCTTCTCTGTTTCTTCTGGAAGAGCTGAGGTTTACCCATCCACCACAGGAGATGGGGAAGAGTTAGGTCCCTGTAAAATACGTGTGAGAAATACCTGCCACTTAGAGTTACTGCTGGCACTGACAGCCTTGCAGTGAAGGCTTGCAAACATAAAAACAATCCCCTGTACTCTCTGGAAGCAGAGAGCTGCCCAGGAGGCCAATTTTTTTATATACTCTAAAGGAGAGTTTTGTAAGTGCTTATTAAACCTCACTCAGTTAAAAAAAAAATAAATAAAAAGGGCAGGCAGAATTAATGTAAAATGTGTCAGGGAAAACAAACCTTGTAAATATGAAATGTCTGAGCACTGGCTCTGGAGAAGACAGAAACCCCTGCACAGCTCCATTCCCTCTACCTCTCTTGGGGGGTTGTGGGATTTGTTTCCTAACCCACATGTGACATGAGACACAGCGTTGGCAGGAGTCCTCTTTAGCCAGGCAACATGGATGCAGTACACTCCAACATGTAAAAAGTGCATCAGATCCCGAGAAAGCAACCTTGTGAGTGGGAAAAAAAAAAAAAAAAAAAAATTAAAGAACACTCCCCTCACCCCCCCCCTGCTGCTCCACCCCCCCCATCCGGACTGGTCGGTTCACACCCTGCAGGCCAGCTGCAGCACAGCACAGGCAGCGCGGCCGTGCAGCTCTGCATGGAACAGCCTGTCCCGGCTCCGGGGATGCTGCCGTGCCAGGCTTTAAACACTCCGCTGACAGCAGATGAAATCCCCAAGGAGGGGCCATTTCCACCGAGCTCTGGCTCTTGCCTCTGAAAGTCCATGTTGGTTATTGCTCCAGCCCTGGAGTTAAACCTCGACACCTGGGCTGCTCAGCTTTCCCCCTTGTTTTGAGCGAGGCTGGGAGAACCTGCCAGGTTTGTACTGGCCTTGCCCTCTGCTTTTCCTTTGTAACTTTGAATGGGAGGAGGGTGCCAGTGCTCTCAGATGTCTGCGCTTCCACCTGCTGGGGCAGGTTTGCTGTGCTTTGCCAGGATCCTGCAGGCCAAGGAGCATCCTTCTGTAGCGGGTGAGCCCATGGTCCTGCCCCAAGGTTTCTACAGATGTGTCCGTTCTCTCTCTCTGCTGTGGCCTTGGGGATGTGGAAACAGGGACAGGGAGAGAGAGGTTTGCTGCTTTGCCTCCCTAGCTCTAGGGGACAGACACTTTGAAGTTGTGGCGACTGGTTACAAGTTCAGGTGGTCGCTCAGGCTGGGTCCAGCAGCACTGAAATACCTTGAAGCAGCCCAACCTGCCTCTGTTAGGTTCTGATCTCTGGCCCTTGAAGAGTTGAACCCAGTTGGCATAAAAGGCCTTTTTATTTTGGTCCTGCAGCTATCTGTGCCAAATCCTCATTCTGCTGAAGTCAGTAACAAAACACCCATTGACTACCATTGAGCCAGGATACAACCAATGCACCCCTCAAGGATGCGGAGTGAAGGATGGAGGAGAGGAAAATTGTGTTTCATGTGCCAGAAGTGACACAGAAAGCAGTTCCATAATTCACTGGATAGGTTCTCCAAGAAAGCCTGGTGAGGGTAACTTACATCTGAAGTTTGTGAAACTTAAGGGAATGAAGTGTACAAATTCAGTGCTGTCATTGCTCTTTGGGGGGCTTCTATGGGGAGCTTTTGTGTTGTGGGGTTTTGTTGGGTTTTTCCATGCACACATGTGAAGTAGCATTTTAATTCCCCCGAGTTGCCTTTTTCTTTCTCTCTCCTTTTTTACCCCCCCCTGTGGTTTTAATTACCTTAAATTTCAGAAAGTAACTGGTCCTGCTTTAAACTCCTCACACAAGCCCCTGTGGTTCACACCTGTGTTTCGGTGTTCGGCTGCCTGGAGAGGAATGGCTGCCTGTGGACTCGGGGATTTTGATGCTTTTACCTTTTTGGGCAACGTGGTGTTCGTTCTGAAAGTAACCTCAACTCTAATAAGCTGTTCATGCCCTAGACTGACTGAGGGAGTGGCATAAATCTGTGAGTGGAAATGTGACTTCTTAAAAACCCTTTTCCGCTGTTCCTCTTGGGGTTCAGTTCCTCCTTTTTTTCCTTCCTGTCTGTCTTGATGACCAGGGAGGGCCTAGTGGATTGTAGAATTGATTTCCAAGATGAGCTTTCAGTCTTGAAAGTTATTTTAAACTTAATTGTTAAAAGTATTTGGGAATTAAAATTAAGGGTTATTTTTTGTTACCAGGTGAGCAAAATCACTTTGCCTCTCAGTTTTTACATATCTGGTGCTTTTCTATGCCAAAGTGCTGATTATTAAAGACTTCAGAAACAGTCTGGTGGTGTCGAAGTGTCCGAAGGTCTCCTGACAATCTACATGTACCTCTGTCCTCGGGAGAGCAAAGGATTCACATCACTGAGTGGGCTCAGAGATGCAGGCATTGCACAAGCTCTACTGCGTTTAATCGCTGCGGGTTGACTCCAGAGAACCATCCACTCCAGGCTGATTATCTCTTCTACTGAGCCCCAACTACACTTTTTTTCCCAGCTCTGTCTGAAGAGCATGTAGAGCCAATAAAAGGAAGCTAAATGACACACAAATGAGGAAAAAAATATATACTACTTTTGTTTTTCAATTAAGAAAAGACAACTCCCAAACAATGCTAGGGTTTCTCTGGCGCTGAGGCGCGTGCAATCGCCCTAAATGGGCAAAAAAAGCAAGTAGAATCTTTCTCAGCAACAATGGTTTAGCTTTTGGTTCTGGGTCTTCCAGAGCTGGAGCCAACTGGTAGATAATATTGGGGAAGATCTCCAAGTAACTTCCCCCGCCTCAATCCCTAGAAAGATGCAGCTTTTACATTGTCTTTCTTCAGCTTTATGGTTCCACATACCTAAGAAAAATTGAAAACTCACTTGCAGACCAAAACCCTGCAGCACCCTTTATTACATCAGCAGCAACAACAACAAGGTCCAGTCCAGTCTCAACTCTCAGCACCCGGCCTCAAAATTGTGTTTAGCAAACGGGTGAAAGTGCAGCAGAAATACATCTGGCTGAGGTTGCTGCTCAGCCAAAATAGATGCATGGAAGACCTTCCATGAACGTTAGCCTTTATCTCTGCCTGTGCAGTGCCACATTTGGATGGGTCGGTGTTGCCTGGCTGCCCTTGTCACAGCTGTATGACTTGGTTGGACAACTCTCTTTTGACACCTGGGATGGTGCGGGTTTGTCTCATTTTGTGCTGATCTTTGGTCAAGCTGATCTTTTAAGTTTGGCATTTTTGTTTTCCCAGCAGGAGGTTTGGCTGGAAAGGTTAGGAGCAAAGTTTTGAGGTGAATGGAACTGACTCAGATCAAATGCTGGTATTGTACAGCATCCTTTTTTTTTTTTTAATGTTATTCTCTATCTTAAGACATACAACACTGATCCCCTTAATGCAGGCATGAAACAGGTTGGTTGAAGGAGGGGAAGAGATGGTTTGAACTGTAAAGAACAAGCAAGCAACATTGTCTTAAGCTTCGATGGTTAGAAACTATGAAATTCCTTTATGAAGAGCCAGAGAAAGATTGCAAGCCCCCAAAAGCATGTCTGATTTTACCAACTCTATCAGTTGGTCTAAGAAGATATCACCTCCTTGCTTTGCTTGGCATGAGTGAAGTGATTTATGGAAGCTGGAGGAAGATATTCTTTACAATTCCCATTGGCACGCCAGAGGAGAAGGGGATAAAATAAAACTTTATATAGCCGAGAGTCTAGCAGTGCTTATTTGAGCCCTCCCCTTGGTGGAATAAAACCTCCATGCTTAGGCTGATGTCCTGCTTTGGTGCTTTAGGGGTTAAACCCTCTTCAGAGAGTATTACTGGGGAAAAAGGAAACTGAAAGCTGTGCTGAAAAGCTAGTAGGTGAGACTGGGAGTTGCCTGATCTATTTTATCTTTTAAAAGGGCAAGCTCTGAATCAAGCTGCGTGAAGATCGAGTGAGATGCGAAAGCTTGACAGTCACACATACAGGAAATCTTGAATTATCTCTGAGCTTCCTGGAAAATGACGTAGGGAGGTTATCGTAGTATTTACTTAGTGATGATCCCACAGTTCTTACTGATCAGCCTTGAAAATGTGTTCTCTAGCAGCACCTCAGTCTTGGGTGGAAATGGGCTCGGTTGGGTTTGTTGGAATCGCTTGGCAGCATCACCTGGCAGTGATGAATAACTGAGCACAGGGAACGGAGCCTGGGCTGTTTTCTTTATCATGGGGGAAAAGGTTTGCTTTGTGCAGGGAATGTTTTTATACATTCCTGGCAGAGGCTGACAAACTTCAAGCTCTTCCAGTCCCCAAGCCATTTAAAAATGTCTTCTTTAAATAGAGCATTGTGGAAGGAGCCCTGGTATGTCTTTAGGTCAGAGTCTGTCTTTTTTCAGGGGGAGGAGATCGTAGGAAGGGGATGGAAAGCTGCTCATCTCCTCCTAACCCCTTGCTGCTTTAAAAACGTGCTGGAATTGGGCAGGGTTTTTAATTCTTGCTAGCCTGGTCCTCCCTTTCTTGCTCATTTCTGTCTGAAGTGAAAGGAAACGTGTCTGCTGTGAACACTGCAATAGCAAAGCCCCCTGCTCGCACCCCAAACCCATGTGAACAGCTCCAGAGTATCCATGGGAGTGACACCAGGGAGCAGAGAAAAGCCAGACTTCGGCAGTAGCGCTGAATTTCAGAGGTTTTGTTCACCCGAGATTCCAGGCGCAGGAATTGCTGGTAGCTGGCCAAGGAGCTTGGATGGCAGCCTACCTGTTCCTCAGCTCTGCTCAGCCTGCTCCCTCCCCCTGCCTTTCTTGTTTTAATTGCATAATATGCTAGAAATTTATCTGGATTTGGGGCTTATTTTTAACCAGAAGAGGCTCGCTTCACCCCATCTGGTTTTGGATTTACCACCCAGCAAATGCTTTTTGAAACTCTTGTAGCACTGAAACCCTGACTCCTTTAGCCCCCTCTTCTGCTTTCCAAGGGTCTCTTTGCTCTTCAGTGTTTGTCAGTCATTTTTGGTGATGTTTAACTACGTTGTCTGTCTGCTGAGCTGGTGTGAGACCATCAAACTGTGCTAGACCTGCCTAGTGCAGTTGTTTTGCAGGCACGAATCCCACTGGGTGGATTGGGAATTGTACGCAAATAAGGAAGGCAAATTTTGTCTCCCAGATGATAGCTGCATAATGTGAGACAGGTCAGGTCTGGGGTAAAAATCTATATGGCTGTTGCAACTTCTTTCTGGATACTTGTGGCTAGAAAGCCTCTTCCACTCCTCCTTCTCCTTCTCCTTCTCCTTCTCCTTCTCCTTCTCCTTCTCCTTCTCCTTCTCCTTCTCCTTCTCCTTCTCCTTCTCCTCCTTCTCCTTCTCCTTCTCCTTCTCCTTCTCCTTCTCCTTCTCCTTCTCCTTCTCCTTCTCCTTTTTCCCTTTTTTTCCCCTCCTTAAACAAGGCAAACTTCTTCATGCCAGAAGAATTTGTCAAACAGAGGGAGGGATACAGGAATGAACAGGGAGCTCCTTGCAGTCATATTAAAAGAGTGAGTGGGTTAAAGCTCCAGCACCTCGCCACTCTACCTGGGAAAATGAGAGAGCAGTACGTTAGGTCATGCTACTGTCACAGCACAGCAACTCCTTCATTCCTCTGCGTTTGGGGGGATCTTGGTGTCACAAAAATAATGGTGACAAAATGAGGTTGGGACTGTGCTGTGTAGAGGAGCATTTCCAGGCGCTCTGAAACATCCTGGAAGAGATGGCACTGGGGACTGAACTGCCCTACTTAATCTTAGCTCAGAAATAATTTATAATGCGGGGCAAGTTTGGTAAAATCCCCTTTGTATCCTTCAAAATCTGCCGTCCGACCAGCAGCAGAGCATAGTGCAGAGAGTGGTCTTGGGGATTAGACTAAAAGACTTGACAGATCGTCTTCTTCATCTGTAATTTATCTAATTCTGAGTATAATAACTGCATTTCCTGCTCTAGTAGTTTAGTCCTTAGGCAATCAGCTAAATAAACCCATATGTGTATATCCTGCTGTACCAAAGGGCTGGATCTGCCAACCTCACTGGGGAAGTTTCTCTCAACACACAATTGCTTGAGCCTCACTTCCCTTCCCCCGTGAACACAGTTTTGAATTAAAAGAGGAAATTCATTGTGAGAACTTCGGTGCTTTACATTTGTATTCCCAGGCATGGCACTGCCTCAGCCAGGGAATGTAAGGAAACGTTCAGTACAGTGCCTGTGGCTTGTGCTGCTATGGACAGGTATTTGCTTTAATGAAAGGAAGGGGAAATTTGCTGCCAAGCATGCCAGATCTTGAGTATTATAGATGCTGTCTGAATTCCTGCTTGGAATTTACCAGCACGGCCATGCCTAAACATGGATGGACCAGAGCCCTGCACCCGTTAGGGTGGCTGCTGCGTGCTCATCACGCTGCTCTGGGCCAAGGCCGAGTTACTGATGGGGAGAGATGTGCACCTGCCTTGCTGCCTTCATCAGTCTGCTCTCTTCCCTTGCAGATATATGTTGGGGAAAGGAGGAAAGCGGAAGTTTGACGAGCATGAAGATGGGTTGGAAGGCAAAGTGGTGTCTCCCACTGACGGTCCCTCTAAGGTGTCTTACACCTTACAGCGTCAGACTATCTTCAACATTTCCCTTATGAAACTTTATAACCACAGGCCATTAACCGAGCCAAGCTTGCAAAAGACAGTTTTAATTAACAACATGTTGAGGCGAATCCAGGAAGAACTCAAACAAGAAGGCAGCTTGAGGCCCATGTTTGTGGCCGCTTCGCAGCCTGCCGACCCTCTCAGCGACAACTTCCGCGAGGCGCAGCCGGCGTTCAGCCACCTGGCCTCGCCGCCCCTGCTCCCCGCCGACCTGGTAAGCACTATGCCCCTGGAGTCCTGCCTCACCCCGGCCTCTTTGCTCGAGGACGACACTTTTTGCACTTCCCCGGCTGTCCAGCACGACGGTCCGACGAAGCCGCCACCTCCTGCTCTCCAGCCAGTAAAGGACAGCTTCTCCTCAGCCTTGGACGAAATCGAGGAGCTTTGTCCAGCACCTACCTCCGCAGAGGCAGTAGCAGCTGAACCAGCCGCCGGCGACTCTAAAGCCCAGCCCAGCGAGTCCAACATCATCCACAAGCCCGAGGGCCTCCCGGAGAGCAGAACGGCTGAATCCAAACTCATGGACCCCCTGCCTGGCAACTTTGAGATAACAGCTTCCACAGGTTTCCTCACAGACTTGACCCTGGATGACATTCTGTTCGCTGACATTGATACGTCCATGTATGATTTTGACCCCTGCACGTCTGCCACGGGGGCTGCCTCAAAAATGGCTCCTGTCTCAGCAGATGAGCTCCTAAAAACTCTCGCTCCGTACAGCAGTCAACCAGTAACTCCAAATCAGCCTTTCAAAATGGATCTCACAGAACTAGATCACATCATGGAGGTGCTTGTTGGGTCTTAAAAATATTAGAAATATAGCAACTTTTGTTTTGTCTTTTTTTCTTTTTCTTTTTTTTTTTTTTTTTAATTTTAATTTTAAGTACCAGTATATACACTTGGTAGTATTTCCATAGTCCCTCCCAGCCCCGATTCACAGCACTGTGCATGCATCCTTGCTTGCCTTTTTTGAAAAGAAAAGGATCACACTAGTTTTTGCTTCGAGCAGAGTTGGAGTGCCTTCATCCATGTATGACCACTTCTAATGTATTTTTTTTAAGTGGTTCCTCAAGGAAGACCGAATATCCTGGTATAGGAAAGAATATGTATTGTAGACAATGTTATGTTATAAAAAAAAAAAAGAAAAAAGGAAAAAAAAAAGGTAAAAGCTAAGCACAAGGATTATGTTGGGGAAAGCTGTAAATTGCATGTGCATACTTGTCTATTTTTTCTATAAGTTTTATTGCAAGAGGTAAAAAATTTTATTATTTAGATAATCTCAATACCATTTTAGCCCTGTATAGGTTGACTTTAGCAATTCAGCCTTTTGGAGGCATTAACCTGCTCCTCTTTAAGTGTTGCATTTACATGGCTGTTTAGAAACTGCTGCCCAAATTTATTTTATATTTTTGTACAGATTCTGCAGTTTATGGTATTGTTTTTTCTAAAAACAAATGCTGTTTATACACACAAAAAAAATAGCTATTTTGATAGGATTTGCTCACATAGTTCCTGCATAATTCAGATGTACAAGAACCACTTGTACTTTTATACAGAGTTGTAATGTTTTATATGTGTATGGTGCAAAGAGAAAATTGGATCAAATAAGCCTGCAGTCGGTTTCCCTGAATGCAAACAAACAAACAAACAAACAAAAAAAAAGTGCTTTAAGAAAGGGCTGGGAGCTGCTTCTGCCGGAGTTTCACAAGTGTTTGCTCCCTGCTGTACCCACTGCGCACTACTGTGATTCCTGAAACTTAGAGCCATGTCCTTTTCCAACACGTATGTGAAGCAGTTGGCAGGAAACAGTTGTGGAACTTCACCCCCGGAGGTCCTGAGCGCTGCCGTGCCCGCAGCTCCCGCCCCGCGGCCGGGCGCTGCCCCCGAGCCCGCCCGCCCTGCCAGGCCCCCATCCCGCCTGACGTGGAGCCTTAACCCGGCGGAGATCGGCACCTCCTCGCCCGGAGCTCCTGGGAATGGTGTGGGGGGGGAGCGCCGTGCCCGGAGCCCGCCGAGAGCCCGGGGCATCTCCCCGACAGAGCCCGCCGAGAGCCCGGGGCATCTCCCCGACAGAGCCCGCCGAGAGCCCGGGGCATCTCCCTGACTGACGGGCACGGGCAGAGAGCAGGGCTGGGAGCGTCCGCTCGCCCTTTCTTGGAGCATTTCTCCTCCCCTCTCCCACCTCACTGTGCTAAGTGCTGAAAAAGGCAGCTTCAGTATTACTGCAGTGAAGCTCATCTCGTACCTGCACTGGATGGACTTGCTTTGCTATCCGTTGCTGTCGAAACTGGAGCCAGTCGTGCGACATCACTTGGCATCTCGTACAGAGTTGGGTTCTTGTATCAACTGTGTTACCTGCTTTACACTTTATAGACCCGTTTTACAAGGAATATACAGACACAGCTTTCTATGCATGGTCCCCTTCCCCCGTAACACCCGAGGAGTCTTCTTACTGCACCAATAGCTATTTTTATTTTTCTTCCCTAAGTTCGTTGTGGTGTACATTTAATTTAAAAAGAAAAAAAACGTTTGCAATGTATCATGCCTATTGCTGAAGTTGCTATGGCATTTTAGTTTTCCAATGGTACTTTAGTTGTCGAGTGCCGGTTACAACCTATATTGTTGACATGCCTATGGCTTCTTTAGGAATAACTTTTATATTTATTTAAGAAATTTTAAATTATGTTTTACGTCATTTGGCAATATTCAGTCAATTCTGCTCCCTTCTTGTCATGGATGAAATTGGGTCTTGCCTGCCTTTTGAGGAGGCGGCTTTTTATAAATTGGCACTTTAAAACAGGCCATATATATTTATTAGTGTACAGATAGATGTAACATAGATATGCACACAGACACACGATGAGAGCAAATACATTTTTGCAATGAAGGAACTCCTAATGGAAATGAAATGCATCATGTACAGCTGCGAAAGGCGCTTCTGGCTCCCAGTTCATCTGTCAGGGAGAGACGGGGCTGGGGGAGGAGGGGGGCACTGGCCCAGGGGGGTGGGTTTGCTTTCTTCTTTTTCCCAGGCTGAACTCCGTGAAGCGCTGGGGTGCTGATGGATTTGCAGTCATTACACAGACTAAAGACAAAGGAAGTGATTGCTTCAAACTGAGAACCATTGACCAAGTGTAGCTTTAGGGACCAGGGGAAGGGAGGGCGGGGAGGGAGGGGACAGCTCCAGATCCCACCCAGCTCTTGTTCCACAGCAGTCCTCGGCCCTTGCAGGAGATCCCAGAGCCTTTCTGTCCCTGCACCTCGAGTACCTGGGAACACAATCCTGCACAAACCTGAAACAGCACCAGGCTCACACAGCAGCTTGCTAGGTGCTTGCCTTACCATGGCTAAAAACTGATTTTCAGGATGCTGGAGCCGCCTGTCTTTTGGGATTACTTAAGTATTTACACCTGCAGAAATACCACCTGCTAGGCAAAAGCTCCCATCAGTGCCCTTCTCAGAGACCTGTGCTGTTAAGGGGAGTCAGCTGAAGTTTTTGTACCCAGAGAGCAGGAGCCAAGCTCTAAATCCAGTTTGCCACTCAGGCAGTGTCTGTGGCTCCTTGGTGCTGAAGCACATGTCCTGGGGCAGAATCCCTCCAGGAATCCCACAGGACAAAAACCTACTTGATTTGTGGGACTCAGCAGAAGGTTGGGAAGGCTGGTGCAGGCCTGGTTGGAAGGGCTGAGCTGTGGCTTTCCCCCTGCACAGTCACTGACTCTCTAGCTGGGCCTGTGCTGTGGTCCCAACAGCAGCCAAGCATGGAATTTCTCTGAGACCTACACCAGGGATGGAGATTGACATTAACGTGCAATGAAGTGACAAGATGGGAGCAGAATAAGAGGGCTTTGGATTTGAAGTGATTTTTTTTTTCTTAAATTATTTATTCTTTTTTTTTTTCTTCTGTAAATATATTTATTTTATTGTGAAGCTAACAACATCTGGATTGTAACATGTACAGAATGTATGGTAGGAATGTATCCTCTTGTAGGAATGTAAATCTGTATGAAAAAGGGTATGGGAGCCAGATTCAGAAAGAATTAATTGAGTTCCAGTCAGGATATGCATGGATCACAGGATTATATTTTCCCTATACTCTTTTTCTAATATGGGTCTGGTTGTTTGAAATATGCAAAAAAAGGTATGGAGGAGGGACAGGGTTATGTTCAAAATTAGTCCTAATCAGGCTCCTACCCCCCACTGGCTGCTTGAGAGGGGCCTCCCTTGGCACGCTCCTGGAATCTGCCACTGAAGGCAGGAGCAAATGCAGTCCTCTCCATCCTGCTGGCCTGGGAAAGGTTTAGAAAATAATTTTTTTTTTTTTCCCTTATATTTTTTTAAACACGCGTGGGAGGCCCAGCAGAATTCCCTGGGGCCGGACACCCGTAGAAGGGGGCTGGATGTTCCCTCCGGCCCCAGGAGTTGTGCCAGAGCCACGTCCTTGCCCGGAGGTGCGGCCGGGACGTCCCGTAGAGCCCAAAGCCCCGGCTCTGTGCCCGCCCAGCCGGGGCCGGGGCTCCGCAGTCCCTCCGGAGCCCGGCGGGTCCCCAGCGCCCTGGGAGCAAAGGAAGTGGAGCATCCCTGTGGGAGAGAGCGGCTTCGCAGCGCCGTCTGTCCGGGCATCCCTCCGGCACCGCCCGCAGCCGGCTGGGAGAGAGAGCAACGCCGCCAAGGCACCGCCTGCAGCAATCACCGTCAGCAGCAACTCGGACCTTGGGCAAGGTAATTCGGTTTTTCCTCAACGCCGTCTGGTAAGAGCCTGGGTTATTTAAAAACTGATAATTCTGAATCCAAAGTTTACACTTTATTACTGTTAAATTGAGTATATAGCAATGGGTCCTGTCTGACAAATGGTTTAATTCATTCTGGCATGTTTTGAACATTTTATTCTTGTTACAGGGTTTCTTTTGGTTTGGTTTTGTTCTTTTTTTTTTTTTTTTTTCCTCCCCCAACCCCCAATCAGGCTTCAGTATCCTGCTTCTGTGCAAGTTGCTTTCAATATTCTATTAATTAATGAGACTGAACATTTTAAAATAAATTAGTTATTTTTAAGCACTTTTTTCTTTTTCTGAAAATAAGCCTAATGCAAGTTCTGGAACCTCTTTGAAAACACAAATTGCAGATAAAATCCCAGCCTCAACTCCTATCTAGTTCTGAGCGTATTCCATACTAGTGCCTGCAAAGGCCAAGATTCTGGAAAAGGTGTAAATAGTGTGACATGTTCAGTGCATGGTTGTTTGAACAGGGCTTGTTATTGTCAAAAAAAAAAAAAAAAAAAAGAAAAAAAAAGAAAAAAAAAAGAAAAAAGGGAAAAAAAGAAAAAAAGGCTGTATTTCCCCTTCCCCTCCCACAGACCTTAGAGCTGTGCCTTTTCTATGCAATATTACAGACATCTGAAACCAGATTACTGTATTCACATGTAGGTATGGGCTGTAATCAAAAAAAAAAACAATTGGACAAATGTACATGGAAATGAGCAGTCTTACTTTTGTAGTTTTATATTATACAATAAACAATTAAAATAAATTCCGGCTCTGTTCTTTCTCTCCACGAAAGAGGACGGTCAGGGGAAGACAAGACCCCATGAGGGCTGCAGGAAGAGGGGGTGGGAGGTGTTCACCCGCGGGAGGTGGCAAGGGACAGGGGAGGGACAGCCCGGTCTGAGCCCGCTCCACCTGACACAACAAGAGAAACATCGCCGTGTGCGAGGCCTGTTCCTGCTGTGAGGCTTTTGTCCTCCGCAGCACAGAGAGGTGCCCGTGGTGGCCGTTCCTGGACGACGTGTGCCGAGGGATGCTCGGGGCTGTCAGCGGCTTCCCACGGAGCGGCCAGGCCGGCCCGGAGCGGGACCTGCCCCGCTGCTAACGCGCGTCCTTCAGGCCATCAAATCCCAGCGGGAAACATCCGATACCTTCATGCAGCGCTTGGTTTATCAGTGCCCTCCTCCCCTCCCCACTCCTCCAGGTGCCTGCTGTTTGCTTGCAGGGCCAGCCAGGAGGGAGATCTCGCCGCTGCCTTTGGCTCCCTCCAGCCTTTTGTGGCCGTGGCTGCGCAGCCCCGGAGCGCCCTGGGCTGGCCCGGCTGCGGCGCTCAGCTCATGAGTCACCCCCTGCGCACGCCTCGCCCGGCCTCCCACACCCACGGGAGCACGCCTGCTCCATTTTGGATTTCCAGAGAGCCAGGAGCCGGCGGGGAAAGCAGCGAGCTGTCCCCGTCCCGACGTGCCGCACGCAGCACCCCGGCTGCGGGCAGCTGGCTCGTGTTCCGGCGCAGCAGCTGCAGCCCGGGGACAAATGGCTGCGGGGACACGGGGCGCCAGAAAAGCAAAGAAAGGAGAAGTGGGAGAATGAAAGGCGGCCCCGGGATTGGATTTCTGTCTGCTCAGCAAGCGCAGGGGTGGAAGCGCAGCCGGGGCTGAGCGCGAACCCTTCCCCGGGGGCTCGGCTGCCACCCGCGCTCCGCGGGATCAGCTCCCGTGCGGACACGGCCAGGTGCTGTGCGCTCATCCGAGGCAGGGCCGGCGGAGATGCCGCTGTTGCACTCCCAAAGCTGCCCCGGTTTTGTTGCCGCCTACCTTTTAAGAGTTTATTTGCTCACTTGTGACTTGTCAGTGAGAGCTGCCTCCAGCGCAGAACACCCAGGCTCCGCACAGAGCCCTTCTTCCCCCTCCTGAGGTGAGCAGCTTCCCACCCGCTCCAGCCCCCCAAGTTCCCACCTCAGCGAGGGCAAACCATTGCTCTGGGCGTTTAAGGCGGGGTACCCGTGCGGGGAGCTGCATCTCCCCTCAGGGTCTGCCCCGACCCGCGGGCAGCTCCGGGCATTTGCCCGCAGGCAGCGCTTGCTCCGAGCCCGCCGTGCGGGGAGCAGCAGGAAGGGAGAAGCGGGCTGGAGCTCGGCGCGGGCTGGATGAGGCTCAGGTCCGAGGTACCTCACACCACCACCACAGCGGAGTGAGGCACTTACCCTGTTTCTCGAGGTGACAGGGCTCTGGGGTGCCCTGGGGACCGAAGGACACTCCCTCCCTCCCTCGGGTGGTGCCAGTGTGCCCCAGGAGCGGCGTTTCCAGGCAGAGGAGGCACCACAGCCCAGGGCAGTGGCTCGTTTCAGCAGCATCGGCCCAAGTCTGCATTCAGCTCTGCAGATGCTCGGTAGCACGAGTCAGGGCAGCGACTCCATGGCTATCAGGAGCCACACCAAGCTCCTCTCTGGGCCCGAGTAAGTGGAGGATCAGGGAGCTGAGGCCACCAGCTTTCAGGGACCTTGCTCAAGTATATGCTGTGTGGGCAGAAAGACAAACACGGCACTGAGGCAAGGAGGGGACGGCAAAAGTGCCCTTGTGCACCATGCTGCTGGTGGCCTCACCCAGGAGGGGTAACACTCCCTGCCTCCAGCCTGCACATCCATGTGGGACACTTGTTCCTCCAGCACTGGCATTAGGAGCCAGCCCTGCTCACACAGCACAGCCAGCTTCCCTGGACCACACACATCTCGTACTCACCAGAGGAAACACAGCAGGGAAAAATCATTGGAGAAAGAAATCCCCTCCTGCCACAGGCAGTGCTTCGTAGAACTGCTGTGAACCACAGCAAACCCATCAGCTGAGACAGGTCTGCTGGGATGCTGGCTCCACGGCTGAGCTGTGCAAGGAGCTGCTTCTCCTGGCTCCCCCTGCCCCTTTCCACCCCACCCCTCTCCTCTGGGCTCCTTGCCCCCTGCTCCCAGTCAGCCCCGGGTCCCATTTGTCTCCATCACTGGTGGCTGCAGGCTCCTCTCCCCGCCTGGTCCTTGCATACATCATCTGCCTCCTCTCCTGGCAGCTCCCTCCTTCCACAGCTCCCCTCCCTTTTGAAGAAACTGCCTTAGCAACTGGCAGCAGGCCAGCAAGATCATGGGTTTTCCCTCCCACCTTTCCTTCTCCTCCAAAGAATGAGGTGGCCAGGGAGGGGGAAGGAGCTGTAAGGCCTCATGTGCAGCAGCCCCAGGGGTTCTGCATGTGCCAGTGGGCTGGGCACACCTACTGACTTCCACATCTCATCCTCCAGCACTCCAGGTGTGCCAGGTGCTCTGGGGTCAGGAGCAGGGAGGGTTTCTTTTAGTCCTCAGCCTCTCTTTCTTTTTCAACCAACATGTCCCCAAAAACCAGCTGATTCCTCCCCAAACATCTCCAGATCTAGAGACCTGTCAGGGGAAGGCACAGAAGGAACAGCTTCCAAATAGCCCATTTCTGCAAGGACTTCCTTCCATTCTTTTGGCCCTGCCTTCCCCACCTCATTCTACTCTCCCTGGACTATTTCCTCTCCTGTTTCCTGTCCTTTTCCCCCTGTTCACTGGGCTTCCTTCCCCTCGCCCTGTTCCTCCCCTTGCTTTCTCTCCTTCATGCAGTGTGGCCTTCAGTACTTGCCCCTTTCCTGGTATGAGCAGGGATGTCATGGATTGTGAGCTTGTGCCAAGCTCTGCATTTATTAGAGAGGGGGAGGAAAAAGAGAAACAAAAAGCCTCAACACCTGGAAGCTTGCTAGAAGACAATACTCAGGTAGGGTAACATTGCTCTTGCATTGTCTGCATGGAGGAAGGATTATTTGGGCTGCTCCAAAGGGACTTTACTGCCTGGCTTGCAACCCTTTGGCAGAGCTAATTTGGACAGCCTGCTCCTTCATGGGGTGGGGGGGGGGTCTGCTGGGGTGGGAGGCAGAGAGGGATAAAACCCCCTTCCCCCTGCCCTGACAGCAGAAAAGGCAGCTACCACCACTCTTTCCCTGCCTGCCAGGGGTTAATATCGTGGCAGCCAAAGTGGCACCTTACTTCAAACAAAGGTTTCCACCTAAATTCTTCAAAAGTGTCACACAAAGTGGTCTGCATTTCTTGCCCTCCCTGCTGCTTGGTGGGAAAACTTGGTGAAGCAGATCTGCCCAGTATAACCTTAATTAAGGGATGTGAGGGGGAAAGTAGGAGACCCCACTGGGAAAATCCAGAGGGGCCACAAACCCAGGGGCTGTGGATGAGGGGGGCTTTGAGTGCTGACTGGTTTGGCAGCAGCATTTTCATGTGAGGCTGGCTCAGGACACAAACAGAAGGGGGGCTCAATTTCCAGCCAGTTTAAAGCCCAGCCCTCTGCTCCTGCACCTCTTTCTCCAGCCAGAAGTGCAAAGAAGCTGCTTCTGCCACCCTGAGTGGGACTGGGGATCACCTCAGCCACTGTCTTGTCTAGGCTCAAGTTAATGCTCCAGTTCCAGGGATGAGGAGCACCTGTTCTCAATTTGGAGAACATCTCTCCTGAATGTAACTCAGTTTTTAAAGCACTGGAGCATCCTACCTCCCTTTGGTGGCTGTGGGGACACAGCTTCAGGCTACACCAGGGTCTGAGGAAGGTCTGGTGAGCTGAGCTGCCAGACTTTGGCTTTCACTGGATGAAAGCAAGAGCAGGGTCTGGGCCCAGATCATATTCCCAGGAGGAAATGTGTACAATAGGAAGCAGCAGTGATGCTCAAAAACCACACAGGGGCTGGCCAGTGCAGCCCAGAGGCAATCCAGGTCCAGCAGCAAGGCTTGGTCCCAGCTGTGCAGCTTCCATCCAGGGAAAGGCTTGGGGGTCAGGAGAGGAGCAGCTCAGCTCCAGGATGGGAAAAGCCTTTCGGGGTTACCTGTGGATCCACGTGGTCTCTGCACACAGCAGCTGCTCTGTCTCCAACCTTTGGATGCTGTGACACAGGGACACCACGGGCACAGCCCCGAGCTCCAGCAGTGTCACCTCACATTCCTTGGAGCAGCCCCTCCTGCTGAGGAACCTCGGAGCACTCAGACTCACAGCCAGGGAGGGAGAACTGGACTGTGCTGCTCTGGGAGCCAGCCTGCTCCCACCTTGGAAAGGAAAAGGATTCAGGGCAACAATAGGGCAGGGAAGAGCTGAGCTTGCAGTTTGCTCTTTTTGCCCTCTCAGATGCAGCTCTGGCAGACATGATGGTGGCAGCAAGGCCAGCCCTGTTTGGATGACACCCTGAAGACACACAGCAACAGCAAAACATAGAGCAGAATTTCTAAGCAGAGTTCAAAACACCCCCTCCATCCCTCTCCTGCTACAGATGACTCCCCAAACACGGTGTGGCCTCACTGGTCTCATGGCTTATTACTTCCTGCAAGCTGAATTCTGGATGGTTTCCTTTATCCAGCCCAAGTGAAGAACTCTGATGCAACAACAACAACAACAACAACATTAAATCACCTCATCACCTCTGCCACCCAATTTGGGTTATTAAAAAGCCTTGACTTAGTGGGCTAGGGATCACCAGCACACCCAGAATCTAAGCAGAGAGGAGCACAACAATGATTTGTACACCCGTGCTGTGTCACAGGGGCTCTGGGGATGGGAGCCACAGCACAGCCCCAAAAGCAGACACTGCAGGAGCAAAGCAAGGGCCAAAAACGTGCCCAGTGAATCATCCACTACGAATTGGTTCAACCAGTCTGGAGTCCCACACACCAAAGCAAGGACAACCCAGGACTGTGTCATCCCAGGCAAAGGAGTGGGGGAAAAAGGGAGAGAAACACGCTGGGCAGGAGGGACGACTCTTCGATGTGGCCCTGGGGATGAGCCTGGAAAGGTGGCAAGTCCCAGCTTGCTCCCTCCTGCCAGAAACTCCTATTCCTGCCTCCCCTCCCACACCCTGTGCTCCTGAGGTGACCTTCCTCCCAGCTCAGCCACCACGCAGCCACTCCCAGGCAGGTCCCCGTGGGGAGCAGAGGTGCAGGGGATGAGGTGAATGATGCTGGGGAAGGAGAAGGGCTCCAAGGGCTTGGGACCTGCCAAACAAAAGCATCCCTTAGAAGGGATGGGAGGAAAACCAACCTTCCCACAGGCTGCTCCTGGGGGATAGCAAATCCACGTGGCTCTGACTAACTTCATTTCACACCTGGACCTGGGGCAGGGTAAGTGCTCTCCCAAGTTGTGGATGAAAAAGATGTAATTTAAAAATAAAGAGTAGTCCAAGACATCCTAGCCTGGCTGGTGCTCGCCAGGCTCAGAGCAGGCACAGTGGCTCCAGCCTGCCCAGCACCCCTGCCCAGGCAAAACCAGCTTTGGCACCAGCTCTGGGTGCCAGAACGTGCCCAGCTGGCTGGGAAGGGCTCCCTGGGACAGTGGCACCAAGGGAAAACTGCAGCCTCAGGAACACACACACCGAGCCTGTTCTCTTGTGCTGCTCTAAATGCTTCTCTGCTTCAAGGGAGAGGCATCAAGATTTAAGCCTAAATTAAGATTTAAGATAAACAGCAGGAACAAACCCATTTGGCCCAGCTCCTTCCTCTCCAGCAGACTTGCAATCTGTACCAGGTGAGCAGGGCCCAACCATTTCTGGTTATGGTGTCTGTTCTAAAGCAACTGATCTAAACTTCAGTGAAGCAGGCAAATCTGGCTCTGTTGTTCCAGAACACCCTGTGCCATCTGCAGATGATTCTTTACACAGAGAGAATGTGCCCTGACAAAAAGAGTTAAACAACCCAATAGCTTCATGTAATATATAATTTATCACCCAGAGTAACCATAAGAAAAGCACATTTTAAATGTGGGGTTTGACTGTGGTTAACCCTGAAATTAAGAACTTTCTTTTCTTGATTACTGCACTCCTCTTTTTGAAGCACAGCTACCCCCAAAGCCGAGCTCAACTCTGCTGCTTTAAACCCAGCTCCTAACCCCTGCTCCCCACACAGCCTTTAGCATCAAACAGGTCCTGCCACTGTACCTTTGGGCCAGCAAAGGCAACACCTGCCACGGAGAAGGAGAGTTAAAAACACTTTTTAAAACACTGCCTCCTTGTTAACCCAAGGGAGAAAACCCAGGCACTCACTCCTGGTTTAGTGTCTCACAGCACCCCGAGCAGCAGAATAATTTACCAACATATAAACGGAGGGCTTAGGGGCAGCTGCACCACATAAACAGTCACGGTGGGGCTCTGAAGTTTCTGTCAGGATATGGGATATAAAGCTGGGTGAATAACTGATTTTTCGGTTCACTGGCAACCCTGAAGAAAGTTTCAAAAGAAAAAAAAAAAAAATTCATTTGGGGTCGACTGAAACAAATGTTTCGCTTTGACTTTTCATCCCCTTTAACAAAAGTTAGCTCTGAAGATCATTCCAAATGAAAAGTTTCTTCAAAGAGGAAAATTTCAAAGCCTTTTATTCAGAAAAGGCTGAAACAAAATAGGTTTGTTTCTCTTCTAGCTAGGAAAAAAAAATGTGGCAAATCAAAACAACTCATTTTCATTTTGCCAAAATTTGCCTTTTTTTGCTCAAGATTTTACCCAGCTCCATCACAACCAATTTACACATGCAATAATTTAAAGAGAGACACTAGTGATCCCGATGGAATACAAGTTTGTTTTGTCTTGTTTTTAAAAAAACAAAACAAACAACAACACTGCACAAATGTCCTGAAACTGAAACCCAACAGAAAGTAAGCTCAAAACCACTAAGCTTTTCTTGGCTCGGCTAGAGAATCTTATTAAGACTCTGAATCACAGAGCCACAGATTTGGGATGTTGTGAAAATTAAATTAGTCTTACTTATTATTAGCAAGGCAAGAAAGGAACCAGGAGATTAGGATGCAGCAAGTGGCATTGTGAGCCAACTTTTCAGCATGTCCCTGCCTTTCTCCTGTAAACCCACAATTAGCGGCGCCCGCGCTGCTCCGTGGTGTTTTTCATCTCGGGATGCAGGTTCCTGACTCTCCCCTCAGCCTAAAGCAAATCCAGGATTTAATGCCACGCCACAGTGAGATTCCCATTTCACTCCCTGCCTTGTTTCATTTGAAGCCTCTGCTTGCCTGTGCTCTGTAGGTGCATCCCACCCTATGGCTGAGAATGTTTAAGATCCAGGGAAAGCAGAGTTAAACCCTCGGGATAGAGGAGGAAAGGCACCCATCCATAAGGACTTCCAGAGTGTACAAGTGGGATGGCCTCACCCCCTCCTGTTTGGCCTTTTTCACTGGGAATTTAATATTGGAGTTTGCTGGCTGCTGATGGCTTGGGGGACAGAGGCTGGCCAGCTGGGACAGGAACACTGCCCTACACTGTGGGACCAGAGACAGAGATGGGATTTATCCAGATTTATCCATGCCTTCATTCAGGATTCAGTTGCTTCACATGCCAGGGAAGAAGTGGGAGCAAGGCACTTTGTTTTTCTAACTGCTGTACTTTTAAATTAAGCCAGGCTATAGCACAGCTCTCCTTCGTAATTCACAGCTTCCAGACATCCCACCACACTCCTCAGTAGAAGGAAAGCAAAGAGCAGATATTCCAAATGCCTCACCCAAGACTGGGTTTTAAACAGTAGGAAAAAAAACCCCAAACTGGTTTTCATATGTCATAAAGAGACAAAGACAGGCAGTGGCAGTTTGCTGGAAATTGTTTTAACAGATCACAACTGAAAGTGGCTTTAAACCCACAGAAATCCTTGGAAGGTAAAAAAAAAACCCATCCAAAGAAGAATTTGGACCATCTCAAATCACCGCTACACTATGAAACTGCAGCCTTCCTAAGGGCAAACTCCAAAGCAATATTTAATGAGCCAATACTTCCATTTATCATGAGCTCATTTGAATACCAGAGTCCCTACATAATAAATCAAACCTGCCTGCAGTGTTATTATTATTGTTTTATTTAAACAGCTCCTTTAATCCCCAAACAGCTGGCTATCAGCACAGCAGGGCCAGGGGTGAGCAGCTGGGCAGCACAGCACCTCTGGTCCCTCAGGCCATGGGGCTTCCAGCAGCTGAGGTGGGAAGGGCTGCCCTGCTTCTGCAGCCTCAGCTCTCCCATGAAACAGTACTCACACCAGAGGGGAACACCTCCAACCCTGCTCAGAGCCAAAAGGAGCTGAAAACCCTCCTAGGTGGATGTGGTTTTAGCCCTGCACGCTGGGAGTGGGAGCCCAGGGAGTTCCAGCAGCGACTGCACAGCTCCAGTCACTTCTGTCCTTCAGCCAAGGACAGCAGCTTCTCATCCCTTCCCCCTCCAGGTTACAGCACCACAGAAAACATGCAGGCTTTGCAGAGGGGCTTCCCAGCCTGACTTAAAGAATAAGCAAGGTTGGCTCTGTGCAGAAGAGCATGGAGAGCTGGAGTTCCTGCAGCCAGGACCTCTGCAGTCCTTGGCGGCACCTCTGGAAGAGACAAGCTGCAGGGAGCTCCTGGCACACACATTCCTGTCCCTTGCACTTGCTCCTGGTTTCACACCTCCTGTGGTGTGCCAGATGAACAGAGGGATGAACCAGACTTGCTCCAAATCTCCCCTCACAGCCTTTTGGGAGCAGAGCTTTTCCCTTGTCAGAGGTCTCCAGCCCAAGGATAGAGCAGAGCGCAGAGACTCACTCATTCCTTGGAAAACTGCAGGCCCTCAGAGTACCAGGGACCCAATAGCACCAGGTGAAACCTACAGGAGATGGGATGTGCTGCCACTTCCAGCAGAGAACAAGGAGCTGGGGTTCTGTCAGCACCCTGATCACTGCTGCAGCACTGAAGATGAGCAGCTCCCATGTGCACTGTGCTCATGAGACACAGATGTATCAGCCCAGACAGCATCCAGTGCCTCTCAGGATAGTTCCAGCTGCAGGGAAGGTCTCCCTGTATCAATCATGTCTCTCTGTGTGTGTGTATGATCATATATAACTGTGTATGATAATTATCCAAAATCTGCTCCTCACAGCAAACTCTTGACAGGGAAAATGGTCCGGGCAGCATAACTTACACAAAAAAGCAAAAGTAAATCCCTATTATTTGACACTTAAGTTGAAGTGTTTGGCTAGAGAGTGCAGCCTTGAGTTCATCAGCCCCTTCTGTGACCAGCTCCAAACAGGCAGCAAACATCACACTGAGACTGTAGCATCTTTCCTGACCCTGGCATCTCCCACTGCAGGGAAAAGACACCTCTAACTCTGGGGCTGCACTTCTGCAGCTACAACAGCAACAGCAGAAAAGCCTTAAAATTAACTTTTGTGAGTTACTTAGTTTCCCACATGCGAGTTTGTTCTGCAGGAGAAGAGCAAGGCCTACCTCTGTCTCGCTTTCCTCTTTTCCAGGGGCAGCTCTGTTTCTGGGGAGCTCAGAGCAGCAGTGGGGTCTGCAGTGCTCTGTCAGGCAGGAGGGAAAGCAAGCCCTGTTGGAAGTGGAGCAGGATCTCCCTTGTGGTCCTGCCAGCGTTCCCTCGGCCGCCTCCACCTGTTTGGGCTGCTGAGAAGAAACCAGAGCCCATTATCAGGCCGGCTGCTTTGTCAGGTGCTCCTTTGATGTAAATTCAGCCCCGATCAGATGTGCTGATGGCAGCAAACAGCCAAAGAGAACCCAACTGCCCTGCACGGTGCCCTGCAGAGATCAGAGCTGTGGACAAATCACGGAGATTAAACCTGAACGAGCTGAGAAGTCTTGGGAGAAGCACCGAGGGAGGCAAAAATAAGCAATGCAGACAGAAAATAGGAAAACAAGGCAGACCAAGGATTGACTAGACCCTCCTAATGCATAAATCAAAGGCTTTCCCCACCTCTTGATACTTCAGCTTTGCCCAAATGCTCCTGTTCCACTTGCTGCAGGGCAGCTGGCTGACAGAAACCCTTAGTGCACCTTTGCTGGATTCTGCCTGTCACAGTCATCACTGCAGAACCAACTCAGCCCTTACAGGGGAAAAAAACAGGCTTCCCCCACCCACCCCTTTCTTTTCTCCTTTTTTTTCTTTTTCAAAAATTTGTAGAGAGCTGGAGACCTTTTGCAAGGGTAGAGGAGCAGGAGGCCTGCCAGGCCAGAAAATCCCATGCCCACATCTAAGTTGAAGCAACGCAGCTTCCCTTCCTGCAAATCTGTCCCTGCCTGCAGCTCAGCTGCACTTTGCAAGGTTTCTTTAAAATTTGGAGAGTAGGGCTCTGCTTTTGAAGGTGGAAACATTTAATTTGGGGCAGTATAGCACACCACTGCATTACCTCATTTTTTCATTTTTTATCTGTTGCTAGTGGCGATGTTCTGCCCCTGCGAGCTCTTAGATTTGAGGACCACTTCTGATTTAGGGACCACTCAGCAGTGTGACAGATGGTATTCAGATACCCAAATTCATGGGGAAAACCAGAGAGCACCAGAGAAAAGTATTTTTTTCACTGATCAACCTTTCTGCAGCTAAATGAGGCCTGATGCCTTACTACAGGCACATCTACCCTTGGAATCCCAGTTGCAGACAGCATTCCCTGTATTCATCAGAAAGAGAATTTCTCTAGCCACAGCAGCAGAACTGCAAACACACTAAAATCCCTCTTGCCACTGCACACCACAGCTCTTCTCACCACCACTTGCAAACCAGGGCAGCCACATTGTGTTCACACCTGCAAGCATGAGGGTGAATTTTCAACGCTGCTGACCAGAAGTGGCAGAGTGAGACCAAGATGGGGCACATTTCTGCACACCAGGCCTGTTATTTGCTAATGAGATTTCAGCTGTGATCCTCCCGACTCAAAACAAACTCCAGGGATCAGTACACTCAGGAATTTGTTGTCAGCAAGTCCTGGACTCTCTCCCCTCATGCTGTGGTGCCAGGCTGGCCTGGGCAGTGCTGCACCTCACCGGGTATCTCCCTACACCCACTCCCAGCCTCAGGGGAAAGTGGCTTTCAGGAAGAGATGAAAATTGAAATGCACACATTGCAACATTTCAGCAGTGTCCTGAGACAGCTTCACCCCCACAAGGTCCTCCAGTGCACTGCACAAACCAAACACAGGGAATGGACAGGAGCCTGTGCCAGCTGCAATGGTCCTGCAAGCTGGAAAGGACCAAACTCCCTACCTCTTCAGCCCTGGGCTGGGGAGAATTGGCTCAGGCTGCCTCTTGAATGAAAGAACAGCTTTCCTAAGGACTGAGTTCACACTGCCAGCTTGCTAAGGAGCTGCATTGATTGGAAACCTAAAGGACAGCTGTTTGTTCCTCCCTTTCCACCCTGCTTCCTCCTCCCCAGCCAAAGGAGGGGAAAGTTGCCAGAAGAGACTTCATCTAGGTGGCCAAGGATGGAGAGAAAGGGATAGGACACCCCTTCAAAATGGAAAAGGGGAGAAAATACTCCCGCAGGAGCACAAAGCAGCCACACAACTGCTCCTTTTGCCATTGTCAGAGGGAGGCAGCTCACTCCAAGGGAGAGTGGAGTAACCTGCAAGAGTCTGAACAGCTGCAGAACACCCCACCAGCTGCACTTTGATTCTTAACTCCCTTCACCATCAACTCAGTGACAAAGGGCTTTAGTGCTCCTAATGAAAACACAGTCCCTGCACCAGTCAAGTAACACAGCCTTGAAAAAAAGCCCTTTTTGGTAGTAGAATTCACGTGCAAACAGGTTTCAGGTCCAAGTTGCTGAGATTGGGACAAAACGTTTGATGATAGTTGGGGCTGGAGACAGAGAGGAAAGGGAGGATTTGAAGGTGTTAGGGGGACACTTCATGACTGTTTTTGATTTGTTTCCAAAATATCCATGCTTTCTATTTGTGCTAATGCTCCCTGTCGTTTAAAAGCCAAAATGTGATCCAAAAATGGCTTATGGGTCCTGACCCAGCCTTTGCATTTTTGAAAGTGCCTGTTAGGTACTTTCTGCTCTGAATTCCTGTGGAAGGTGTTCCCACATCCTTATCCAAGACTCTTGTGAGCAACTGAAGTGCTTTAGGAAGAGATTCAGCAAATCTCGTTGCCTTGTCTTCTCTGAACTCCTTGGACTAGTGAGCATAAAGGAGATAAAAAAACCCCAAACCAGTGGTCCAGCTACTCATGGAGTGTCTGCACACATTCTGTCTGCCAGCATTCACGTGTTCTTTACAGGCAGTCTCCTCACACACTTCTTTTCCTCAGCCAAAGAAGACCTGAAAAAACAGCTCTAACCACAGCAAAACTTACAATTCAGACAATATCACAGCTTAGCAGACCTGAGTGACAGCCCAAGAGGACACCAGAACACAGACATTAGACAGAGACAATTCTGCCATGACCACACACATGTCTTCTGTGTGTCCCACTGTACCTCAAGCTGCTCCTCTGATCATCAGCTGTCCACTGGCTTTGGAAAGACATGTTGGGATAAAGTTGTGTGGCATGAGCAGCAGGGCTGCCCTCCTTTCCCCTGAGTCTCTGTGGCTAAGACTAGTTGCTCCCTCAAGCAATAGGGGAGACCCTAACTAGGGGTTCTTTGGGCTACTTATACCAACTGCAGCTGCAGCTGACAATCAGCAATGTGGATCTAGGGTGGGAGAGGCCAATTTGTCTGCTCCTTTTATTACTGGAGCTGGAGAATGTAACAGACAAACTCCCCAGCGTGGCACAAGCTGCTGCATCCGGAAGTGCTTGGGGTGGGATGGGCTTTTCCCCCCAGGGTACAAGTCCAAGGGTTCACCCCTGTGCAGAGCCAGGCCAGCTCAGCGTGGTTCACGAGCTGAACACCACTGAGGTCTCTGGGGTTTGCACTGCAGCAAGGTTTGGGGTGCCCACAGCATCATGTGAGAGACCACAGCTCCCTGCACTACCCTTGACAGCTGCTTTTCCTGCTTCCTGCTGAGCAGCTGGAGGCCAGGCAACACTGGCCTGATCCAAGAATCTTCTTTTCTCCCCTTGTGCAATGCCTCCTGAAGACCAGCTCAGGCAAAGCAACACTTTCTGCTGTTTGTAAGATGAAGAGAGTCTTGAAAACTACACCTGGCCTCGGTAAATTCTGTGCTGAGGGAATTGAACAGCCAGTGTTTAATCACTTAAAGAGTCTAAAAACAACTGAGACACATTTCATTGGAAAAACAAAGCCAAAAGCACACACATGGCTGCTGAGCTGAACCTGCCCCTTGGCTTCCCCTCCCTCTCCATGTAACTTCACTGCTTTAAATATGGAAGGTGAGGCTCACACCATGGCAGCAACCCCAGCAGGGAACCTACTCGGATTTTGGGGTTTGCTTGCTGGACCTGGTGTGAACCATGCAAACACCAGGAGCTGCCCATGCACCAGCACTAAAAAACCTTGATGAGCAAGGATCACTCACAACAGCTCCACTGACAGTAGGTGTAGCAAATGCCACCTGGGCACACAACCAGTGAGGGCACAGGTGACAGCCCAGCAGAATCCCTCGGGGAATACAGCCCAATGTGATGCCTCAGGTCAGTATATTGCACACATGGGGTACATATTCTAGACATACATAACTATGCCAAAAAGGATCATTAAGCATATGGAAAACCCTGCCAGAAGACTCATTAAGGATGTTTAGGCAAACATTAAAAATATGTACAATACCCTAGTTTGACCCTCCTTTGAATTATTTTGTTTTCCACAGGACCCCAGTGTCTTTTAGTTCAAGGAGAAATATTTTTTTGTCCCTTCATATTCTAGAAGTAGTCCCAAGCCTTACTTGAGGCACACAATCCAATTACTGTATGGTGTACAGCACTAGGAACCTCTGTAGACATGTGCCAGGTCAGCAGCATCCTGACAGAATCAGTGGACATGCAGAGGAAGACTCAGAGACCCCAGACTAGGAGAAATACTTTTCTTTGGTGAGCATATAGTGAATCCAGACATGAGACAGTCAGAATTCCCCTCTGCCTTTGAGATGGGTGTGAGACCTGCTGAGTCCTCCTCAGATATTGCTGACAAAGAGTTGATCTTCGCAACCCATCTGTAACACAGGGTTAACAACATAGATTACATTTTTAAGTACAGGTTGACATGGTGAAAACAAGAGCTCCATCAGTTTTGGATGCATCACATGTGCACCTGACCCCCAGTGCCACAGAGCCCATGACTGTATCAAACAAGCAAAGCTCCTAACTGCTTAAGCTACATCCCAGAGAAATTAGCATTTCTGCACATCCCAATTAGGCAACTCATGCTGGGTACCAAAAGACAGAAGTGCACAAGTGACCTCCTGCAAAAAAAAAGCTGGCATGACCAGCTGCTTCCAGCCAGGAGAGCATCACACTCCACTGTGCCTTCTCTGCAATTTCCACACAGGGCCACCCCTTCCCTTCAGCCACAGGAAGCAGGGGCCCTTCAGAGAAGAGTTTTACTGCATTGCACTGATTCAGAGAATAAATCTGTACAGGGCACGAGGCAAGGATCAGGTGAAGACAGGGGGATATGTAAGCAACAACTGTCACATTGCAGACACATGACAGGATGGAAGCTGCAGCTCCAAATCCATGGCAGAGCTTTGCTTTGGAGGATTTGATTTTGTACCTACTGTGAGGAACTATAATGTACCTCCTTATCTAAAAATAATTTTTGAAAAAGGTCTTCTAACATCTGGACTTGTATCAGTGCTAGGACAGGCACCAGCAGCTGCATTTAAAGCCTCAGTCTGCAGTCCAGCTCTCTACCAGCAATAACTGACAGCAATAGAGGGGCTGTGGTGATGCAGCTCCCACGCACCCCACGGCTGTGACACATTTCCTCTGCAGAACAGGAACTCAGACCCTTGCAGCTCCAAGGCTCAGTTCCAGATTTTGGAGGAAAGCAGCCAGTGGGCACAGTGTGTGCACCTGTAATCCAGCCCAGGCTTTCCCTTCTCTCCAAATGCTCCTGCTCCTCATGCTTGTATCCCACTTTCTCCACCATCTGCTCTTCCTACAGCTCTCCCAGCTGCCTATACTCTGAGTACTGCTTCACCTTCCTATTCCCCCTACTCAGAGCTTCTGCTGAGCTCTTGCTTTGTGTTTTCTTCCAGCTCCTCCTCCAATTGTTTTTAGCCCTCTGAATTTAAATGTATTTCTTCCCATCTCTTTTGACATTCCACGCTCTCTGGAGGGAGCAGACCAGGCTGCTTACTGCCTTTAGTGGCTGTGCTCTTTGGCAGAGGCCAGAAGAAAAAAAAAACTTCTCTGTTTTTGTAGCAGACACTCCTAGCAGGTAGTATGTGCAATTATTAGATGACCTATGCTTTTATAAATTATATTCAAGTGTATTTTGCAACTATCCTGTATTTTCAAAATGCTCTGAAATTTAGAAGATAAATATGCAGAGTTGCAGAACTGGCACAAAATGTAAATGGTTGGATCAAGGGTGATTCATCTTACATGCACTGAGGTACATCTCTCTCACATATATTCCCACCAGATATTCAGCTCAAGTGCAGCAGTCCAACAACCAAACTTTCCACATGATGATTTCAATTACCAGGCAAAATTCTATACAACAACTCAATGTGATGAAGAGTTAACTTCAGTACACACTGACTGCATTTGAGGACATGTACACACACTTATTTGCAAGCTTACTTCTGGCATCTCAAAATGAATTTGCTGAGCTAATGATATTCTGAGAAGGTGTCAACGTTGCAGGTGCTGTGGGCAGTCCAGCACTGCCAGCACCTGCAGCAGGTGGTGGTGCTCTGGGTAAGGCAGAGCTGAACCCCCAAGTCTCACAGCACAATCTTTCAGATAACACAAGCAGAGCCCAGCCCTTCTTAGCAGTCGTTCAGGAGCCTGCAGCTCACTTCACAGTGGGATCTTTGGACTTTGCTTCATGGCCATGTGCCAACTCAGGGAATTGCATCAGACCCAGGTGTCCTCTGCTGCTTGGGCTGGACGGGCACACAGGCACTCTCTCCTCAGTGACACCAGTGCTGGGGTGAAAGTGATGCACCCTGACGTGTCTGGTGACAATGCACAGCATCACAAACGTGCACAAAGCATCAAATGCCATCCTGCCCATGAGGCCACTGGCAAGATTAAACTAGACACTGCATGTTGTGTCAATGGCAACAACATGGAAGGACAACCCAGCTGCAGCTGAATCTCTTAGCCAAAACTTCCTGCCTGTGAACAGAGCTGCCTGTACAAGACAGAGGAGAGAGGCAAGAGGATCCTGTCTGTCCATCCCACCATCAACAACAAAAAAGGAGGCTTAAGCCAGGAGACAAAAAGCAGTCCTACATTTTAAGGCAGGCAGCATCTACCCCAAAAGGCTGAACCTGGAGATAAGCTTTACATCTTTCAGCAGTGTGAAGGTTTGTGGGATGCAGAAAGAACATAAAAACCCCATAAACACACTCTGGATAGTACCAGGTTTCACAAAGTTTCAGATTAGTACATCAGTCACAATAGAAATCTCCTTTTTCCCCTCCCCCATCCACGGCAGGCCACCAGAACTGCACTCAGAGACTGGAAGACAAATGGGCAGCTGCCTCTGGAGGCAATTGTGAGGAGACTAAAGATCAACTTGCAGCTGGCACTTCCACCCCCACCTCTCCTTAATACTTCAGTCCACTCGCTGCCAGACAAGGATCATGAGTCAGCTCCTAAACATATTCTCCTTGAAACAATAGCTATAGCTCTGTGCTGCAGCTATCCCACTGCTCCAGCTCCAAGGGACACGCCACAGTCACGGAAACAAAGGCACCAATTTTAACCTACAGCAGCCAACACCAGAACTGAAGGGTACAATAAGCATGCACTAAAGAACACCCTGCTAAACCTGGGAGATTAGCAAAGCTAATTCTGACATGTAACGGGCATGAAGTCAGTGCTGTAATGAAAATCTGCAGAAACAGCAAACAGAAGTGGGTTTGGGGCTACATGGTAAAGCACATGGCTTTTGCTTAAACCTTTTCTGCTACAACAGGGTGCAGTTTGATACCACATCAGTGTACACTGCAGTACTAATTAGAGGGCAAAGGAGGCAATTTAGCCTTTACAAATTAACTTTACCATAGCCATAGGAGCTGCTCTCTCAACTCTGAGCATCCACCACTCACTGAAACTCCTGCACTCACAAAGATGGAACCCCAGCACTGGTCCCTCAAGGAGAGTAAAAAGCTTCCTTTTGCAAGGACAACCTTTCAGCTTACCCAGCTGATGACATCAAAACTCAGGCTTTTCTGACCCAAGTGCTGTTAGACAATAAAGAATTCAAATAGCAGATAAAAAAACACACTAGAGATTTCTCAGAACAAGATGTTAGGTGATGAACTGGTGGTGACTACTGAGCACTTAAAGAGCTGTGCACATAATAAAGACATGGAAGAGTCTATGTCCATGCACCATCAAGAAACAGCAGCACCCAGAACATGCCTTACCTGCAGCCAGTTCACTGAGACCCTCTGATGAGATGTTGCTCACAGAGCTACAGTGCAAGCTAACATGAGAGGAGAATTCAGTGACTGCTGTGTTTCTGGTTTTCTGCAGCTAAGAAATCAGCAAACCCAGTTGTCCTTTCTTGCCTCACTGTAGCTGGTGTTTCTTACAGTTGAGTATTGCCAATTGCTTTGAAGAAGTCTCTAACCGTAAATATCATGAGCCACATTGCCCTACAAGCCAGAAGGGAAATTGGAGACAGAAGTAAAAGACTGACTCCCAACATGATAAAGAGACAGGAGAATTGAAGGAAAATCTGCAGGACCCTGCCAGGTGTGGTTTGTGGGACTGAGCAACACAAATCAGAAGGTCCTGGAGCGCATCCATTTTACCACTAACACAGCAGTGAGTAATGCACACATTCTGTAAGAAAAGATAACAGCCTGTATACATATGTATCTTTTAAATTATTTTATTTTGTGTAAGCTAAAAGGAAATTTACACACTTAAATCTCAAAAGACCTTGGGCATGCATATTGACCTTTTTAGAGGTTCTTCGACATAGCTCTCTTTTTTCCATAGGAATTTCCCCAGACATTTACAACCCATAGTTTTTTACTGTATATACAGCCTAAAACCATAGCAATCTATGATTATGTCATTTTACACTGTGCAAAATCAAACAGGAATAGTGGTACAATAGAACATAAAAATTTTTAACAGGTAAATTTCATTGTAAGACATTCATATTGTTTTGGTCCTTCTTTTCCAAATCAAACTGATTAAGAGCAGACAACCTTCTAATGACCAAAAAAAAAAAAAAAATCAAGTGTTTAGACAGTAATCCATAACTGGAACAAGAAATTACTGACAGCACACCTTTCAAAAGGCCATACAGTGACAAAGCCATACTATTGAAGTTCAAGAACATAAAAACTGATCAGCCAACCAATCAAACAGGGGGAGGGGATGGGGGAAAAGAAAAGGAAAAACACATCTTAAGCTTCTTAAAACACAAAAGAAATTACTGGGTTTTAAAGAAACAATAACTGAAAAACCCACAAAAGGGACAACATTACCTTTTGATTTTTTTTCCAGCAAGAAGTATTTTAGTATATGCAGGAAAGAAAAAGTTGCTCAATGCAATCTGAAAGTCTTAAGGGGGAACTTCACGGATTGTGAAGATTGAAGTTTTCATTATGAGTTTATAGGATTTTTTTTAACTTTTAAAAGTTTTTTAAGAAGGACACCACCAGTGTATTTCACAAAGACATAAATGTATACAGCCCAGCACAACAAAAAGAATAGATCTTCAAAAAGATTTACCCCCAATTATTTACATTTTTCTCTAATATAAATTTAGGACTCCAGTATGTAAATAAATATACATTACTATGTATACCTTTCTAGTGCTGCTTACCAACAAATCATCTGAACTTGATATTTTTTTAATTAAAGCAAGATTGCTTTTTACGACCCGCAGAGGGAAGAAAAAAAAAAAATCAATAGAAAACGTCCAATTCACATCACCTTAGTCTACCTTTTCTTGGCAGCTTGTTGAAGGTGTTAATGTGGCTGGGAACATCAACACCTTGGCATGCATGAAAGTTAAGTCAGGAAGGCTAGAAATCACCTTGGCAGCCTCTTCACTAAGATGTTCTTCCTTTTTAGGCTTCCTGTTGGGAAGAAGAGAACAAAGTGCATTAATCCAGTACCTGATAGTCCTGGGATCACTGAAACAATCACTGATTGAAGCAATGTTCTGACAGGCACTTCTGTAAGCTACTTGAAGGTAGTCTAATGTTATAATACCTACCTGCCTACCAAGAATGTGTTAACAGAGAGAGTCAGCAAAATGTTCCTGTGTATATTGTTGCAATAAAGGGAAAAGTCCTATTCAAATGATAATTTTTACAGATTTTTTTTTCCTTTTTTTTTAGCAGCTTCAAGACTCAAGACACTAGAAGAGACAACCATGCCCATATTCTAGAGATAAAACAGTTGGAGCATCAGTTCTAAACTACCTAAATCTGGTACAATTCTTCAAAAATAAAATGGAAAAGATCTTAAAAGGACATTAAGAAACTCCTAAGTTACTTCTCAATAATTTTAAAATAAAAAAGCACTTATGCTGTGTTTTCAACACAACTGTTCTCAGACTGCCCATCATGCCACTCTACATTGTGATCCTAAAACCTTTTTTCCCCTCAGGATTCAGCAGCAGAAGATGCCTCACAAATAAGTGTATCTACTTGCTTTGAAGTGCAGGAGTATGAGTGGCCACGATGCACACAGCAGTTTGGGAATCACTAGGGTTTACTCTGCCTTTTGCATTATTCACAAGAATTACTGAGCACAAATGAATAAAGAAGTCTGAATCCCATGTCGCTTGGTTCTCATGATTACGCAAAAAAATTCACACTTCCCAAGTAAAATGAAGCCTGGCTCAGACTGCTGCAGACCCCCCCCCTCCTTTGCCAAAACATCCATACTTTACACACATCTGGCTTATCTTTGAAGAACACTACCTACTACTAGAAATACTCAGTTTTCCATCAAACATTATTCCAGTTTCAAAAAGGCACCTGCTAAATCCTGTAATGATATAAGAAATTGCAACTGAATAAGCCCCCTCACCTTTGGAGGAAAAAAAAAAAAAATTGAGACAAAATGCTTGAACCAAAGAAACTGCTTTCCCTAGAACACTTCAGAAATCTCCTTTCTGTACCTGGTCTTATTTATAAACTTTAAACCAAGCCCATGAGAGGGCAATGTCTGTTCCAATCATGAAGCAGCGGGTACTTTTTGTCAGCCTCCATGAGGATTGTTCCCTTAGCTGAGCAGAGACCAGTGGAAAGCATGCTTGCTTCCACAGAAGCCTCAGAATTCCTTAGCTAGAAGAAAAAAAGAGCTGGACTCAAATGCATCCTTGACATCTGATGATTGTGGTGACCATCACCACTGATCATTGTGCTGACACTGAACTCTCACTTTTGTTTGCTACTTGAAATCCCCACTCAGTGAAAGTTCTCTAGATGAGGCAGCCTAAACACTAAATCTGACTTACCTTCACAGAACAGCAATATTTTTTTTCTTTGCTGCAGTGGAATTTCACGAGCTACTGACTAGGCAGATTACCAAATTCTGGAGGATAAACAAAGCTGTGTGTGCTGGTTTTACTGAAGGAAGAAGCAGAGAGCCAATATGTGCCTCCTCTAACAACTTCACAGTCAGCTCTGTTTGCACTCAAAGGACTATCTCTGAGCTGCTGAAATGTGGTTCTCACCCACCACTGTGCTATCAGTATCTGGTGCCACTATTAATAATCATTTACCATAAGCCTCTTAAAGGTACCAACTCCCGATGATCAAGGGCTTAGAGCTAACAAAGAAGTGTTTGGCAGAGGAAGCCAAGGGAAGAGGGCTGCCTTGGAGATGTTCCTGTAATTGTTCATCAGGCTAGATGGAGCTCACACACTCCTTGCTATTTATATGCCTCTTCCTCCTCTGCTCAAGTACAGCATGCTAAGAAATGGCACCGCTGGGTCCCAGAGGCAGTGCTGCCTTTCACTCCGTGGTCATGTGCAGCACCTTTGTCACAGGACAGTGCCATCACTCCTGCTGTGCCAGCTGCTCTCTCTGCAGAACAGGCACACCAGTGAGGTGCCAACCTCACCCAGTTACCAACTGCTCCCCTTCTGGCTGGAATATTCCCCTTTGCAATAATTTATCTACTCCACTGCAATGTAAAAGGTATTGCTAAAGCAGGAGAAGCTAACACACTAATACAGCAACCACTGCTTAACTGTGACCAAGACAGAGCTATAGATAGAATCACTTGGTCATGAGTCTCCAACCCTTTTTTGAAATCATCTCAGTGCAGAAAGGGGTGAGGTGGCCAAAACAGAGAGGCAAGTTCCTCTGCAATACAATAAAACTGGACACTGCAAGTACCCTTTCTGGGTAACAATCAACACTTCTGGTAGCAAATATCACCAGGGCAACCCTTAAGAGCTACATTAACTCTCTAATTTTAAAAGACAAAGTAGCATCATTACTGCAGACAGGTTTTACCTTTAAAACTTAGCAAACTGTCTACTAACCATGATGTCCTTTAACAGAGGCAAGAGAAGTAACTGTGCATTAACTTCAGACACCACTTTTGCTGAAGATGTTCCCATTGCCAAGAGCTTCTTTTGCTCAGCCCTGATCAGTGGAGAGGAGTCTTGCAGAGCTTCTCCTGCTCATGCACTCCTCATTTCTAGGTGCCATGACTTAAAGAACAGACACCTGAGTGAGTGGACTGTCAGTGGCAGCTGTCCTATTTCTGTCTGCTTTGGAATCAGAACTTTTGATTACAAAACCATGAAAGGACCCATCCCTGGATCAAAACAAGGTCTCTGCCTCATTCAATCCTCTGCAGCACACTTAGTCCCCATCCATCTCTTCTCTTACACTAGGTTACATTCCCTCCCAAGAAGGACATGAGGGCTACTCCTAACCAAGCATTTGTACCAGCCCCTCTATCTGTAGGCACTAAATTTCCTTTTCAAAGGCATGCTAACACTAAGCCACAAGAAATGAACCAGACTTAGAGGCAGGAAAGCTGTTGGAAGAAAATCTGGCAAGAAAGAGGGAATACCTTGTCCATCCATCACTTGCATGTCACTGCTCTGTTTTGCATTCCAACCCCTTCCTGCAGCATTCAAGTCTTTCAGGGCTTCAGTCACCTCTCACATTTGCAAAGGGTTTTTAGGATGGCACCAGCAAGGCCGGATTTTATCAGCAACAATGAGCTGATTAGAGAAATGTACTTTAAAAACACTCTGTAATTAAGAGTTAGCCTGCTCCATCCAACACCATCCCCAAGGAGTACTTCCAGTTTAAATGAGGGTTTTGGCCATTTCTTGGAAAGGTATCAATGCTCTGCTTTCCTTCAAAAAGACAGCAGATAAACTTTTGATCTCTGCCAATTCTATGGAACTAGGCAAGGCTGGAGACTCTGTGGAATGCTGCACTGGATCCCTGACCTTCAACACTTACTGCTGCTGTCAAGGTTTCAGGCTCAAGCTGAGAGGGAAGTTTCCCTCCTCTCCCAATACTTTCCTGCTGAGAAACTGACTTTCTGGTTCAAGAGATGGCTTTGCAACTGAAGACAGGGCTACTTTAGACAAAGTAGCTTTAGACAGGGCATCTTTAGACAAAGAATACTCTTCACATGGCATCCCACAGGTGAGCAGTGGTATTTTCACTCTAAACTTTACCCTAAAGATCCTGAGTTCAGCCAAGTTACAGACATGGGATAGCCTCAGCACAAGTGAAGTTGCCATCAAAGTGATCCTAATCCACTGGTTTTGTCTTCCTCAGTCAGTTATTATGGATAGTTAACATTTCCAGGCTGGTGCATGAACCTCATTCTCATTGACCTGGCTGTACCCAGCCACTCCTATTTTAAAGTCTCCAGTTCATTACAAAAGAATTTAAAAAACTGAAAAGAAAAACAAATTTATTACAAAAAGCTAACATTGTGCCACACTAGTTGGCATACTGCTGAGGCTATACCTTCTTATTTCTCAGAAGGCTTCTAGCCTGAAAAAACAAACTGCTTTTCTTCTAGGGAGCATGAAATCAAGAAGAAAAAGCACTTGATTTTTTTTTTTTTTAATGCAGAGTTGACAAGAACATACAGAATGTATTAAACCATGAAAACAGCTAATCCTTGTGCGTGTCTGAACTTAGTCTCCAAGTCTGAGATCCCAGCCTGATATATTGCTACATCACAGATCTAGAACCAATTCCTGTTGGTAAGCAATGCTCTCCAGAACAGAGGAAGAGCTCTGAAATCTGGATAAAGAGCTTTAAGAGCACAAGTAAGAGCTTTCAAGTGCATTGTGGAAGCACTGGGAAAAAAACTAAACCCCACATATAAAAAAAACAGTACAGAAAAAAGAGGGTCAACACTCATTTAAGCAAAGTTCCTTTGTAAACAAAAAGCTAAGACATCTTAAAGCAAGGAACAAATCTAAGAGTGCAGATACAACAAAGATACATTTAGAGTTTGCATGTCCTGCTGTGGTTATTTTTAAATTAAGCTTAGAATATAATACAAAAGTATTTTAACTGCAACTATGTTTTCTAATTCCTGAAAGCCAAACTTCTACTACAGTATCTCCAGAGAGAGTATGTGCACTCCATGGATAGAAAAAGAGGCAATCCAAAAGACCCAAAACCCAGCATCGAAGTGGGGAGTTCCCTCTACTGGTTCTCCCTTGAAATTTCACGGCTTGTTGATTTCATGTTCACTTTCAAAATTATCACGGCAGGAAAACTGGGAAGATAAGTTTTCTCAGCAGAAGAGCATGTTTGAAAAGAACTCTTGAAAACTACAAATGAGTCATTTTAAGCAAGCCAGCTCCATCCCACCATTACTGTGCCTCCTCCTAAGGGCTGTTGCATGAAAACACATCTAGTTCAAGAGTGCTGAATAAACCCTAAAGCTCACTTGGGAGTGAAGATATGTTATCACCTACTTGTTGCACATTGAGGCACACACTTCCAAAAAACCAATGTTTTACTTGGTAAAGATTCCTCAGCATTTCTTTTAAAGGGCACAGACATTAATTCTATGTTAAGACAGTCTAGGATCCTATTGCTAAGATACACATGAAAAAATAAACCCAAAGTATACAAGCTTATAAATGGAGAGATGATTCCAGACCCAATCAAAGCCCAGACTTCAAGAAAGCCATTTGATGTCTAAAGCCTTTCTATAGATACTACCTATAAAAAAAGCACAAAACTACTTTATGTGTGCTCCACTGAGGTAGAAATGACACCCTTAACCAACCACACACTCAATCCTTAACCTGCAACAGTGAAATTAAACTGATGTTTGCTCACTGAAGTTTTGACAGGTGTTTTTATTTTTTTTTTTAATTTTAATTTTTATTTTATTTGTGAAGGGACAAATATAGTCATAATTATTAGTCTGTTATCATTTTACTTGTGGAACATTCTGTATTTATAAATTACACAGAGTCCAAGGAGAGTCTTCTCTCTTAGCCCTAGGTCACTGAGCTGATTCAGTTTAGCCTGCCACTCTCAGGAATCTGCTCTGGTTGTTCAGAAAGTTGCTTCCTGCAGTTCAGTCCTTGGCTCTACCTTTTCAACATAAGTCCTGGTGATCTTTTTCCTTCAGCTCATAAACTCTTATCTAGCTCATTTTAGACTTTTGAGATAATTTGAAATAAGAACTACAGTACAATGAACTTCAGATTTAAAATGTAAAGCCTTTTGATCATTCAGGAACTTCCACCCTTAAACTGCACACACATTCACACCTCACATTTCACACCACCCTTAGAAACAGAAGAATAATGTGCAATGAAGAGCATTTACCTTGTGGATGTGCTTGCCTTCTCCACTGTGGACATGAGCCTTGCAAAAGCATCAGTCACTCTGCTGCTTGCGTTGGAAGTTTCCAGTTTTGAGGTTGTCAATTCATACAACTCAGGATCCACACCTTATAGTACAAAATAATAATCAGTGATGGTTGGAGGCAAGTAGAGTCATAATTAGTCACAGACCAACTTGCTAGAGACTGTTTTCTGTAAACATCTGAATCATCTATGATTTCAAGATACATGAAAAGAACATGACAGAACATGTTTGTGTTTTTGAAGCATCATCCTCTCTCCCCATCCCTTTTCAGCAGCTTTTTTAGCTGTAGTACAAAACACACGCCTTGGATCAAGTCTGGCATACAAGGTCTCAGCCTGTGAGTAAACAAAACCAGTCTGATTGACTTTTCAGAGTGAAACTTCTATAAAAATGTCAGCTGTGTCAAAATGGATTGTTTCAATTACTTCAACTCAAATGCCTGTATTAAAAGAACACTGCATGTTAACAGGGACCAACTCTTCACCTAGAGATTACAAACAACACTGGCATGCAATAGAATGCATTTAGTATCTGGCTTTTCACTAGGGGTTGAGTTGAAATTTTAAGTGAGGAAAAGAAGCTTTTATGAAACATAGAAGGGGAATGGCATTAAAAAAAAGTTACATACTAATATGCACAGGACCACCAAAACTTTCAGTCTGTTCCCTTTTCAAGTATTTCTAACACATTAAGAATCTGAACGTTTCAGCCTTGATTTCCTAGCTTCAGGTATCTGAGGTCAGATGCTGAATTTGGACATCACTTTTGTTGTAAATGGATTTCAAATTTTGGCAGCAGAGGCCATTCTGAAAACACTGCAAACAATGGAGACCTGTATGCAAAAAATATATATGTATGAGTTAAATTCTATCTGTTTAGTATCAAGTGTCACATCTCAGTAGGAAGTAGCTCGAGGATTTTTAAATATTACATACTATTGCTTAAAAAATTTTCTAGGAATTAGAATTACCAAAATAAATCAAAAGGAAAGACTGTAACAAGTTTTGTTGCATTTGAAATAGCTGATACTTCCCTAGTTACAGTTTCAGATATTTTATGCTTCACAGGTTTCACAAAGCGTGCAATGTGCCATTCACAAGGTGTTTTTCAAAGACAGCACAGAATTTTTGTTCATAAAGCACTGTGTTTATCCACAGACACCTCTGTGCTAAACAGGTGCCACACTTGTGCCAGTTGGGGTGGACAACACAAAAGCATTTCATCCTACTGCAGAACAAACACTGCAAATACTGGGACCTGGTGATCCTGTGCAGCTCCCTGATACAAAACCAGCATTTATTAATGTTTGCTGATGATTGTATCCAGCTTACTTCCCAGGATCAAGATGCTTTTAGAAGTATTCCTGAAACACCAAAAGATTACTAAAAATAAATGCCAGTGCCTGTTGTCCTGCCTTTACCACCAGGAACTACAGCCCTGTGTGTGCTAACAGATGATGTTAAGCATCCTCAAACCTGCTTTGCATGAGCTCTCCACAAGCAGTGTCTTGACCATTTATCCTTTTGGGACAAGTTAATTCTTCTTTTATTATGAGGGAAACTAAGCTGACCAAAATGTGAAATAAAGAAAATCATCTGGTTAAGTTGCAGGATGTGGAAGATTTGTTCCACATAATACAAGTTGATTAGAAATTAATCAGCTGTCCTTTTAACATATATATTTTTTTTTAGGTCTGGATTTTCAGAGTTGATTTGATCCAGTTCCATACAAAATATCAAAATATGTACTGTCCTGAGACCGGTATACCAAGACTTCTAGAAATGTCAGATGTTTACAGAACTTAGAAATAGGAAAAAGCCCAAATATTCCATAAAATATCCACTTTCAATCAGGGAGAGGAAGCCTTGAAGAAATACACTTTGACTTGCAGAAGCCTGCGAAATCCCATTAAGGTACAAATTGGAAAGCTAATTGAAGGAAGGAACCCTTTGACATGCAACTCTGCAACAAACATTAAATGCAACCTTGTAAGTTACATCATTTAGATATTCTCATTTACAGTCCTGTCTTGGGATGTCACTGTTCAGTTTACTGTTCTTTAGGCACCTCTTAGCTGCATTTATGTTAAACTATTAACATGAAAAATAAAACAATACACTAAATCTGTGGGAAAATACTAGAAATTAGTAACTCCCTATTCATAATGTGGAATGAAAATTTTTGTTAAAAAGTTATTTTGAGTACTGATGAAATCAGACTGAGAAGAATTCAGTGTCAATCTATAGTAAGTAAAACTAAGTCTCCAAAGAAAGAATAAACTTCTACTGATAAAAGTATCTTCTTTAAGCAAAAAAAATCTAGCAATTTGTCTTTCAATTATTTTATGTATTTTTTAAGAGTTGCATATTGTCCATTTTATTCAGATGATGACAGAGTATTTAAGGAAACTGCAAAACCTTAATGAGATATTGAAGGAAAGTTAGCCAACCAAACCCCACACAAAGCTCCTAAACACACACACAAACACACGAGCTGCAAGCCATGAAACAAATGACTTTCCCAGAAACAAGTCAGTAAGAAAAAAAAACAAAACCAAAGCCAAACCAAAAGAAATAGAGAAAAAAAAAAAAAAAACAAAAACACTATAGGGCATACCATAGAAGGTGATACCTGTAACTTGATGAAACAACATAAAAAATAAAATGTAATAAAAGACTAACAGAATATTCCTCCAGTAATCCCTTTATGTGTGCACACCTTCTGCACAAGCAATAATGCACATACCCAACTACACAAGCAATAATACATGTGCTGGGCACTGGTGACTTGTGTCAGTGGACTTTGCACACACTTAACTAAAGAATCTGTAGGACTCAAGCACCTTGACTTTGCTAGCTGTCACTTCCATGACAAATCTGCCCTCTTCCATCTGATAATGGTATTTCTCAAGGGTGGAATAAAAAAATCATTTAGATTGCCATGCCATAAAATTGCTGTCAGTGATTACATTTTAAAACTAAAAAAGCGTGTTTCTAAAAACAAAAAATACCATAATAATTTTAATAATTTATTTGAAATGTGGGAGGACCCCAAACATCTTATGAATGGGTTTTAAAAATTAAAATCACTGAGAGGAAAAATATCTTTCCTGTGAAGAAATTGATTATCATGGCTCCAGGCATTGTACTGAAGGAGTCCTTGCATTATCAATTTAACCTATGCACTTGAACAAATCCCCAAAGTGTTCCCTGAAATTCCTGCAGGAATCTATTCAAAGTGTAGGTTTTCACAAGCTCATGCAAAATACTCAGAGCATGTAAAAACCATGGGAAAAATGAATTCAATTTCTTTCACACATTATTCAATGAGAGAGTGGGGTATTCATCTCCTTTTTAAGGGAGTAAGTTGCAGATAGTGCTTTGGTTTCAAAATTAACATTCATGAACTTCTAATATCCCACAAACATGCAGCTATCCTTCTTTTCTATTATAAAGGCTGTTAAAACACCTTTTTCACTGTATTATTAGTAGTAGTCCATGACCTCCTGGGCTGTCATGTATCAAGGTTGATAAATTTATATTCACACATGGCTTCCAAACATCATCACAATCCTGTAATTTGGACTCAGAGAAGAGAGCAAGCCTCATCTTTTAGGAATTGCCACATCTACATAATTTTTCAAAATTTTTTAAGTGCTTAGTAGAGTTAACTTCTGGCATGTCTCATTTGAAACAAGTGTTTTAACATCTTTTTTGCAAGAGCATAGAAGCCATTCATTCCTTCAGCAGGTGACAAATACAGAGCTGACAGTACCTTTTAAATACTTCGTACTCGATACAAAACATCAGAAAACAGAACACAGATTAAAGGAAAAACGCAGTAGAGAGACATTTTAGAGAAAGGCAATGTAAAACTTCTCCTTGTTTGTAGGAAAGTCAAGTGATGTGCTCATGCTTTTAGTAAGTCGTTATAATCTTACAGTTGTGGTTTGAACACTCTGCTGACCTGGGATTGTGGTGGTGCTGCTAGAGCTACTGTCATCCACGGGCCCAAAGAAATCAAGGTTCAGAAGAGTGGAACCTCCACTAGCTTGAAATTCAGTGACCGTGTTGGTAGGCAGCCATATAGAAGGTAAGCCAAGGGAGGGGTTTATGTGTAAAAAGGGGTAAGACACACACTTGAACATGCAAGTTATAATTAGTACTCAGTACGCAATTTAAAAATCGACATGAAAACAATGCTTACAGTATTAGTTTGTACCTTCTAAAATGTTAACAACTTAATTCAGTGCACATTTCCTCATGTACAATGCAGCAAGGAAATCAACACTAGTAACTTTAAAATAGAAATATTTATTTCAATCTAAAAATGAAAGAGAGAACCAGCACGACCCAGAGAGAGAGATGTGACCAGTTAAAGGGAAACAATATATAGGTCAATTGATAGTTAAAATAGAATGGGCTTTTTTCTTCCCTCATTGAAATTTAAAGCCATTCTTTCATCAGGAAAACTTAGCAGATCCTCAAATAGCAAAGAACAAAAAGAAAAAAAAAAACTATCATTTTATTTAGCAGCTTTAAGCTATTAATTATCATTATCTTAAAGCAGTGTGACCACTGGGTAACAAATGCCACTCTTATGTCCAGTTCCTCACTGGCAAATTATACTGTTCCCCTTTAGTACTAAAACAAATCAAACCAAGATACATTTTAAAGTTGTTTGTTAAAAAGAAAGCATGATGATTGACTGAAGTAGTAAGACACCAGACAACAGCAAAAGGGTCCATCCAGGCTTTCCTTCAGCACCATAATATTGCTATCCAAAATCTTACACCCCACACGTTCTGCAACAACACAGTGTGGCAACACCAGTGCAGTAAGAGATGCACTTTATCTGAGCCTGCCTCTGAACTTGTGTGTCATCAATCAGTTGCTGTCAGCAGGCTCCTTGTAAAGGAGTTTCTTGGTAGGTTTCTAGTCTGTCAAGCAAACAAATTTCCAGAACTTGTTTTATTTCCTTTGCATGCACTTATATTTCTGACACCGGAGGCTGTGGCACTACTCTCTTTGCTATTAAAATAGACATAGGTGAAGGGTCTTTTAGGTGATAACTATATACATTTACAGATACAATTAAGTTCGTAGCTACCTCTTTAATACATTAGCTATAATTAGCTCTTTAGTGTAAGCAAAAGTTATAATGAATGAAATCACATTTTTGAAATATAAAATTATCTTTAAATCTGAAAACTTTCAGCTCAGGAAGTGTATATTTCACAAACAGTTTGTGGTTAAAATATTGTGCTTTGAAGTAGCCACTTTACAGAAGTTTGTCATTCAGAGGATGTCTGAAGAGATAGCTGACTGGTGAAAAATACTTTTAGGAAGTAAAACTCATCAACCTAAAATGCTCATTTGTTCAGAGTTTCATTATAATCTGCAGTTATACATAATGAAGTGTTAATATTGCCACTGTGTCACTAGCATATGGCAGGAATCTAAAGTAATACTTAACTTAGTATTTTTCAGACTATGTAATACTTCTCATAGGGGAACTGTTAATCAGAAAGAAAGCCTGAATTTCCAAAGTTAGGAGTAAGAAATAAGTATTATATATATTTATATATATATGTGTATGTGTATATATTTAAAAAAAATAATCAGCAGATAGATGTTTGTCTGAACTTTGTAGCTTTCTTATCTCTAGCTCTGGTGCTAGAGGCTCTACGGAGAGACGTACCATCTAAAGGGTTAGTAAGGCCACTGCTACTCCAGTCAAACTGGACAGGTGGTAGAGATTCCTAGAGTTGAAAAGTCAGAAATCAGATTTTATAGTCAGTTCAGGTCACAACAATGCAAAGCAGTTCAAACAACAGATTCTTTAGCATCTAAACACTAAAAAAGACAACTAAATGATCAAGCCCCAGCTTTTGGGAGGTGTGTCTTTTTATAATATGCACTAGAGATTCAAAGTAGATTTGTTCTGTCACAGGAAGTCCATTAAATTCTGATCAGCACAGATTAGGTAACTTCTAACTCAAACAGGATTTGCAAATTAACTAGAACATGAATTGAATAACAAACCTTAAGGCATCATTGAAAATTAAACTATTACTTTCATGGAAGATGAGGCACTTAGCATAAAAAGTTATGTATACACAATTACAGGGCAAATTCAGAACAGTGAAAGCTGTCTCTGCATCCATTCTTTGTCTTGATCATATATATTATTTATCATCAAACAACCAATCACTCTTTTGGTTTGTTTTGCTCTTAAGAAACACAATTCCCCACAGTGAGGGACGAACTATCAACACCCTCTCCACTCCACCCCCTTTAAAAATAAAAGTCCTGTGACTTCTTATCCTTTCACAGTTAACTCACCCTGATCTATATACAAACCATTGGCAGCAATGCTTGAACAAGAGGAGTATGGAAACACTGACTCCTGGGAGCCCATCCTTGCCTTTTGATTTCCTCTTGTTAAGCTTTTTGGCCACAAGCAAGCAGCAGGGACCATGCTCTACAGGAAAGTTGTGTTCAGGTGCAGTGTGACTTGCAAGCACTGTCTTCCTGTACTCTCAGGACACAAACTGATGGGACAGTAGCAGAAATGTCTGAAAGAAGCTGAACCTTTCTACTTCTGTGCATTACACTCTGCTCTCTGCCCAGTGAAGTCAACTGTTGTGAGGCACTGGGAAAGGATGTACCCTCAACTTCTAAAGAAACAATCACAGTATGGAAGAAAAGCAATGGATGTTCTCAGCAATATTTTTTAAAATGCATCAGTACTTGTTAAGCTGAGCCATACCTTCTCTTTGCTTTTGTAGAAAATCAGCCTTCATTTTTTAATTTTAAAACTTCTAACCATCTGACACTGAAGAAAAATGCAGATTCACTAACTGAGGCTGTAGCAACCTGAGGTAGCTTTATAGCACAATTAAGCTCACTGTAAAAGGCATTTCCTCAATGCTAGATGTTTGCAGGTAGCAAAACAAAGGGAGCTGGAGATTTCTGTATTTACTTATATGAAAGATTTTTCTAAGCAAGACATTTACTATCTAATGTCTTAAAAATACTTTCAGTACTGAGCACAGCTTGAATAGCATTCTCTCCATGGAGGTTAATAAACTGATTCTTCACTTTTTACTTTGCTTTGGGAATGATATTACTGGCATTGAAAAGATTTGCATGTAGATATAATGTCAGCAGTGTGGAAGCTCCACCTGATGAAGTAATGATCACTATCATCAATGGCTTGATTAAACTTTGTCAGATTTAAATATATTAACATTAAAAGGAGTTTGCAGGAAAAGAAAAGGGTAGTGAGTATGAGAATTTAGTAGCTTTCTGCCCTGAGCAAGATGAACTCAAATTGAAATAAAGTGGCTTCCTACCAACTTTTACTGAGGAAAACACCCAGTAGATTTGGTGGCAAAGGCCTGAGTCAGGACTGATGACTGTGACAGAGCTGCATGGAAAAAGTGCTTAGCAATGGCTTGCTAAGTGTTTGCCTTTAATGATGGCCTGACTCTCAGATTTGACAAGGAAAGGACAAAGGATGTGATGAATTCTTCCTAAAATGGGAAAAAACTAGTGTGACTCCAAATCAATAAGAATATACCAAGTATATTAGTCTGCTCTGTGGGATGAGGCCTCTGCTGACTTCAACTCCTTTGCAAAAGAGAGGGTAAGTAAAGCAGCCCTCACCTATACAGGATGCTGGCAAGTCCCAGTCTATACAGTAGCAAACCAAGTGAAAGGAGAAGGCAGAGGAAAAAGCAAAATTAAACAAAGTTTTCTGCTTCTTGTTACCTCAGCCCTAAGAAAACTACACTGGGACACCTGAAGACAGGCACTGAAACCTCAGCCAGTGGGAACATAGCCAGCAATTGGGAATACAATGTTCAGCCTTTCTGAAACTGTGGGTTACTGCAAGTATTATATGAAGAACATGCTTCAAGGAAAAGTGCCCAATCTAGGAGAATACTGAGAAATGGAGCACACTGCTTTCACTCCTCCAGGCCTCCATCTTAGATTACAGGACACAGTACAGAAATGAAAAAGTATACTCAGCTGTCAGAGTACTACTCTGAATGTTAAGGAAGTAAGAAAGAGGAAATTAAAATGCCTGCCTGTTTTACTGCATCATATTTCACTTTGATACAAGCAAGAGATGTTTTCACACAGTAATTTTAGAATGCATTATGTAAGAGCTCTCATAATCCAAACGAGTAAAATGTAAATGTTTGTGTCTGTGCCAATAATTACCCAAGGAAAATTAAACAAAATTTAAAAAAAAAAGGAAGCATTTTGCTGTCTTAAAGCTGGGCAAAAAGAATAAAAGGACTTACAATACAAATATAATGTCAATATTCAGATGGATCCCAAAAATGAGCATCATATGCATTCCAGAAAAAGCTTTACATGCAAGTAATTCATACATTTCATTGTGTGTATTCATTGGCAAAATTATATCAGTTCTGAAAAGTGCTCTTTTCAGACAACCCCTTTACACAGCTGTCACATCTGAGAGAACAGCAAGTTCTGTAGCATCTCTTACCTGCAAATTTTTCTTTCTTACTCTGTCAACAAAGCTACACACACTCTCACACTCTTGGATCTTTCTCACACGTATAACTGGAGAGCAGTTCCTGATGGAGCCTTTGGCTGGTGGCCAATAATATGGTAGTTTGCATCTGTCATTGTTAGAAGTCCTGATGGTCTCTTATGTAATTAAAAGTGTTTTTAGAGACTGTCACCCCACAGGGTTTAATTAAGGTTCAGTCCCTAATAGCCAGCAAGTGTAAGATGTATATTTCTATTATAACCTGATCCCTAATTCAGTGGCTTACATGCAGGCAGATGTGCTGTAATGGGCACCTGCAGAAAAGAAGCATTGGTAATTTTCTTCTAGAAAGGTCTGGGTCACTGCAGTTTTTTATTCCAATATAAAACTTACTAAGTAAAACTTGGCAAGTAACCCTACAAAATAAACAGTCCCAAACGGAAAGAAGAGAATGCTTTGAAGCAATAGCAGAAGAGCAGAAATATCTGGGCAACTTTCTTCAAAAAATCCAAAGAGATGCAGATAAATAAACTTTAAAACAACATTAACCAGAAAACAGTATCAAACCAAGAGAAAGTAGTCATCATTAAGTCCAGACAGCAACCCTTCAGACAAACAGTGGAATATATTTTGCATGCACTGCCTGAAGACTTGGCTGTGATTTAGAAGCCCACTAGAGCAGTACAAAACAGAAGAGAAAGGCACCTGTCCTGGGTCTCACAATCAAAGGGTGCCTGTTTCACCAGCCACTCCTTACACCTGATGTGCCTTGACAAAGCCTTTTACTTCAGCCCTGTGAAGTCTTTGAGAAACCATGCTTAGATCAAGTCAACAGTAATCAGGAGATTATTTCATATTCTGTTTACTGCCTTACAGTTATGAGCACAGTGGAACAGAGAAATAAACCCCTCAATTGTCAAGATAAACAACAGATCAAAGAAGAATTTAGATTCTACCTTCAAATATAAAAGAGAATGACTCTACAAAACTCATCTTTATACAATAAACTAATGTGACAATCCAGTCAGTGACTTGCTTGAGAACTCAACTTCAAAACCCTTGTCCTTATAGCTTAGATGGCTCAGATGGAATTTGTCCACTCTATTTCCACAGCCTAACTCAGTGAGACCCACTGGAGGGAATGAAGGCAAACATTCAGAGTTTATATCATAACTAGGAAGAAACATTGCAGCTCATTGGCTGCTTTTTACCTCATTCTATTAGTTCTAAAGTTCTCCATTTTAAATCTCTGCATGCTTTTGTCTGTTTGCCTACAACAAAAACATTTAGGAGGCATTCCTGTGTTTCTACAAATGTTCTTTCCACTATTACTTTCACCTCATCAGTCTTCCAAAGTCTTATTCCCTTAGCAGGAAGTCATACACATACAGACACTGATCTGTATACAAGTGCCATAAATGCCAGCATTTATGCCAGATGAGAACTTTTCCCTGAGCAAATAACCTGAATCTCTCAACCAGAGCCTCTCCTTCCAAAGAATATGTCAATATTCTGAAGTTTATGAAAATATGGATAAATCTTCCTTCTGAAAATGGAAGAATTTAGAAGTTTAACTAAATAATTACACATTAAGCAGGTACACTAAAGAGATACTTGAATTGCTGCACCTAAATAACTTGTACTTAGAATAAGAAGTTTCAGAATAAGAATAATTTTAGAGTAAGAAGTTTCGGAGTCCACTAAAACTGCCTGTATTTCTACTGAATATTTTAACAATGTTTGTAGCATAGCTCCTAACGTAATGTTTGGGCACATCATCTTATTACCACGACAATCTGGAATATTCTGAAAGAGCCATTTGCACAATGTGACATGAAACTGGATTTTCTCCAAAGCAAACAGAAGCCACTAATCATTGACAGAAGATGAGACCAAGAAAGAAAGGAGGTCTCTGAGGTGGAGAATTGATTGTTCACACCATGAAACTTTCAGGATGTCATCTAACTGTAGCCTCCTAGAGTTCTGAATAGTTACAATCTCTAACCCATCTCTTCCCCAAAAGCTTATTTTAGGGTTTGTCTTTTTGGAAAAGCTAACCTAATGCCAACAGTGCAGACAGACAGCACAGAAGTTTCTCAGATGTATTCATGGACCACAACTATTGAACAGAGATGGCCTTATCAGAACAAGCACTAGGTCAAGATGATCACACTGTGACAAGTAATAGGAAATTCTATAGCAGGAATTCATAATTACAGAAAAAGAGACTTTGGTAGAGGTTCTTATTTTCAGAACTATGACTGTCAAGCAACTGAGAAAATGGCACTTGTCAGAGATGTTGTTACTTCAGGCTCTCACAGCTCTCTACACTGTTTAGTGTATGGCTTAATTTATGTTCCCTCTTCTGAAAAAAAGGGTACTTTGAATGCTGCAAAAAGGCTGTGAAATTTTCCTACTTTCATACCACACAGTAGATTCTTCAGGTCAGACTGCTTGCAGTAATCACTGTTGTTACCTTTTCTTATATCCATTTCAGCTGCTCAGTTCCACTACACATGAGGAGCAGCACAGGAAGCACCAAATGTGTATTGCTGTATAAAGCAATGGGAGCTCTGAGCCCACTGACAAACTGCTGCTCAACAATGAAACAGAATTCTCTGCTACAAGCACATCACACTTAGAGCTCTGCAAGAACATCACTCTAGTCACAAGTGCCTACTGTTAAGGTTAGGTGTAGCCCAAGAATAATTCTTTCTGGAATGCCTTCAATCAGATGTCACGAGCATAGCAGGTAACTGAAGATGCTGGGTGGATTAAACAAGACCTGCACTAAGGAGAGACACAGCTGAGTCTCTGAATATGTACTGAGCATCACTATAATGACACTGAAGATGAAATATCTCTGCATATCCCATTAGCTTGTTGACAACCACACACATTGCAACATGCATGGTATTCAAGTGCTCTTCTAACATCCTTACATCAAAACAACAGCAACAAAGAACTCGTGAAATTCAAAAGCTCACTCCTGAACTCCTCTGAATTCATTTTGTATCAGACTTTAAAGACAGGGAAGCCAGCAAAGCAACTGTGTAAAACAGATAATTCAATAAAATCTGCCACAAAGGGCCAAGAGAATTCATACAATCAAAAAGTCAGGTATGCTTGTAAGGACCACACCCAAAACCTCTCTCCAGGCAGCTGGGCTGCTTTTCATGACACTCTGAAGAAGAAAGGGCAAAAGGCAATGAACATGAACAGTATAAATGTAAATAGGATCATTCAGAAAACTGAGTCCGAACCAACATGTAGAACAGCCTCTAAGAATAAGCTCCAGAATAAGCAAGGATGAAGAAACTTAGCCAGAGGTCAGATGAGTCTAACATTACATATAAAATCTGTCTACCTGCCCACTGCCTTTGAGAGCAAACTGCTGTGTAACAGTAAGGATCATCAGGACTCTGAAATGGTGGCCACCAAGTGCTACAGCTTCATCATAGGGACTCCCAGTCACACATGAAAAGCAGATCCAAGAGCAGGACTTCAATCTGACACAACCAACACCTGCCTTTTACATACAGGTGTCTTTGTCTATTTCAAACATAAAGAAAGAGACAAGGCATCCCATTATTTCCCTCATTCTTTCTTTGCCTCTCCTCACCCTTCTCTCCCTGTTTTTTACCTGGAACTGATCAGATGCACATGTGTTCATCTCTGGTGATACAGGAGGTGTCTGTCCTATTGAAGCTATTTTTTCTGCTGCAGATATTGGTTTCAAAGGTTCCTTGGTAGGTTCTAACATACCCTGAATAAACAAACAATAAACAAGTAAATAAATAATCTAATTTTAAAAAATTACTTGCACACACAGACACATTTACAGACATTTCAAGAACTGCAGATGCCAAAAACTAGAACAAACTACTGGGTAGTACTACCCTCAACCTAGGGCTTGGGGGTAACCATGTATCTCTGGGACACTTTCACTGTATTGAGAGGGGCAGGAGTAGATGGAGCAGGGGAAAATCATCCTGGGTCCTTAGGCCTAAGAAACGTTTTAGAGCTAGTAACAAAAACCCAAGTGTTGAGCTGGAGCTTGCTTTCAACTTTCAGTAATGTAATTTAAGCTGAAGAAAACAGTTACTTGATAAGGTGATGTCTTCTCCTCCCAACTGTGTGCAGACTATTCCAGAAATATCAAATGACCCATCACAAAAGTACAACTGCATTCATTCCATTTCAACAATTAAGCAATCCAAAAGAAACAAACCAAATTATCTGTTTTCAGAATGATACCAAGAACAATAATTACCGAGATGGCAATAAATGCATTAAGAAGCATTAAGAAAATAAACTCACATTTTTAATTTTAAGCAAACATTTCAAATATAGATAGTATTATGAAAAAAGGTCTGAAATCCGATCTTGAAAAAAACTGAGGGCAAGAAGATCTACAGAAAGCCCAAAGTTTGCACTGAGACATGCCAACCACCTGAGAACAACGAGAAACCCCCAAATAAAAGCAGGGCATTTGCAATGACAGCATTTTAAACCATTCTCAGGAAGTCACTTGCCAAGATCAGCTGTCCCACAAATGTTTCTACATCATATTAGGGGAGCTTTGAATTTACCCACCAGTTAAATAATTTCTTTTGGACAGCACAGAAACACAGAAAGCAATGTGGCAACAGACACCAACAAGTCACTTTACTCCTACTATTGCTGCATTCCAGCTTATTGTGTGCAAAAGTATATAAAAATTTAAGAGACAATTAATCAGCAACAACAATCAGTTACAAAAAATAACTGCACGTGTTGCAAACACAGTCCTGCTCACAAACAGGAAGAAAACAGCAGTATCTCAGATTTGTTTTAGCTATCTGTATCAGAATACCATGTTAACATCCACAGAAGTACACAAGCTGACCTTGATGCATCACAAAACTGTAGAAGTCACTCTATAAAATTAACCTACGTAATTAAATCAGCCTAATATAAACCAAAGAAAACTATTTTTTTACTATTCCATTTGTGGATGATTATATGAAAACATAAGTGTGTTTGTCTGTGTGTATACATATACATGCACTGTTTTTTGAGAAAAAAAGAACATTTATTCTGCTCAGACCAGTAAAAATCACAAACCTTATCGTCTCCCTGTTTTTATTGAATACTTCTTTCACTTAAAATCAAGTATCTGCTTGCACACATAATGAAAATTATTTATTTGGTAATTCTTTTCTAGCATTTCTACTGATGCCTAAGTCATAACTGTACTCACAAAAATATCTTTCAGCACACTTGGTATTTAATGTCATTTAATATCTTTCATTATATGATGTTGTTGGAACTATAACATAAAACATTACTAAAAAAAGCTTACCAGTCCTGCTGCATACATGGGTACTATAACAGGCTGCTTCTTGTTGCCTGTAAAGAGCTGATAAAACAACAAAGAATTTACTTAAGAGTTTCAATGTCAGTCATGGAAATATTTTTCGATGCTACATAACTTGAGTAAGGTTAGTATCACAGAATAAATACTATGTTAATTATAACACAATGGTTAAAAACTAGTGCCACTTTTTATATTAACAGGGCTTGTAAAAGGTTGCCAGGTGGTCTGTCATGAACAACCATGTTCTGTGCAACTATGCAATTAGGGGAAGGCACTCACACAAAACACTTCCACCTGATTCTACATACAAAGCAGCTTCCTGATTTAGAAAGGCAGTTTTACTGGCAGACTCACAATATTTCTTGTGTCAATTCCCAGGGAGCACAAAAGCTTTTTGTTGCTGTGGGAGCCACCCCACTGGTATCTCAGTCCATATGCATCGTGGATGTCCTGCAGCTCTGTCCACACGTCCATCAGCTCCCTGCACAACCCATCATAAATCAAGTCATCATTCAGAAAAACAGCATAGCAGCCTCGAATATTTATTCTGTTTTTTAATGCAAGTGACTTCTTATACATTCCAATTAAATTTATGCCCAAGCTCAATACCCAGGGGAACTAAAACTGCACAGTGTTCTCAGAACAATTATAGTTCAGACTTCTTACTGGAAAATGATGTCCACAGCAGACAGGACAAAGCCTGTTTAGACCTCATCATCACATGAATAAATACAGTAATTTATAGCAAGTAAGTAACAAGTAAGTAACAAGACATATTTGGTTAATTCAGAAACATAACTGAAAGGAAGATGATAGGCTGCTGAGTTGCTAAGTGAAGTACTCCTGGTGTATGCAGGCACTGAAAACAAGCATTCTGATAGATAGCTGACTTTCACTTGATGGCTTCTCAAAATACTTGAAGCAAACACCTCATTTTAAATTACTGCCATATGTGCTTCAAGTTCATTTCATATTTGTTGCACTGTGGTTCCTTACCCAGTACTTCCTAAGGTCTCCTCAGTTGTTATCTGCTTTTCACCTGCTTCCAGCAAATGATTCAAGGAACTTATTTCTTCTTCGATTTCAGCAACAGGAATGGAAGGAAAACAGACTTCAAATATTTGTTCCAGACGACTTAGCAATGTTGTCTATACCAAAGAGAAAATATTTATGTCAAGTTTGGTAACTGCTATAAAGATAAGTCCAATATTATAGCAAGACAGAAAACAACTTATAGCTAACACAAGATTTCACTTACCACAAAATATTAACTGTCAGAGGACCAAAAGACTCTTTAAACACCAAATACAGCCTACATAGCTATTGAGAGACAATAAACACCTTGCCCTCTGCAAAGTGAGTTCTTACAGAAGTGTCCAAAGTCACTCTTAGAAATTAGCAGAAAATGTATGCAACAAGATTTATGCTATATAAGGATAATGTCTCAGCAATATAAACAGCATCTCTTGGAAATAATGGTTTCCAGACATTTTAATTCCAAAGCATGCACTGGGCCTTGGCAGATGGAACTAAAACAAAAAACAAAACAAAAGTCAAACAGCCTCCTGCCCTCACAAAAAGAATAAAAATCCCCCCTTTTTTTCTGACAAGCATAGTATGCTTTCTTCTTTTCAAGTTCTTCCCTTATGTTTCTCTTTTCTCTTTTGTATTTCCATATAGACAGGATTTCAACTTCTTGTACCTCTGTTAACTGGTCTTGGATATCAGATGTATTAATGATACAGAATTTTTTTTCAACCCATTAAGAACAGTTAAGCATCAAGCTTTTATTATTTATTAAAATACCAATTTCAATGGTATTTTTTACAAGGTATGCTTGTAAAAATTAAATTAAAGCCTTTTTTTAATGTACTCCTTTTTGCCAGAAACACCTAAATCTCTTTTCTTGCTAAGGAAAGGAGGCACAAGCCTGGCTTTCAGTGCAACATTTCCATCTTTCTAGTTTAGTGTTCCTCAACAATCACTTTCCCAGTGCTCTGCTGCAACACACACAGGGCAGCTCCAGCACCTGCTTTCCTACTGGGGAAATGGAAAAGAAACAGAGTAGGTGGAAATCCCAGGAGCATCCCACAGCGTGTGCTGCTTTAGCTGTGCCAGCAGAGCCCTCCTGTGGAGATGCAGCATATTCCAGCAACAATGTTGAATTTACACACAAGCGCATCAAAACAGAGGCTTTTTTGTTACAAATTAGATGATTTAAAGTTCAGAAAAGCAAGGCTATAGGAGGAAGTTACCTATTTTAGTCAGGCAAATCAATACAACTGGGACAAACCTTCATGCAGCAAAATATCTGCTTCACAATTCCAAGAATTATCTGCAACACTTATTATTTGAACTTTTAGCTGCAAATTTGCCTTGTGTCTCATCTCAACTAAGCATATCATTGACCATGTACATCAGCAAACATAAGAGGTAAACATGTGACCAGAATATCTGGATTCTGTATTGGAGTTGGGATGATGAGTCAGGAACTGGGATCAAGTCTGTCCAGACTCTTCTTTCTGTTCAGCCACTAACTGCTAAAAACAGGAAAATGAATTGGCTTAGAGCATCAGCTCTTCAGTTTTACTGCCTGTGGAAGATATGCTTGAGAGGGACAGCCAGAAGGTACAGTCACTTGCAAACCATAATGTAAAAATATGCAAAGATCTGAATTCAGAGCATACCTGACTCAACTTTTTTTTTTTTTTTAACTTTTCTTCTTCATTACCTCTCTGATAAATTCTGACCATAATGAGCCACGTTCTACAATAAATAATTTTGCTTTCAATAATCTCTCAATGCTCACTCATTCTGGCCACACACTAAGTTGCAATATAGTTGCAATATTTGTAGGTTGTTTCCTGTTTGCTGACCAGAACTAAGACACTACCTTGTATTTTTAGGAAGTAAAACTAAACAGTATTCCAGATTCCAGCCTAAGGCTTCAACACATTAAAGCATATTCTGCTTCAGTTTTAAACCTTAACTTTGCCTACAATGTATCACTTCCCCTTATCTTACATTAACAGGTGATGCTTACTTCATTTCTGTAATACAGCAAGAGTACAAATCCCCAGGGAAAAGCAAGAGGCAGATGAATGGCACTGGATCATGGAAACAGCAAGGCATCACATTTCTTGAAAAGGATCAACATTTGAGAACGTGCTAGTGACTAAAAATATGCTTGCTTAGGTAATGAAAGAATTAACAGAACATCTCTAAGAACCAAGCAGAATCTCAGTCAGTGTCACATTTCAAATTTGAGTTGAAGAATTGTGCCAAAATTTCAGGAACAGTTTAACTATAGCATTCTTTACACTTTCTGTCATCTTTTCTAAATTCCCAGTGATGCTTAGCCCTTATTTCTATATGACAAAGAATGGTTTCCATAGCAAACCAGAATAATTAGTTCTGTATGTGCAAATGGACAAAGGGATGAGTGCACAAACACACATCTCCACACAGTGGCAATGGAAGCAGCTGAACTTGTTTTTCTAACTGGTGCTGAAATCCTGGGGTCACAGCTTCCAGGTATTAAGGGCATCACCAATATTTTAAAGCTGGTGTAAATGTCCACCTCCTACAAGCTTTAATCTATTGTTGCATAAATTAGATTGCAGGACAATACTGTATATGACCAGAAGTAATGCCATGTCTGTCTTTTTGGGGAAAAAAAAGACAGAAAACTAGAGTTTTTATCCACTTTTCATGTCATTAAAAGTATTTGACACATTATTGTTCTCCACAGCCATTTGAGAAGAATAATTCTTGAAGGCACTTACAGAAGATGTGAAAAGGCTACAGCTGCCATTAAACATTAGCTGTGATTCTCCAAACAGTTGATAAATAAATAAATGTATGAATAAATTTCAAGCCCCATAGTTTCTGTAAATGCATAGACAATTTTGATACACACTTAAGATATGTGGTAATCACCACCAGAACCAAACAAAGTATCAGAGATACTTTTTTGAAATAAGCATAACCACAGGACTAGAATTTATCTCTGTGGCAATTAAAAAGGGGGCAAGATCCCTCCCTCAGAGCTGAAAGCCCAAAGTACTTGGTTTACACAATTTGTTTTTTCTTTTTCTCCACAAGGTCATAGAATCCATGAACTCCTTTCTCACAGCAATTCTTCACTGATCACCCAGCACACCAAATCCTCCCCAGCTGCCCCCACATGAACCCAACAGTGCCAGTGCCTTTCCTCAGAGCTATGAAAAGAGGAGATAATAAAATCTGCCATAAAAACAACACACTTGCACCCCACTACACAAAGAGTGGACACAAATGTTTTCATCATGTAACTGCTGTAATGCTTCTGTGGCTGAAGTTTTGGAGAACTCTGTGTGCAAGAGTTGAAAAAAAAAACAAGTCTTGCTTCTCTCCACAGTTCTGATCACATATAAGCTGTGGAGCAGACACAAGAACTCATCCAGCTGAACTCCCCCTCAAAGAGTGGAGTGACACTTTGTCCCTCCACCCCCTACCCTTTCCACTGGAGAGCACAGCCCCATTTTTTTAACACACCCCCCTATTTTCCCTTAGGAAATCTCTTACATCCCACAGCATCTCTGCTCTGGCAGCCTCCAGAGGTGCTTTAAGAAGGGGAGAGTCAAAACCAGAGCATCCTGCTGCCAAAAAAAGAGGCCATGGAGGAAGCAACACAAACTCTGGGCTGTTTGCATCTACCAAACACAAAACTGGAAGACCTAAGATTAAATAAAACCAGTGTAATAGTTAAATTGTTGAGCATGTTTAGATATTCAGGCTTATGTGAAAAGTAATAAAAGAAAAAACATTAAAGGAGATGGAAATGAGCCTATGAAAGATCCAAGATGCTAAACATATAAAGTAGGAAAGGAATAAAGTCCATATGGACATGACTGGCTTCTAGTTGGAACCCAGAAGCTGAATGAAAGCTCTCAAAAAATGATAGACCAAAGCTCAGGGGCCAAGAAAAGAAAATGATTAACCACTGAGACTTTATTTAACTTAAATCATGAACTCATTGTTCTGCAGAGTGCCTAGCACAACTTTTTATGACTATTTTAATAAAATAGAGGTTAAATGAGAAACTCCCTTTGCTGGGTTTTTTAACAACCAAACCACATTTTCCAGCAACACATTTGTCTGTGAAGAGCTAAGTCACCATTTACTCTTCTACCTTCAGCATATGTGTGCATGGGATGGGTGTGTATTTGGGGTTTTTGTTTGGTTAGTTTTACTGATGTTCTTGGAGTATTTTTTGGGGGGGTGGGTTTGGGGATTTTTTAAGAGCTAAACTTCATGACCATGTAGCTAACACAAGAGAGCTGAAGAACCAATTTCAATGGATGCAACTCACCATGGGGAGCACACCAATCAACTTCCTCAAAATTTTCTGGACTCAAGAATTAAACAAAGCTAAATGGTTAACTAAAACCCCACAAGCAGACAAGCAAATCCCTAAGTTCTCAATTAAATGGGGACAGTTTTTTCTTTGAAACAGCTTATGGACTGTTTAAACTATGAATCCATTTCCTTTTCACATAGAAACAATTTGTTTCTTTGTCTGAAGCACAGGCAACACCTCCTCAGAAGCAATGGGAGAACAGCTGCAGGCAGAAAAACTCCTGAGTAAAGAAGACAAGCAAAGCTTATAAAGAACACTAGTTTAACTTCTCATGTTTCAAATGTGATGGCTTGTCTCCATCCCCACTTTAAAAGCAGGTTAATATAAGCTAGTGCCATATATTTCTTAGATGTAAAAAACTGAATTGAGATATGTGTTTTTATTTACACAGGAAGTTTATAATGAAAACACTCATCTAAAACTGAGATCTGCAAGCCAGGAATAGGATGCCACAAGAGCTAAAAAACCCCTTCATTAACATAAAATGAGGAATCAGATTTTTTTTTTTTACAATAATTTAAAGAATTAAAGAAGACAATGTTAGTCCTAAATATCCGAGTAACTGTAAAAGTTTTGAGCTCAGCTGCAAAGCAAATCTGAAAATGTAGTGGCTTAAGAAAAAAAAATGTTAAGACTTCTCTGCTGTTTTTACTGCTTGATCTGAGAGTTAGAAACTGCAAGGAAGTTCAGGCTAGAAATGTGAAGCTTCCTCTCTCATTCCTGCTGGAAGATTCACCATTTATTTTCCCTCAGCTGAAGAATGCATCAAATATTGCATCTTCCATGCAGGCAAACTACAGTTTAACAGTTATTTATTGTGACTACATAAAACTCACTGACCATTTCAGTTTGTCACATTGTTATTACCTACTGGAGTTGTACTAACTTTTCAGTCAGACCCTGAGAGGAAGTATAGCAGATGACATTTATGTGTACAAAATGGAAAATCATTTTGTCCATAAATAGTAATGCTTAAACAACCCCCTCTCAAACTATTTTCTTTTGTAAGATTCCCCTCAGCCAGTCTGTTCTGAAGAACAGCAATTATTGGCTACTTTTAATAGCCTGATTTTTACTGTTGTTCAGCTGCAAATACTTAAGAACTGTGCTATGGACTTAAAACCCCCAAACCTTTCCAGAAAGGTATATTTACATCAGTAGCCAATACTATTTTAATTTACCTTACTCAACTGAGGGGCTGAAGTCTTTATGGCCACAATTACTTTTTTCCAAAAGGATGCTCATTGCCCAAGACAGTGTACACTCCAAATGACAGTGATCCAGGGATTTCTTTGTCTTGGTGCCTATTCATGGCTCAGTAACCGTGCCTCGCCCACACTGATTAATCTGAAGAGGCAGAGCCTGCAAGCACAGGCTCTCTAATAAGTAGAGAATCTTAAAACCCACTTGGAGGACTGTTCACCTTTTCCTTCAGCCCTTTCCAGGATTTGCTAACTCTCAGGTAAATCAGGAAAGATTTGGCCTTCCAACCAAGCCCTTCATTAGCTCCTATTGCTCTGGAGATGCTCATGCTCCTTCCACACAGGCAGGCACTGCCATATTCCCCACCCACACCATTACCATGGATTATTACTGCTCTTGTGCCTCAATGCTGAATCCTATATATATATATATATATATATATATATATTTTTTTTTTTTTTTTTTTTTTTTCTTAATGCAGCAGAGTAACCCCCTCAGCTGACTAATGCTCAGCATTATCTCATGGAAAAAGCTGCACTACAAGCCTTATATTCATCATAAACATAACTTGGTAGTGTGCAATGAGATTTCACAAAGGGGCTAATGCGTGTGCAGGTTTGCTCAAGACTTGTCAGATCAACCAGTTCACCCACAACTATATCCTAAATCTGTTACTGAACACAAAGGCACATCTCTAATGCAAAGAGCAGCCACACTGAAAGCAAGCATTCTATCTTTTCAGCTTCAGACACAAACTAAATGGATTAAGGTATACGTAGCATTAATATGGGTTCAGATGGTGGCCTGTGTGCACACCATGCCCTTCCTCCTCTCCCCTCTACACAGAACTACTGAACAGAAGAGGTCAGCATGTTAGAAATCCTGCACTGCAAATCGTGTGCAGGATTCAGAGAGCCTGAGACCAAAGGCAAGGAAGAAAAGACCATAATCTTTTTGCCACTATATGTCACCATATAAGGTCATTTTTGTGAACACCCCTCCTCTTACTTTCATCCTTTATATTGTGTATTTTCTAATAAAAACTGGATTAAATAGTTTAATTGAAGCAAACCCTATTTTTAATTAAAAATTATACCAAATCCACAGTCTTTAAACAGTTTGTCCATTGCACATACATCATGCAATCAAGACTGCATTCAGAAAGCACAATATTTTACTGCCATCTCCATGTTCAGAATCTACAAACTAAGAAACAAAGAAAAATACACAGAGACCTTTTCAATGGAAACTTGAGCTACTGATAAATAACTTTGCTTTCATGCTGCATTCTGATGGATGAAAATTGCTGTACACATTATTTCCACATTTAAACAGCAGTGCTGCCGGCTAAGTATCCATTCCAATTTTCTGCTTTTGCAAAGAATTCCATTAGGATCATTCTGTTTATAAACCATTCAGGATTCTTTCATTACCACATTGCAGTGACTCTCCCAGCCTCACCATCACTGCTCAAGTGTATTCAGTGTCTTGTAAATGATCCCAGCTCACCTTTAGCGTAAGCTGAGATCTCAATTTTCCCATCTATCTCAAGTGTCTAACACATGCAGTATTTGTACACAGCCTGCTCCCTTTGGGTTGCTACAGCAAGTGCTTTTTAGATCTGCCAGCAACACAAGGATGCAAGTGATCCCCTCCTCCCTATCCTTCTTTAGGCTGGGTAATAAAAAACTTTGTTCTCTTCCCTCTCACCAGATTTATCTTGCCTGCCAGTATTTCTGCTTTTGCATCAAACAGCTGCAGAACTAAATTTAATACACGGCAAACAGAAGATTGGCAACTGCTTTAAAATGCCATATTTTGTGTTGACCTCAGTGACAACCTCTTAAATGACAGCAAGGAAGCTGATCAAAATCTGAGTTTAACTTTACTAAGATTTTGCACTCAGAGTACCAGGACTGTCTTCTGGCTCATGCTGACTCATTAATTTCTGTTTCTAACAGCAATTTAGCAAACTGTGGCTCAATGGATTATGAACAGAATTTCTATTTATTCTTAAAATAAGTAGTTTTTAATATTTAAAAATGTTTACAAAATAACTACTGTTTTTAAGAGTTAACTGGAAAAAAAAATGTAGCAATTGACATTGCAAGGCTAAGGAAACTATTGCAACAGAGAAAACATGTCCAGCTCAACTTCCTCTCCAGTTTGTTTGTGTAAAACGTTCTCTCAGTTGTACTTCCTCCCTGGCAGAGGAGGGAGAACATCACTTTAGATCCAAACAGTCACAAGTGACTGTAGCATAAAGAGAAGGAATGAAAAAATTTGAAGTCTTAAATTTTGCTTTACAATCTAATCAAACTACCATATAACTTCATGGCAGATTTTAAGTAAGGAACTTCCAATTTAACTTGATTTTTATCTTTTGTTAAGGCAGGCCTGGGGAGGGAAAACTTAATTACAGAGCCTCTGAGGGTTCTGTTTTTATAAACATCTACATTCAGAAGTGTTTTCTATTGAAAACCTATCATAAAATTACAGAAAACTTTAAGTGAAAATAAATATTTGAAACCTTCAGGCTATCCCTTAATATTAATTAATTACTAGAAAAAAAGGATAATTTACTAGAATCATCTCCCCACCCCATTTCTTTATCAGATTCTGGACAGTCTTTCAAGTGGCAAGAGAAACAATTGAGATTAATTGCAATAATCTTAGTACTCTCCAATTTTATGGGTGAATATGTAACAACAGATTTGTGCTTTCAACTTAAGAAATGCACCAACACCTGCAGGTGATAAGCAAGGTCTTGCACAGACACAAAAATCTGCCTGCAGGTTTATTCAGGAGCCTTTTTTTTTGGCTTGTGAAATCTCTTTGAGGTTTGGAGTGCTAGTCACTGCACGGAACAGCAAGCAGGAAGAGTAAGGACCTGAGGCTCACAGCTTTTAACATGACAAGAAATCAGTGCTAAGTCCCAAAAGCTCCATTCCATTTGCTGATGCTGGCAGAGCTCCAGCTGGCACAACCTTCTGAAAAGCCATTTCACCTGTCACTGGTAGGAAGTGGGAAGAGGCAGGGCTGTCACTGAGCAAGGTCCTGAAAGAAAGGACTTACCTCATTTCCTTTTATTGCCAGAGAAGATCCAAACCTTTCAGACACATATTACCACTAACATCCTTTACTGCTGGTGCTGCTGCACACTTCAAAAAGACAGAACATACTCTAAACTACTCACGTGGAATGATCTGAATAAAAAAGAAGCTTTGAAGAAAATTCTAAACTGAAATTGTTTTTCTGAATTTTGTAAAAGTATTATTAAATGCTTAACAAAAAATGTCTTTGCATGAATAGCCACAGATCTCAAAATGACTGTTAAAAAGGCTTAGGAAGTAACAAATTAGGAATTAATGAATACTTAGCAATGAAAGCATAAAACATAGGAGAGGTGGTAAGAAATAAACCTATTTACTTCCCCCTCCTGGAAACTTCTAATTAGAAATAGCAGCAGCTTTAACAAATCACCAGTCCTCTGTTCGTGATGTTGCTAAAATGTGCAGCTTCCCACAATTAATACCTAACAGAGACTTATTTTTAAAGAACTTTTAAAGAGTTAACTTCCCAGGAGTTTGAATACTCGAGACAGAATTCCACAGCTTGTGTTTTATCATGCTGTCTGCTCTAAGTGAATTAGTGCAGCTATTTACAAATCAAATAATCATTTTTAATCAGGTTTTGAAAACCTTGATAGAGAATGGTGATGGAAAATTTTGAGAACCACTAATCCCAGCTTCTGGTCACACTACTATTTTACAAAAAGGCAAGAGTGTGCCTCCCCAAAAGTCAGTAAACAATGAAGCAAAAAGGAAAAACTATCACAGGCTCTGAAATGTTCATGTTGGCTTATTCCTTTGATCAATTTATGTAAAGGATCACATGTAATCATCAAAACACATTCCTACAAGTTCCAGCACACCCTGCCCGTTTGTCTGTGGGAAGTAACAGTGCTGCAAAGATCTGCAATATCCAAACACAGCATAATGTTTCTTATCAGCCCGTCTCCCAGAGCACATTAAATCTCTCCTAAAAGGCAAACAAGGACTATTCAAATATTTGTTGTACGCAGAAGCAGGAACCAGGAAGACCTGTATGCATAAGAGCAGAACAAGACTGAGGAAAACAAAGCAAACCCTTACCTGAACTGAAGGTGACAGCTCTTGGGATTGCTTACTGATAGTCCCCTGGAAAGATGCTAAAGCAGCACTGTCAGTCTTGCGTAACACTGGGCCATCACTCCTGGCAGACACATCTGTCCTATGCGACTGCCACGTCTCTTTTCTGTGATGAGATTCACCAGCCTGCTCATCTCCAAAGGCAGCCCAAGAACAGCTGTCTTTTTGTTCATCTTCAAAAGCATTCCAGTCTGTAGCCTGCTCACAACCTGCTGAACTGAAGTCCGCAAAGTCATCCGAGTCCTGAAAAGCAACACTCTCATCTTGAGGTTTTGGCACTGAATCAAAGTCTCCAAATTCAGTATCATCACCATTTTCTACCTCAGTAGTATGCTGGAAGTCTACCCCAGAAGTTTTACTGGTAGTATCACATTCTAAAGTGTCAGCAGCTTGATTTAGTTCAGCTTGGTCCAAACTTGTTGGCTGCTGACAAACAGTACTCGTGTCCCTGAATTCACCAAATTCCTCGTTAGGTTCACTAATATGTGCAGGCTGTTCAGAAGTTCTTTCTGAATCGAGAGCGTTTATTGAGTCTTGAGCATTCCTGAAGGTGGGAGATGCACTGCTGACTGAACCAAAGTCACCAAACACATCATCATGTTTGTCACTGCAAGCTAAAACTTCAGTGCTACTTCCACCATTTTTGAGATCTTCATCACCACCCAGTTTGTCCCCTGCAGGATCACAGCTTAGGCTTTGGAATTTATCAGCCTTGATATCTGCTGCTTTTGAAGAATCCTCAGGCCCAGTAAAATCTTTGCCATTCTCTGTGTGATGTTGTCTTCTCCTCCCACTGTGCTCTCCATTCTCTGTAGTGCATACTGAACTTCCAGTTCCTTGAGACGTACTAGAAATTGAAAATTCCAGTTCTGAGGGACCCTGTTCACAACTAATTTCTGAAATGCAAACCTCTTCTTCACTATGAGTTACTCTGTTTATTCTGTTGTTCTCCTGAATGCTCACTGAGTCTCTTTCATTAAGGACACTGCATATTGTAGGCCCTGTTCCCTCTAAATGGATTGGGGTTTTGTTTGAGAAGGTAGCAAAATCTGCAACATCTTCACCTGAGCTAGGCATTGAGTTCAAACTTTGCTCAGTACTATGGGTGTTAACAGTTTTCAGTCCCTTTGAGTCACCAACACTGTCTAGATCTTCTGTTCCCTGAGGATTTACAGGGTCTGATGCTGCAAATCCATTTGTTAGAATCTCTAGACATGGAAGTTTCTCACCATTACAAGCATCTATTTGCTCATCCTGCCTCTCAACTGTTACACCAGTTCTAACCACACGAGAAGAAAAACCCTCTGATTTTCCAGTGTTGTCTCTTTGTTCCTCCCTTCTGTTTACATCTTCTAAAGCGGTACCTGAAGTTCTAAACTTAGATTTTTCTTTGATAGTACTAGTAGCTGACATATCAGAAAGCTCCTTAGTATGAGTAGGAAACTCAGCAATGCAGTCTTTATCTTTACCATTTTTAACAGATGTGAAAGTTGCAATGCTAGCTACATTGTCAGAATAATCATGGAGTGGGATGAAATGATTTGTGGGTATAAACTCTTCCTTTGGATGACTGTAGTCCGCTGTATCAAAATCAGCAAAAGCTACGCCAGCAGTGCTCACACCAGAAAATCCTCCAAACTCATCTTCATCATCATCATCAGCTCCATTGTCAAGTGGTGGAGGGGATGAGGAGTACATTCGAATAATGTCTGGTTCCATTGTTTGGTTCTGCTTCAACATTAATGTATTTCTGCATGAGGGAAAAACAGAGCTATGTCAGAACTTGGCTAGCTTTCATGTTCTTACGTATTTCATTTTTACAGTTTCATGCTTCATTTTTTAAGTCTGCATATAGGTCAATATCTGTATTAGATATCAGAAAGAAACACTCCCCAAACCCATGTGTTCTACAAGTCACAAAGAATCTACTGGGACAGTTCAAGTCTCTTCTAAACAACTACATGATCAAATTGTCAGCAGACAGTGCTGAAATTATCATCTTGTTGTGCAACACACTGGCACAACTAAAAACTCAGTTTTACCTCATCAGTTCTCTACCTGCCATCACCAGCAGTTCACAAAAGTGCTAGTGACCTGGTCCATGCTTTGCCACACTCTTTGTGTTCTCAGGTGTGTGACAGGAGTTAAGCCACTCCACATGGAGTGCCATACACAAAAAGGACCTTCATCACTGTCAAAGACTTCAAAAAGTGTTTCCATAAACTCTGAAATTGTGAAGGAGTGGAGGAAGGAACTGCTCTTAGAACCATGAGCTATGACCTGCTGCCCTACTGTTTAAGTCTCTTTCTACCAGTCCATGGGTTTCAGTTTGGTTGCCCTGTTCTCTGGATTTCTACCCACAAGCCAACACACTGCCTCCACAGCTGCTGCCACCAGCCTGCTTCTGTCTTAGGAACCAGCTGAGAAATGCCATCATGATGCCACCAGTAAAGCCAAGAGCCAAACACACTTCATCAAAACTAATTCTCAAAAAGAGAGCTGAACACAATTATTCATAAAATATTTAACCACAAATCACTAAACCACAGGGGGAAAAGAAAAAGAAGAAAATATTCCCATGGCCTAGATAGAAACAGATTAAGGACTTGCTCTGTCTTAACATTTCAAACCATTACAAAAACAAGCCAGGTATGGATGGAAAAATTTCTTTCCTAAAGAATCATCTTGACTTTTTCAATGCTGTGTGCAATTAATGAAACAATAACTACTAGTACAGTTGTACTAGTAGTTGTACACATCACTGAACTAGTTCATACCTTAAAACCCTTCAAAGAAGAGCTCACACCAAGAGCTCTTTCCATTTCAAGCTACACTTCACATGAATGAACTGTAATAACACTAAGCCTCACCTACCGAAAAAGAGTGGAAACAACCTATACATATTGGCAAATATTTGAACTTCTAACCAGTAGAATAAGTGCAGACTTTACAACACTAGTTAGGCAACACAGATAAAATGTGATCCTTATATCCCAGTGCCTTTAGTAAACAACTTTGTAAAAACACCTTAAGAGCAGCACACAAAGGGTAAAAAAGCCACAAATGAAGCTCTGCAGTTCTTCTCAAGCACAACATACCAAGCACTTGATATTTGCCAGGAAACTGGCAACCTTGAGGTGACTAACATAATTAAAATTTCTTTTTGAAAGAGTAGTTTGCAGTTACAAAAGTACATCATGCTTATCAGATGAAATCATGAAGTAATTTGTAACATAACATGCAAACTGAAGAGAACTGTAAAGGTTTTGTTTAGAATAAAGCTTAAGTTGTCAACAAGCTCCCACATAGGCTTACTCAGCACCAGCTGCTTAACAAGGTATTTGAGAGAAGAGCTTCACTTGCTCTAAACTTCTGAACTTTCCCATTAAAAGAAAATTGTATCTGTGTGGTTCATCAAAAACCATGTGTTTTAAGTCTTTTCAGATTTATATGCTTGTATAGGTCAGTTTTCATCTCAGTCATTTGAAATATCACATTCAGGTCTCTACTAGTAACTACACCAACTTACATTAGTGGATCTCATTTTGGCAAGACATGCCAAGAAAAATTCATATACTATCCATCATAACAACTCTACCCATTTTTTGGTTGACCATTTACTGTATGACTATTTTAACCTCAGCCAAAAATAAATCACAATAGAGCTGAGAACAGCCTTGGAGGCAAGGATGATCTAAAAGAATCCAAATATGCAGTTTCACAAAACAAACTGCATAATGTGAGAGAAGCAAGCATCACAATCACAGGGAGTTTACCCACAAGACTCCTTTTCTTTCCATTTAACATAAAAAAGGGGAGATAAGGAACAAGAATAATAAGGATAAGCACAGGACAAAGATAACTGCATGGGAGCTGAAACAAACAGCCAAAACCCAATTGGACATGTAGGAAGATGCCTGACCATTTAAAAATTTTCTCTCCTGCGACTTCGGACGTAGAGCAGAAGAAACTTCCTTCAATTTTTCATTTCAAAGCACTTTTAAAACATCACAGGGATCATTTACAAAGCAGCAGTCCAGCAGCACAATGCTCCAGCTACACTTCAATAACAGTTGCCAAAACAGGATTTGCAAGGAACATTAACTGTACATTTAAAAATTTGATCACAGGTTTGATCGTCTACTATGTGTTTATTCAGTTTAACCCACAAGAACCCACTGTATAACCAACTGTATGGGTTTCTGTATAATTATTTTTTAAATGTCAGGTACTTCCAGTTATGCTACTGCTGCATTTTAAAAGCCAAACACTGAGAACTCCAAAATGTGTTAATCTGCATTATAAATGAGTGTAAGGTTACAACTAACACAATTTAATTGTTGTTGACAGATCTCAAACTGTAAGAAAAGAACAAAAGTCGAAATAGTATTCCCCCTCTTCTTGACTAATCAGTGATAAATTTTTAAACTGGGCATAATTCCAATTCTCCTCACAACATAAAGCAGCATAGGTATTTTGTAGTCTTAATGTAGTTTTATTCAGAAAGAATTGCAATATGGTCCTCTTTCATGACTTCCAAAAGTGTTCTATCTGCCAGCTAGAAACCAAATTAGTTATTGTCCATTGAAACCTGTGGTGAAAACTCACAAGTCTGACAGAACAACTACATTGTTCCTTATTTCATTTAGTTAATCCCTGCTTTGTCTGGCATTTCAAATACAGCTGGAACCATGGCTTCATCTTTTGTAGTCCTTTTACCCAACTCAGACATATCCTTGGTCAAGACATTCTGCTATATTATTTTGTAAACCTGGTATTTCAAGTGATGTTTACAATGTGATTTAACCTGAAGTAGAATTTGTAAAAGTTCTATGACCAATAATGCAGATTATTTATCATCATCTTATGTTTGAGCCAACTGGTGACCAAATTTATAAGTCAAGTATAAAGCTACCATGCTCTGTTCACTTATAGATTCTTTAAACATGTATTTCTTAAAAGAAACCTCCAATTTTTCAGTACACTAAATGATAAGGACTGCGATTTGAAGGAAATTATAACAGTCTTTACTTGTGTAACAGAGCATAATTTGCCTAACTTCTGTGCTTTGTAATAAGTAACAACCCAGGTTTCTGGCATCAGACCTTACACCTCGAGGTGAGGAATCTGACACAGTTAAAGTGTTCATGTTTAGTGGATTGCTTTAGTCACAAACACAGATTTATGTTGACAAATGCCAGTAACTTCTGCAGATCTCAACGGTTTAAGATTAGACTGAAGACAGATTTCTATCAATTGCTCATGGCATGCAGTTGTACCAACGTTTTCTAGGTAAAAAAAAATTGTATTATCTCTCACATGTCATTTTCTGCATTTCTTTCTTTTACATGTTTGCTTGTTGGGTTTTTATTAATTGGCAATGCTAGTTCTTACTTCCATGTGTTTCTTTATATTCACATTCTAACGTTCACTATCAAGGAATTTCTCAAAAAGTTTCAGTACCACAAACAGGAGACCACTGTGGAAGTCATACTATAAATGCAATTCACCAATGCACTCACAAGTACATATTGACATTGTACTCTAAAGAAGAAAACTGCTGATTAATTATGATTCAAGGTTCAAATCTTTTTTCTCAAGTCACATGCATTTATTTAAGAATGCAATTCAAGTTAATTTGAAACATTAAAAGAAGTGAGAAAACGGAAATCAGTAATACTAGAAAAATTTTGATAGGCAAGTAACTGGAAAGAGAAAATGCATACCCTTCTTTTCTGAAAACCAGGTTTTCAAAACATTTACAACAAAACCAGGCTATCTCATTATTGGTTTACAGTAAATAGGGAACAATATGTGCTTTCCTCACTCACAGATCACATCCTTGCTCACTACCTTTTTGCAGAGTAATAGCAACAGCCTAACAAAGACTAGGCAGCATAGACAACAATGCAATTACACTGCACAAAAGCAGGTATAAATAGTTCCTTCTCTGTGTATCTTCTAAGGCAAAACCTGAAACAGCATGTTTGGCTCTTACATAAGACCTAAAAAATCAGGAGGTTGCAAAGAGTATCTCTAAAGAAATACCTGAGGCATGTAAATTCAAAAGAAACCCCTTGCAGAGCAGAATGTTTCCTTTAATTTGAGAGGAAGCAATGAATAACCTCTCAGCTGTGGGTTATTCTGAAGAAAAGCTGAGTTAAGCAAAGCACCTCCTTAAAGCATACAGGAAACACAATAATCAGAAATGGCACAATCAAGATCTCCATGACAGAAATTACAACGTTACTGAAATACTCTACAGTAAAAGCCTTGCAATGGCAAGGAGATGGATTCAAGTCATTAGCAGCTGGCATCTGATCTTTCCAAGAACATTTAACTCTTACTGCAAGGGAATTCCTCTAGCAAATGCCAAAAATACCACAGTAAGGACCAGATTTAGACTTCTTATTACAGCACAGTGTTGGCTTTCAGTAGGAAAAGCTGTCCTCTTCCATTATCTCTTTGCCTTTTCTTTGGCTTATGAACAATGGAAACCAGATTCCCAGTCTTTCTTCACCTGAGAACCTATTTCTAGAATGGCAGCTGTAAATGAGGAGAGCCTGTCTGTTAGAACAGCATTTCTGTATCCCAAATTCACTCTAGAGAGAGAGTGTCTGACCAAGCTGAAGTCAGTATGTTCTTAAATTGGTTTAATAAGCTTACTTTTATTTTTGGAAATAGTTACCAGCAACCAAAATACAGCAAGAAAACGTTTACTTCATAAAGCCTCCAAGAAATCAATGTTTTCTATTTTGAACTTAATGCTGTTACAGCCAGGAGGTCCATTACCCAAAGCAGGAGTTTCAGAGCACCTTTTCTTGGACATGTATGAGTTGAGGAAAACAATCATCTCCAGTTCCAGTAAGGCAAACATATCTAAGCCTTATTTCTCACTACCAAACATTTGGAATTAATCAATTCCATCGTACATTACTGTGGTTTCAAACACTGAATTTGCTGGACACTTTCTATTACAAAGTGTTGTATGTATAATGAACATTAAAGTAACAGAACTCAGGACAGCTTCACCAAGAATCTGGCACTAATCTCAGGCAGCTCATTTTTCCTGGTCTCCTGTGCTCCTCAGGCTGGCATTAAACACCAGGCACCCCTGGACAATCCAGCCTATTCCATATTCAAACCTCTTTGACAGTGGTGCTCTTCCTCTCACCACTGACAATGCAGGAAGACCAAGTTAGGTGGCACAAAAGTGAAATTTAAACAGATCTTGGGTATAAGCATTTTCATTTTAAATGTTGTTAAACTATATAAAGAAGCAAACATGTATTTTCAGAATTTGTGCTGCTTCACTTCTCCCTGTTTCATTTTGGCTTAGCTGTGGAATCAGAGGAGCTGTTGGAAAATATGAATCTAAATGTTCTGTTGGTTCATTAAACTCCTTTTTAAACCAAGAATAGCATTACTCCCCAAACCTAAAAGACCAGGTTATCCTCAAAGTTACTATAAGCAAAAAAATGTTTCAACTCAAAGTCTACTGATGTGCTTTAACAGGTGCAGATGAAGATGCTGCCTGTATATAGATCTGTAAACAGAAAGTGGGGAAAACCTTGTAAGAACAAGCACATCTTAAATTCATATGGGCAAACACAACTGGCTGGGACAGTCAATCAGGTTACAATCTGGCTCTGTGGAATGCAGTATTTGTGTCCAACATACAGCACACAGCCACACAATGTGCAAAGACAGATGTTGTAAGTAACACATAACTCAGATGTTTTCATTCTTAGGATTTCTTAAATTCCTTTTAAAACAGTGCTCAACTCAGCGAGAAATCTATTTCTGGATGTTACCTTCAAGCATACTAGCTGGGAATGTGTTCTAAATTAGGATGAAAAAGTGCTAGATTAGAAAGGTATTAGAACTAGATTACCTAGGGTCAAGTGTTCCCAGAGACTTCCTCACAGAGCAGTATGATCTCCATCACACAGAAACCCTTCAAACTTCACACAGGCTGCAGCACAGAGCAGATCAGAACTGCCCAGGGCTGCACTCTGCTGTGACAGCTTCTCTCACAGCCTGGCAGAGGAAATACAGCTGCACAAGGAAAACAACCATGGGTCTTCTTCCCAATACTGCAAATGTACTTACTGCTTGTTTTTCAGTGAGCAAGCTTACTTATTCACCATTGATCCCACCTACAGACATTACCTCATATTAAAAACATAGTACAGGAGGGACACCTAATACACCTAAAGAATAAAATCGATTTTCCATCGCTTATCAATAGACAAATGAACTTGAGGTTTCACGTTTCCTTCACCCTACTTCCAAACATACTAAAGTGAAGAGAGGATTTGCCCTTCCCTGTGGTTTTCCCAGCACGGGACTCTTTGATCTGAAAAACCCAAATTATTTACTTTACAGCAGATTTCTTAGATCACCTTGCAAGTGGCACCAATACAGAAATATTCCTTGCAATTGAAAACTTTAATTGCCAAAGACATTAGCAGGAAAGAAAGTCTACTGAAAATGAGACTGTCAGTTTTCAAACAAGGCATATTTCAAGGCTTTTTTCCTGTGCGTGTGTGTGCAATAGCAGCAGCTTACTCAGTGTGGTTTTTTTGCACAAAGGAGAAAATCTAACAGACAAAATTTCTAACACCTAGGAATAAGTAGGATCTAAGGCACTTCTCTGACTATCCAGAAAAATTATGAGTATTTTGAATCCCCATGAAAGGGTTAGCATGTCATTGCGCTGAAATGTTCACAAAGAAGCAGTTTAAGTTGTCAAACAGCACAATAGCACAGAGAGGAATGAACATTCTGTCGAGGTAGATAATGTCTGTCGAGGTAGATAATGGTATCTGCAAGAAAATTATGCTGCTGAGTGTAGTGAAAACAACTCGATCGAGCAGAGCATCAGTTTCTTTACCGCTGGATTTCCAACTGATACCACCACAGATCTGCAAGGACAGCTCGATGAATATTTCAAGAGGAAAAGGCAGAGTTGACTGAGGTCCATCTAAGCTGCTCTATTATTTCCACTGTGAAAGACAAGTCTTTTCAAAGCACTGAAAGGTTCAGGCTATTACTTTGGGTAATTAAGGTGTTAAGAGGCTTGTGTTAGCTTAGTGAGCTACTGGAGTTTTTAAGTAGAAATGCAGAGATCACACAGAGCCCTCATCACCAGCAATATGTAACACAAATATGATTCACTGTGTGAACTCCAGATTTTATAGTCTTTTAAATCCTTTACTAAACAAAACCATGATCTGAACAAAAACAAAGTACATTAAAAAAAAAAAACAAACAATTGAGGCTGTGATCCTTCAACTGCTTACTTATAAACAAATTACGGAAATAAAAACAAGAGGTCATACTTTCACATGACCTTAAAAGGTCATGCAGTGTGTACTTTATGCAACTATCAATGCAGAATGAAAACACCAGAGCTCCATTAGCTTTTTTACATATTTTTAACTTTCATTCTTAAGTTCATGCTATTTATTCTCACTGACATGACTGTTTAAAATAAACAAAACAAGCCCTCAGTAGTCACAAGTACTCCAACTCTTCCCCAGGCTCTCACAATTAATGTTCCATTCCTCCAGGTATAACTCCAACTTCAGGAGGAGAAACTGCTACCTGTGCCTTGCATGAGCAAACCTCTGTCTGTGCTGACAATACAACAGACCATTTTTATTTCTAAAGTAGGCTAATTGCCTTTCCAAGTTTCGTTCATATGTTCAGAGAATAAAACAAGGAGGAAATACTTTTAATTTTGCTCAATCTCCAAGGACCAATCCAGCTAAAAAGCAGCATCCATCAAACACACTTTACCATGGGCTCAACAGCTGAAAAATGAGTTCTAATGAAGCATGTTGGGCTCTAAACCACGCATGGAAACAAAACTTGTAAAACCAACCCAGTACAGCTCCTGTCAACAGTGTTTCTCTCTGTCACTCCAGTCATTTATGAACAGATGTTTGCTTAAGGAGCATTAAGCTGCCGACGGTTTCCATTGCTGTGCTGAAGATGGAAGGAAGGGACTGTCACCATTAAGAGGCCAATTTACTGACACTTTTAAGGAATCCCAAGGTTTAAGCGTTGTTTTTTAAGGCACTGTCTTCTCTAAAGAAAAAATTATATTTTGGTTCATCCAGCAGACACTTTTCATAGCAAACTGAACTGTCAGGACCCAATAACATTTAAGCAATTCCGCCCCATTTTAGAATGGCATTACCTCCTTTACAAAAAGAAAAATACCACACTTAAATTACCGTAACTCTGCTCAGCCTGCCATGTCCACATGCATTTAGCAACCAACCGACACGCTTTACGCCCCCCGAAAGAGAAAGCTTGTCAGGAGAAGCCAAACGCACAGGACAGCTTAACTTCTTGCACCACACATCCTTGAGCCCTCTCGCAGCTGCGGCGCCGCTGAACCCCAGGAAAACGCGGGCCCCGCCGCAGGACAAAGCCGAACCCCCCGCTCCGGCTGCGGCGGGACGAGCCCGGGGAGCCGCGGGGCTTCCCCCCTGCCCTGCCCCGCCCGGGCCCCGCCGCCCTCCCCCGCGGGCCAACGGGAAGGACGGCGCTGCCCCGACAGGCCCCGGCCGCGGCCGCCCCCCTCCCGGGGGCAGCGCCGAGGGGTCCCCGGCGCCCTTCCGCGGCCAGGCCCGGCGGCAGCGAGCCGCCCGCCGCCGTCTCTTACCTGCGGGCTGCGCGGGGGGCGGCGGGGCCCGGGCGGGCATGGCGGCGGGCGGGGGAGGGGGAAGGGAAGGAGGGAGGAAGGGGGAGAGGGGCCGCGGCCGGTTATCTGCGGCCTCCCGCGGCAACCGCCATGGAGGGGAGCCCCTGTGGGCGACAGGAACCGCGTCGCTGCGGCCCGGCCCCCTCCGGCCGCCGCCTCCCGCCCGCCGCCGCCCACCGCGCTCCCGGCACGCAGCGCTCCGCCGCCCGCGTCACGTCCGGCCCGGCCCGGCCCCGCCGTGCGCAGCCCTGCGGATAAAGGGCTGAGGGAGGGCGCCCGGCGCTCATGTGGGTCCTGCCGTGCCGGCGGGACACGGAATCCTAGAGCGGCTTGGGAGGGGCTCTAAGCCCAAGCGACTGTGTGTTAAAACTGTAAAGAATAACGTTTAAAAGAGTAGCTTTTAAGTAGCGTGCAAAGCCTGCCATTCGTCCTGGCGCCGTGCTTAAGTGAGCTCCGTGCAAGCGGTCGCAACGCGGCGGAGGATTGCGTTAATAAAACAGCGGGCGAAGCGTAGCGCTGGGGCTTTGTTGCAGAATCTCGGAATGCGTGAAAAGCGCCAGTCACTTGGTTTTTAAAATTTTTAAAGTTTAATAATAATAAAATGGTTATAAAAATAGTAGTACAGTTAGAGTAATAAAAATTTAGAGTTAGGACAATTACAAGACAATAAAAAGCAAAGAATTACGGACGTCCGGATGCTCTCGGGCACTTAAGCCACGACAAGCATGCCTTGTGAACAAATAACCTTAAAAGCAATAGCCTGTTGCGTATACAAAACACTTCATGATTATGCATATATTTTATTTAAAACAGGAAATTCATCTGGTACCTGTCCAAAAGGTTCTGGTAATTCCCAGGCGCCTTCGAGTCTCAGTCAGGCTTGAAAAAGTTCGTTTCTGTTGATAAGGAAAGCCATAAATTCCTCTCCTCTGGAAAATTTAGGGGTTTCTGTAATTGTTATCTTTGTGCGAAGAATTCATTGATTATCCCATCTCTTTCTTGAGCTAGTTAAAAAGTATCCTACATAGTATAGTTTCTATTTTAACACTGTGTTATAACCTAAAAATACATTCAACACACTACTTGAGAGAATTAATACAGCATAACTTTCCAACATTACACATACAATATTCATTGTAACCATTGCGAAAAGCCAATCATAAAATGTGCATTTTTCACAGAAAGGATTCGGTTGGGAAAGACCTCCGAGGTCACCGGGCCCAGCCCCGCGGTGCCAGCCAGACCCTTCCCTTGAGCACCTCCAGGGACCGTGACTCCACCACCTCCCCGGGCGGCCCATTCCGAGCCTTAATCACCTTTTCTGCGAAGAAATTCTTCCCAATGTCCAACCTCAGCCTTCTCTTGCTTGGGACTGTGGCCTCTTGTCCTGTCGCTGGTGGCCTGGGAGGAGAGGCCGACCCCACCCGGCCACAGCCTCGTGTAGGAGCGATAAGGTCACCCCAGAGCCTGTGTTCCTCCAGAGGCTCTAGGTACACACACACACTGCTATAAATGAATGCTCCAATTTGTTAATTAAAGAAAATTTATTAAATGGTCCAAATATAAATTTAGAGAATAACAACGAGAAGCCACTATCCAATCAAAAAGGGTCAGTGCCGAGCCCGGGTATCGGCGCTGACCACTACAGCACAGAGTCCCCTGTGTTTCACACCGACTGTCCTGTCCGAGCGATTTTTATACGGTTTTTCTTGCCCGAGGCAGAGTCCCTTTTGTTCCTTTTTGGACTGCACATATTCGTGTGGAGTTCTTTCTCTGTGGCAAGTTGAACAAAACATGTCCGGAGAGTGATGAGCACCCATGATGGCGTTCCCGGAATCCGGCATTGAGATGTATCTCCCCGATGGCTCCGGCTGTCTCAATCTCAGATATTTATCGCGTATTCATCGTCTGGTAGTTCCTCGGATCACCTTGAGTGGCGATCATTCTCCGGGCTGGCCACGTTCATTCGATTGTAACTGAGGCTCTCCCTCCCTTGTCCAGGTGGTTTCGACACTGTGTTGCAATCCCCGTCACTGACTTGTGCGTTTAAAACTTTTTACAAGAGTATATCTTAACAATACATAACTGTAAAATATACAACAATTTTCTTTGCACGAATTATCATACACACATATAACACACACCGCGTTTAAACACGCAGTGGTTTGGCTGGGAAAGGCTTAAAACATAGAACGTTTCACGTTTCAGAGAGGTTCGTGGAATGAAAATACCTCGAACGCGTTTAAGGGTAATTATAATTAATCTGCTAATTTAATCAGCAACAGAAGGCTTTTGTGAAGCAGGGGGAATTATATTGTTAATGCAGCGTTTCTCTGACGCTCTGAATCCTGTTACAATAGCTGAAGATAATCGTGGATGACTATTAATGAGTCTGTGTGACTATTAATGAGGCTCTATTACTTCGCCTCCTGGTGGCTGTTCTCTTTTTTCAGCTTAGTGTCAGAAGCGCAGAGTGAAGCTTGTGCTGACCCGGCAGGACAGAAGGAGAAGCCAGAGGGAACAGGAAATAGGGTAATTTAGCGCTCAGTGCTCTTTGACCTTCACCCAGTGTACAACAATGTGATTAACAAGATCTTCTCCCCCCCCTCCATATCTGGCAGTAGCCATTAACTTCCAGGGGCCCGAGGTGTCCCTTACTGTGTGGTGCTGCTTCCTGAAGAGTCATTTTCCGTTCCAGATGTGTTTAATTGGTGGTCATGGGCTATGACTGTAAACCGTCCTGTTGTAAATAATACAATTGGAGAAGGTAAAATAATAATTACCTTCTCTTTTACATCTGCCTTACCAATCATTTGAATGATACATGAAATAAACGGTGCTGCCTTTAAATTCTCCAGACAGCAACATAAGCCCCAGTGTTGTCTAAAAAAAAAAATCAGACTTTTTACCCAGTGCAACAAGCCAATAATTACACACTCCAGAGAGACATTGGTTATTTATCTTTGAGTTGCACAAGCCTGAGTCCTCTGTGGTATTCCACAAATCAAGCACACCAACTATAAAAACTTTTTGCTATTTATACATTTTAGCAAACAAAGGAATTATTGTTCATTGGCTACAAGTTACACAGTTCTCTTACTAATTGGTATTGTCTCCTCTACTGTTTTAACGACTCTCTCTCTCCTCATGCTGACTAGTCCGCATGCTCAGGCTTTCTCCTGCTCTGAGGTGGGCTCTCAGCTGGTGGCTGTGATCTGCCCCTGCTGGAATTACCTCCTACCCAGGCACAGCTGATTCAGCACAGTCGCTGAGCTGTCTTTATTGGTTTCTTCCTTATCTTGGGAGCTCTGCTAAATGTCCTTGGGGCCCATAAATTCTGCATTCTTTGTGTCCACTCTCAGTGGTACATCCTTCTCCCCAAGCCTGGTTAACCTCCCTCTGGGTCTGAGATCATTGAAGCAAGTCCAGCCCCAAGCCTTAAGAAGGCAATTCTACCCACAAGTAATTTGTTTTTCTAACACCTCTATGTCACTTAGAGCTTGTTAGCTGCTCTCTGTTTAAATTTCCCTTCTTGCTGATTTGGCTTGAAAATATATAAAGACCAAACATTAAAGAACATCCTTTCTTAAGAAAATTTTACATGTTGCACATTTTGCAACACTGGCATCCTAAAGAAAAACAAAATAGTAAAGCCCTTCTTATGCAAAAGCCCACAGTTGCAGAAGAATCATGTATCTCAGAAGAAAATCCAGGGAGATAAATGGTGTCAGTAATCAGGTTCTAGATTAGAAGGAAATTTGTTAAGTAAAATTTCAGATGCTTTGAAGAAGTGACTCATATCCTAAGCTATAAAAAAAGGCAAAAATTTCCTCCAAATAGTCCCTGCCAGTCTGATGTGGTGAAAATTTCCTTCTCTTTCTTGGTGGCATTCAGAAGTTTCCAGGACCAGAAGCACTAATCAGTATGCAGTTGTGAGTCCATAAAATTCACTTAACTTGAATGCAAGATCAGATGAGAGGTAAGCATGTCACACAAAAAAAATGAAGTTAATATTCACTTAGGCATAGTGTGAGTGATTGACAAGATGTGTGGGATTTCTTCAAGTTGTTCCTGCATAAGCTTTGCTGGCTGAAGGAGATTACATTTGCTTGTGAAGGCAGACTGACTCTTTATAATAGCATTAGCCATATCATGTATTAGCTCTGTGAAATGGAATTAATGGGCTACAACAGTGATTTCAAGGTTATATTTTTAACATATGAAAGTTTCCTTTACAGAATTGCATGGATTGTAAACACTGTATCTTATTTGGAGATGATTCTAGCACGGTGTTCTATCCATTTTCAAATAAATGGTGAGGTGTTTTTAAAGCATCTACTTTCAAGCCGTTTGCTTTCTTAAAGCACGGTGAAAAAACTTACAATTTTGATATATCCATCTCAACGTGAAGCCCTTCTGCACCGTGCAATGGAAGTTTTAAGTCGAGCTGGTGTGGTCTTGGTGGGTCTGAGGCTGAGCCTGGGCTTGTTGACTGCAGCAAAGTGGCTTTATCAGTCAGTGCTACCGAGTCCTGAACTGTCAGGAGAGGGCGCAGCCTTCCCAGAAGTCTCAGATGGAAAAAGGTACTCTGGTGTGTCAGGGTGATTCAGAAAGGTTCTCCCAAAACCCTGCGTGGTCTAGAAGCTCAGACTCTCCTCCTGGCTTGGGAACTGAGGACGGTGGGAAGAACCTGCTATGGTCTACATCCATGTCCTTCATAAAATTAATCATTCATAATTGTCAAAAAAATTGAGTATGTAGTATTTATAGAGAAGAAATTTAGGTTTTATTTCTCATTTTGAAGGCTACAACCTGGCTCCTGAGTGTAAATTTTAGTTTTATATAAGCTGTACCATATATTGTGTAGTGTGATGCAGAAAATCTGAAATATGTTGTAGTGGGTAGTGCAGTTCTTTTCTTCTTTTTAATTTCAAAAATACATACAGTGCAACATAGCTCCTGCCAGTGCAAACTTTTTTGGCTTCTTCACTGAGTGAGGAAGAAATTTGCTATAATCAAAGGCTAGATAAGTCTCCAAAATTCAGGCAATGTGCTTCCCTCTCTGCCGAGCCTGGCAATGCTGCTGATCAGAAACTAGATAGTCAGTGTCCTGAGAAATTATCATCCTTGGTTTTCCTTTTTATTTATTTATTTATTTAAAATTCACAATCAAATCAGACATTTAAAGATTTTATATTATCCATAGAATTAATTTTAAATGGTCTTTTAACCTACCAAGTAGTTTAATTTTATTAGTGCCTTATGCTTTTATTTCTGCTATTGTCTCCATCCTTGGCCAAGTGCCCCTCAACATCTTTTTTAACACCTTGGTTGCAGGACTCAAAGGAATACCAAGTTTGCTGATGTCACTAAATTGGGATGAGCTGTTCACTCCCTCGAGGCCAGAGAGGCCCTGCAGAGAGACCTTGATGAATTAGAGAGCTGGGCAGTCACCAACCGTGTGAAGTTCAACAAGGGCAAGTGGCAAATTCTGCACCTGGGATGGTGCAGCCCTGGATGTAGAGACTGGGGAATGAGAGGCTGGAGAGCAGTGCCATGGAAAGGGACCTGGGGATCCTGGTCCATGGCAAGTTGAACATGAGCCAGCAGTGCCCTGGCAGCCAGGAGGGCCACCCGTGTCCTGGGGGGCATCAGGGACAGCATCCCCAGCCGGGCAAGGGAGGGGATTGTCCTGCTCTGCTCTGCACTGGGGCAGCCTCACCTCGAGTGCTGGGGCAGCTTTGGACACCACAACATAAAAAAGCCATGAAGGTATTAGAGAGTGTCCAAGGGAGGCCACGAGGAAGGTGAAAGGTCTGGAGGGGAAGCTGTGTGAGGAGTGGCTGAGGTCACTTGGTCTGTCCAGCCTGGACAAGAGGAGACTGAGGGGAAACCTCAGTGGAGTCTTCTACATCCTCACTGGGGGCAGCAGAGGGGCAGCACAAATCTCTGCTGGGGACCAGTGACAGGAGTTGAGGAAATGGCCTGAAGCTCAATTGGAGGAGGTTTAGGTTGGATAGTAGGAAAAGAGTCTTCACCCAAAGGATGGCTGAGCACTGGAACAGCTCCCCAGGGCAGTGGTCACAGCACCAAGCCTGGCAGAAAGATTTGAACAAGACTCTCAGGCACGTGGTGTGATTGTTGGGATGTCATGTGCAGGATCAGGAGCTGGAACTCAAAGGTCCTGAAGTGTCCCTTCCAACTCAGCGTATTCTATGTTTCTAATATTCTGTGAAATCATTGCAATTCATCTTCACAGAGTGTTTTGACTTTTTCTGACATGAAACTGAATTGGCACATTTCTCCGAAATGTTTTCAATTCAATAAAACTGCATTTATCTTAGGCCCTTACAGCTGAAATAACCCCTACAACTGCATTATCAAGCAGAAAGGTCTTTTCTGACTGAATTCACCAATCAGCCTCAAAAGCTTTGTATGAAAGTTTTTTGTGGCTGTGGTTTCATAAGTTGAGCATTATGAAAGCTAGTTGAATGAATAATATGTGCTTTCTGCTGGCTTCTAAATGGGCATCAATCAATAAAAGAAAAATTCTGCAGTCACTGCTAGCTGAGTTAAACAAAGCTGCAGCTGAGCAGAGAATGAACTGTTGCTGAAGCAGCCTGTCGCTGAACTCCACTGTCCTTTGGCATGGAAAGGTGGTAAAATAGATCAAAGAGCAGTGGATACTTGTTTCTTTGGGGTGTGGTTCGTGCCTTCAGCTCCACCCCGAATTAGTGCGCACTGCTTGGCTCCTCCCCAGGGCAGTGCTGGGCTCTCTCCTCTGTTGGAGTTGAAGAAGCCAAGAGTGCCTCTCTTGGCCCCAGGGCATCGCCCAGCCACATCAGAGACCCCGTGTGAAGAGCCCACCCGGGTCTGCAAACTTCTCCACATCTTCTGCTTCACTGCTGCTCCCTTTTGCACTGACCTCTGGGCATGCAGAATGACCAGGCACTGGTTTCTCTGGTTTTGGGGATCCAGCAAAGGTGGTTTAGCTTTTCCCAGCTCCCCAAGCACGGGTCTGTCTCCATTCTGTTCTAGTTGCAATGGCATAAAACATAAAACACTGTAACATATGTTTCAGATGCAGCACATAAGTATTCTGTTTGGTGGAGTGCAAGTTTGTTGTAACTTTCCACAAGTCTCCCTGGATATCTTTGCTGGAGTCCTAGTACAAAAGTGAGAAGGCATTGCTATGTCAGCAGCTCGTTCTCTTGTGATTACCATTAAAAATTTCAGAATTGCCCTTAAACAGACCTGAATGTCTTAACTACAAAGAGCCCAGCGTAGTTACAGAGAACAGAAATAACAGTTATTTTAGAGGTTTTCTACATCTGAATGTAAGTTCTTTGGGGTTTGGCTCAGGCTTATTGGGCAAGAATACAGTTGTTGACACTCAACAGTGTTTGTGGGGAGAGTTGGGGTTTTTTGGGGGGGCTGTTTGTGGGGCAGTTTGTGGGGTGGCACTTTTTTTTTTTTTTTTTTGTGTGTGTGTGTGCTTTGTTTTGGATTGGCTCATTGGTTTGGTTTGGTTTGGTCGTATGTTTCTTTTAAAGAGATTCTTTCTGAGTCTTGGCCACGTATGCAGCTGATTTGGAGCATCTAACGAAGATGAAGGCTCACATTCTTGCCATGTAAGGGCTTACCCAGTGGATTAACCAGATCATGAATGTCTAAAGAGCCCCATTTTTCCTGCTGTGGCCTAGACCACATCCTCCAAGTGGCACAAGTTAATGACTTCAGTGTGGCAATGCAACGTGTGTAGCTGGCCTCAACATATTTGCATACATAACTCATCAGCAAGGTGTGCAAAGTGTATTTTAGTGTATATACATATTAATGGTGACAAGGCTTGTCAGCAGAGTCCATAACCAAACCCAGGTCTGACAATACTTCCTTCTCCTAGAAGATGGCATCGAGTACCTGAGCTGTCAGCAGGAAAGCAAGATTTCTCGTGCCCACAGCAGCAAAGCTTTCCAGTGCAACTAATTGTTTTGGTTTGGCTCTTGTTGGGTTTTGTTTTGGTTTTTTTTGGTTCTTTTTTTTTAGTTCAGGCTCTAAATGCAGAAAGCCCATAAGAAAAGAAATCAAAACTATTCATTTCATGACAGTCCCTTGCCTTTAAGAGGCATGGCTTGAGAGCTTTTTACATTTTAGATGAAAAGTGCTTAAAAGTGGTCAAGACCATTATTCTGTTTTAATGGTCTCATTCATTTATTGGGCAAAGGTGAGCTGATTGCCAAAGTCATCCTCCTCCCTGGTGCGTCAGTTCCTTTCTGTGAGGCAGGACTCAAGAGCCTCCAACACCCTTGAAGATCAGCTGATAGGAAATTCCAAGGTACAAACTATTCACTCTTGTGTGTAATAAATATCTGTGTAATAGGCACTATGACAGCAGTCTCTTGCATACCAACCTGTGCAGGGTAGTAGTATACATTCCTGTATTCTCCATTAACATCTATTTGAAGACATTTTCATTTCTAAGGCATTTTGGAGTTTGGGGATATTTTATTTAGTTGGGGTTTTTTTAGGTTTAGGATCACTGAAACTTGCCTCTACCACTGGGTTTTCTTTTTTACATATATTTAAGAAGACCTGCAATATCCTGTTTTAATCACACAAGTTCATTTCACTTCTGTTTGTCAACACAGTCATTGATATTCAGGTGTCAGGTTCAGATGTTTTGATTAAGTTTTCCTAATAAACTAATGTTGTGTGACTGGCAGTGATTCTTATAAATAAAAATAATTTGAGAGGTTTTTTTGCAAAGGTAATTTCTTTCATTTCTACAGTGAATGACAAAATGTCCATTAAACACAAGTGATAGCAGCATTCAGTTCCAGGTTTTAAAATGGAAATGGGAGAGGTTTTTCTGGGTTAATGACAACTTATGTCTCAAATGCAACTGCTATGCAAGGAAAGTGCTTTCTTTCATAGGTATTTGTCAAAATCCTTCTCATTGTCTTTCAGACTCATATCTGATGCCTTGTTTCAGGGCCATACATTCCAATTTTATCCTCCGTCATATTTTTCTGTAATAGGTTTGCTTTCTTGATCTGCATTCATTGAGATGCAAAGCATCTGGGATGTAGGCACATGAGAAGGCTAGATCTCAGAGAAAAGAACATTCCTTGAAGGCTCTTACACGAGAAATGTGTGAGATTGCTTTTACCTGACCCTAAACTACCTGATGAGGCTGTTGTCATAAACAAGAAGACAGAGTCAGGAGAGGAAATACCATGCTCCAAGTAGATAAAATGTGTTTGAATGCTAACAGAATGTCAGCCTCAGCTGCCAGAGTCCTGCATGCAACAACCTTTGTCTGCACCAGCAGTCAGGATGAGACCTTCAGATGGAGGAATCTGTTTGTCTCTGTGTCATCCCATTGTTTTCTCACAAGCAGAAAGAAGAGAGAGTGAACACCTGACATTTGTACCAAGAACAGGCTGAGTGGGGGAAGGAGCAGGCAGAGAGGAGTGTGGAGAACAGGGAGGGAATCAGCAGGGTGGCAAAGACAAGCACAGACAGTGGGGCAGATGAGGAGATGAAAAGTCCAACCTCGACCCCTTCTATATCCAGGATCAGTCAGAAATCTCTGGAGAGCAGCTGAACCAGCTCTGTTTCCATGAAATGAGCTAGGAAAGATGAGATTAGGTAAATCCAAGCACCTGAGCAATCTGTTTAAGGTCATGAGGCCCCTCTTTCTAAACCATGGCTAACTGGGTTTCAGCAGTGGGAAAAGGATGCTGTCTTTGAGTCAGCTTCTTGGTCCTGGGAAGCAAATATGATCCCATCACACTTATGTGGAGTCACTGCTGTGGTCTGCAGGAGCCCTTGCCAGGATGTGTCTCCTCACCATTCTCTGCAACTCTGCACCAAACATGCAATCTAAAGGCAGCCTGTGGCACTTCAAGGGAGCAGTGAGCTGCAGTCAGCCCATCTCTAAAGTTACTGAACTCAGTGGATGTGCATCAGCAGTGAATTGGGCTCACAGTTTTCAGTTTTTAACTACTGAGCTGATAAAAAGTGTAATACACATAATAAATCAATTTATAGGGTTTGGTGCTTCTTGCAAGCAGCCTCGATTCCCAGCACAAGCTGGTCACCAAGCCAATGTTCTGAGGGAGAGTATTTTGTCTCAATTTCCCTGCATTTATTGAATTGTTTATAATGTAGGCCACAGGGTCTTTTCTGTCTGTTTGGTCAGATGTAGGTCAGCAGTTCAGTGGATTCAAATGGATGACTGATGGCAATCTCCAATTGGTTTGCATGGAAATGGCATTGGGCCAATTGCCCAGTTGTGGAATGTTGCAGGAGCAAAGGAGACATAATTATTTCCAAATTTGGCCACAATCCATATTATATCCATATTTATCCATATTTTGCTGCAAATGGCCTTGTCTTCTTTGGCAAGACATCCCGTGGGCAGAGAACATATCCTTAGTAACTCACTGTTCTTATACTGGTTATGTACCACTGTTCCATACTGGGTGGAGTTTCCGACAAGTTCTCCTCTGTGGAGAGGCCAAGACTCACGACCCTTTCTAGGCACACAGCTGTCTCCCAGAATCAGGCCTCTGGCTCCTTGGCAGCCTCTCTGTAATGCTGCTGTTTATGGGATCACTCACAGATCTTTGAGCAGCAATTAAATCTTGGTACAAAACCTGCTGCCAATAGCCTGGGTTTTTCGAGGAGCAAAGACTCCGGTGCATATCCTCATGTGGAGCAGGAAGGAGTTTCAGGAGCACTGCAGAGATCTCCCACCAGTCAAATTCTTGTTCCTCCTATTCAAAGAGGTGGTGGGATGTGAACCAGCTTTTGTTCAAAAACAACGTCAGCATTTTAGCACATGACTGCCCCCAACATGTCCTCTTGTACCTTCTGGGAACATTTTGTCTGAATTGTGCTGATGGAACCCAATTGCTATCAGATGGCCCTTTGCAGAGTTGCTTCAGGGGTGAGGAAGATGAAGACTGGACATGCTGGGGTAGCTGTCACAAACTAACCTATTCTTCCCTTGCTTGTGGCCAGCCCATCAGGGATGGTTGGTGTATCCACTTCGTGGCTGCTGAGCCATGAGTCTTTGATCTTTTTTCTGTATAAATGTCTTCAGATGCAACTCGACAGCAGGTTGCACTCAGAAGATTTTTCCACTCTGTAGTTCTACGCTATCAAGACATGCTTAAATTATCCTACAGGCCATGCCTTCAGAGAGGCCTGAGTTAGTTACACATCTCTGGTTTTGAGTGGCCTCACTAGCTAGGCCACTTCTCTGGAGAGTCCCCCTTTCTTGATCTGACAGATGCAGGCAGACAGAGTTACAACCCTGATCTATACAGAAGAAAACCAGGGTGATAACCCCTACAAAACCTGACAGAGTCACTGCATGCTCAGCTTTGCCTTGGAGCTGGTTTGCTTTTACAGAGCCAGACCAGTTTCTTCTGAGTCAGATCCTGTTATATGCACACTATTGTGGTGCCTGTAATTCATTTTTAGAGTGGAACAGATAGGTTTCTTCCCCTTTCACAATTATTACCTTGTTATTGCTCTGCTTATAAAGTGTTCTGGTTGCATCGCACAGCTGCAAGCATGCCCCAGGGCCTGGTGCAGTTAAATGTCTGTGGTGTGTTTTGCTCTCTTGGTTGTATGGAAGGAGTCATCCCTGCATTGTAAACTCTTCTCTATAGCTTTTCAAAGCTCATTCTTGCCTATGGGAAAGCTTCATGTGTGAAAAGTGACCGGTTCCCTGTGGGATGGGGTGGACTGTTACACCCCGAGCTGCATCTTGCCACTTCTCTTTCTGCACTAGAACTGGGAAGAGGGAGCAGATAGGAGTAGGTCAGAGCTGTATTGAACCCCAGGCTAATGCTGGCCCTGGGTGAGCCTCTGCAGGGGTCTCCAAGTTTCTCTTGGAAGTCAAAAAATTATGATATTGAATGAGTGAGTTTCATGAAGAACAGGAAATAATCTCTGCAGTTGTGTCAAGTAGCATGTGGGAAACATGCAGCATTTGTGTGCACTATTGAGTACCAGTTGTATTCCTGTGAATTCTTTTAGGCTGATCTAATGCCTTGATGCTGAATTTAACCATCTCACCTCCCAGGAAGCAAGCATGACCACCACAGGACTTTCACTGGTGCACAAAGATGCTCATTGTGCTTCCCATTGCACTGGTATTGCTCAGCGCTGAAAAACCAGAATCACTGTTTTTAACAAGAAATAGGTTGCCAGATGAGAGTGCTCAGATTTGTAGGTGGTAAGTTGCTCTATTGATAGAGAGCAACAAGCTGTGTTGGTATCTACCTAACACACATATAGGCTTTGGACTCTTTGGTGCTAAAATAATTTTGAAGATCAGGAATAACTCTGTGTGTGACTGCCTGTATGTATTTACAATTTTCTTGCAAAGGACAAAAAGAAAAGAGATGCCTGTTTTTTTGATGATTAAAATTGTTTGTCTGCATGAAGATTGTTTTCTCTGAGGCTTTGATGCATGATCTTTTACAACTACTGGGCTGCTCCCCTGTAAGATTCTTCCAGAGGATACTGCAGAGCAGCCAGCTGCAATTAAAACAGAGAAGACGGTGTTCAAGTCCTTTGACTTCCAATTCTTTGACTTCCTTTATCTTTAAATTACATCTTTAGGGCTGTCACTCTGTCAGAGTAGGATCACCCTTGCCTAGATCTTTGCCTATGGTTTAGTATAGCCCTAACCTGATTAGGAATCTGAAGGTTTTCTCTTCATTTCACTAGGGAGTATTAAAACAAATTATTCTGATATGGAGACTATAAAATAAGTTAAAAAAAATTTAAAAATTCAAGAAACTGATTCTCTATGCAGCAAAGACCTCACCATCCTGAACCCCAGTAAATGGGAATAGCAATAAAAAATGTTTGAAAATCCAAAGTGCTGTATGTTTGAAGTCTTCAGGTTTAACAAATGTCATTGTCCCTCTGGTGAGAGTCCATCATCCCAAATCTTTGCTTAGTCTTTAGGTGGACAAAGTGGACAAAGAACTTAGAGTGGGTTAGAATACATCAGGACTCCTGAGGCTAGCTAAGACTGCCTATAAAAATAATACTGTCTTAGAAAGTAAAAAGGCTGTGTCCTGCATCTGCTGAGCAAGGGGTTTCAATCTCATGTTTTTTTTCTGTGTGCTGGCAGGTTCACAAAATAGGATTCATTCTGACTGTAGCTAAACAAACAGCTGGAGGGTGCTGTCTCTGCAGAGCCACAGGCCTGTCCCTTTCTGTTTGCAGGCACTCTGCCCATTCCCCATCCTTTGTAAAGGCTCCAGCCTTACGGGGGGGTGAGCACGCTCACACACAACACTGGTGTGACCTGAGACTGAGCCCAACAAGTGCTTTCTGTCCCACTCCCCCCGAGCTCCTCACTTAATCTCTGACATATGCATATTCTGGCAAAGCACTCTGCAACACCCATCAGGCTGAAATCAGGCTTTGTGCAGGTAGTGATCATTCACCCATCCCTGGCATTCAAGCCTTTTGGAACCAAGGGAGGGGATTGTCCAGCTCTGCCCTGCACTGGTGTGGCCTCACCTCGAGCTCTGTGAGCAGTTTGGGGCGCCACAATATAAAAGAGACTTTGATCTGTTACAGTGTGTCCAAAGGAGGGCTATGAAGGTGATGAAGGGCCTGAAGCCATATGAGGAATGGCTGAGGTCACTTGGTCTGTTCAGCCTGGAGGAGACTGAGGGGAAACCCCACTGGGTCTTCCACATCTTCACAAGGGGTAGAGGAGGGGCAAGCACTGCTCTTTTCACTCTTGTGACCAGTGACAGGACTTGAGGAAATGGCATGAACCTGGGTTTGGAGAGGTGTAAGTTGGATATCAGGAAAGGGTTCTTGTTCCAGAGAGTGGTTGGGCACTGAACAGGCTCCCCAGGGCAGTGCTCACAGCCCCAAGCCTGACAGAGTCCAGGAAGTATTTGTACAATGCTCTCAAGCACAGGATGTGACTCCTGGGGTGACCTGTCCAGGGCCAGGAGCTGGACTCAATGATCCTGACGCTTCCCTTCCAACTCAGCATATCTACGATCCTATGGTTCTATGAAAAAATGGTTAGCTACACACTAAACTGGCAACCCAGAGCAGCTCAGATCAGATTTGTTTGCTGCTGTAACCTCCTCAATATCTGTTGAATACCAGCATTGTTTTCTCTACATTCAAGTGTAGGAGACCACCAAGGAATGAAGGCTCAATACTGAGACATTTGTCATTTCTGGTGCTGTTTGTAAATAAACTCCTCAGCCTAGAGCTATTGCATATTTTGAATTCCAAGAAGGCAATGTTCTGTGTCTTCCTACATGTGCCAGTGCTGAACAGTTCAAAAAGGACAGTGAAAAAAAAATTACCCTGTTCAGTCTAAGGACAGTGATAAATCTATTCTCTTGAAGCACAGTTCTGCTTTATCTAGCTTTACTTTCAGTGGAAGAGGAGACACACAGTGCTTTCCTATTGCCACCTGTTTCTGGCAATGCTTCTAAGCCACCCAAAGTTCCCATAACCAATAATTCCTTTGCATCTTGCTAACAAGAAACTCTGCTCTCAGCAATATGGAAAAGAATTAAAAGTAAATAAAGGTCACATGTCTACGGAGTCCTTCCCACATCATTAGCATTTCTAGCTGATAGAGTGGATTGTTTCTTACTCCTGTGTATAGAAGATGCTTGCACTACCTGTGGAATGCTGTGCAGGCACTCCCTAAGTGCCTTGGCTTCTTCAAGAGCCTTTTATTCAGATCTTTTTCCAAGCCTGGCAGGACAGGTGAACCTCTGTGGAAGCAAAATTGCAAATGTCTTCTTTATTTTGTTAGTTATGCATAACCTTCCCCCTGCCTTCAGCACTGAAAGCTTTTGCTGATTTTTGCTTTCTTAGGGTTGCAGTTTCTTTCCTAATAGGTACTTAAGGAAACATCTGGAGTCACCTATCTCTGGTCTACTGTTTCCATATCTGGTTTATTTATTTTTTCAACTTCAAACACAGGATGTGTATGTGTGTGAAAAGGAGATCAGGCATCTACATTTAGGTGTTTGGTAGGAAGTGAGTGTCTTCAAAGTTCTTTTATAATCACTGGAGCTATGGCCTCTGGAAAACCATTCAGGACATCAAAATCATCCCTGCTAAATCATCCTCTGGAGAAGCATCTCTCTTTCCACTGCCTGTATAGGGAACCCACAGAGATCAGACTGAATTACCATAGCTGAAATAAGATGCTGCAGAGGGTGGCATAAATACCCCTGCAGTCTGAGCTACTATTCACCCACTGAAAAGCTTGAAAGGCATAAAAGGCTTCCAGTTTTCCCATTAATGTAGTCACTCTGCTCACCTAAGCAAAAAAAAATTTAAAAGTGCATCTTTGCAGAAAATTGTGTATTAAGCACCAGTCTTTATTGCACCAAACAGCACTTTTAAATCCTCTCCCCAGGAAGCTGTTGACACATGTTGGAGTCACTCTACCACCTTCTCCCAAGAAATGCGTCTGTAATTGTATTTGTGTCTATGGTTACACGTTGCTGTGGAGGTGTTGGCATGCTGATCTAGACCTGCAAGCCAACCAGCACAGCCTGTGGCTTCATGGCCCTATATGGCATTTCACCTGTGAAGGTAACCAGCTCTGTCCTGCTCTGAATCTCTCAGAGGTCTAAATGAAGCTTAGAAGATGGCAAATGGAGCTGCTCCATGCCCGAGATGGGTGGCAGTCTCTGGCAGTGAAAGCTGTGACCTCCTGTTTGAAACCTGGCTCACATCACCCTGAATGTTATGAAGGATATTTCTTCCTGCCATGCCCTCTCCAGAACAAGGTGCTCTCTCTGGAGCAGTATGCTCTGAAAGGCCAGGTCTGGCTGCTCCCTCCCAGCACTGCAGGTAGAAGAAGATGGCTTTAACACAGAGGAAGACACAAAAATTATCTGGAGGCTGGCCAGAGGCAGGTGGGAACAGGCTGAGAAGGTGGAGGTCTGTTTGGTCTGGTGACATGGCCATGTAGATTCACTGTCTAAAATCCCTTGTGGGGAGAGAAAGACATGGAAGGAGTCATTGGCTGCAGTCAGTTTGGGGTGGAGGGAGTTTTCTTAAGGCCAGGCGTAGGAAAGCTTGAAAGCACACATTTCAGCATAATTAGAGACTTTTCTGACATGAAGATAAAACTGGATATGCAAAGTCTGTACATTTGGATTTTGTGTTGCTCACACCCCCAGATTTGGCCTTTATCTTACCTTTGCATCAGGATGTTAGGCAATTCACCACCACCTGCAATTTACTTTGACTCTGGTGACTGTTAATTCTTACAGTGTGGATTGAAGACTTCTTCTAGAAAAGTTTCCAGTTTGTTATTTGGTCATTAAGTTGAAAAGGTCTGTGTACTTTTAAAAAGGTGATAATAAACATGATGAAAGTGTAAAGAAAGCTAAGCGATACTAAGAAGTTAGGTTATGGTCTTCTCTTTATTCATCCACCTATTAGAGGATGAAAGGGCATATAATGAGACAGAAGAGTGGTACATTGAAGGCAGACAGGGATTTTCTTTGCATGTAGTATGTTGCCATTCCTGAACGTAACAGGATCCTGCAAAACGTAACAGGATCCTGCAAAGAGTCAGGCATTAAATAGCCTCCAACACCAATTGGAGGTGCAACAGCACTGATAAAAATATAAATTTCAAGATTATTGAATGGGCTTCTGAGGTCAGCTATGCTGTAGCTGTCTGTCACAGCATTCCTTGTGCTGCCCTCCAAAACACATTCCAGTTAACACACCCAAAGCCCGGGAGCTATTTGCTGTGCCAGTTTTATCAAGTGTAGTAGTCACCATGCTCCTGGGATGGTCTGTGACCATCAGTTTATTTATATTGGATACAATAACAATCTGCTGGGATTCTGGCATTCTGACACTGCCTGAGTGACTGCTGAATGCTTTAAGTGTACTTCAGTTATTTCTCCCACAAGTGAACTCATATTCTGCTCTACTTACAGATGCTTGTGTTGGCTCTTAGTGGAAAGTTTCAGACCTCTTCTGGTCCTGTACAGGTCCTGTCTAAACCAGCACAATGGCAGGACTGTTAACCTGGCTGATACAATTCCCAGAGAGTCTGGAACAGCTTCTCTGACATGAGACATATAAATGTTTTATGAGACCTGGAAGTTGCTGCCAGATGCAGCTGCACAGGCAGCTCCTGCTTGCCTTTCAACCAGCCTTGCCCTCAGTCAACTTGGCCCACCCAGCTGCCTGCCCACATCTGTAAAGTTTTCTTCCCAGGAAAAAGCCTTGCACTTCTGCAGTCCTGGTGAGGTTTAGAGAGACAGGGACCTCTGCATCATGCTTGGCTCTGCAACATGGGCACCCCAAACACTGCCCATTGGTAGCTGAGACCCAGGACTGAGCCCTTGAAAGATGCCTAGGGATGGCCATCAGTTCTCTGTACTGGTACAGAGATAATTTCATGTATGATGAGATCAGGTAACACAGGAGATATATAGGCCCTCTGATCTCAAATCTCTTCATTCTAGAAAGGAAAGGGAAAAGATTCAGCCTTTTCACAGCTTCCCTCAGAGGACACTCTCAGAGGTAAAACCCCTGTGCCTGCAGTTGTTGAATTTCAGAGCTGTGCATTCTCGCCCTTTCCTCCTACCCCAAACAGTGAAATGTTTGTTGCTACTGTCCAGGAATTCATCTGTTGGTATTTTAATATGCATGTGTATGATCATCCAGTTGCTACAATTACACTGTGGGAATCTTGTTTCTAAAAATACACCAATCTCTGCTGCTCTCCAACACAAGCATGAGGTAATGGATCATGTTCCCCAGTTGCCAGTCACACACAGGAAGAAGGAAATCAATACAGCTGGCAATACAGAAAGACTACAAAAATTATAATTACAACTAATTTCCCTTTCACTTAAAACCATCATCTTCTAGCCTGCATTATCACAGCTTCATCTTTAAAATGCATTAAAACAATCATGGGCTTCCCTTTGCTAGATAAAATCCTGTTATTTTGTTTGAGAGCATCTTTGGAGTAGCTCAAAGTGATAAGGTCTATTATGGGAACCTTAAACCAGCTCCTACTCCAGCAGGTACTCTGTTGCTATCAGTGTACTTCCACCAAAACTGAGAGAGATTTTGCATCATTCAGGTTGTGATTGCTGTATTTTGTCTAGGGAAACACGTGTGCACACCGTCTTTTAAATTTAAGGTGCAGCAAACTCCCTGATCTTGTTCTATCTCCTCTTCTGCATTATTTAAATGGCAGTTGAAAGCACTGTGAGTCAGTGGAGGCTGTGAAAAAAATTGACAGGATGCCATTCATTTTACTATTATAAAAAGCTGTATTTTGTAAGGATTTTGCATTACAAATAGTGCCTCTGATTCCAGAGGAGCTACTCAGTGTATAGCCTTACTCAACCTTACCATTGTATATTTTGTCCAAATTATGTCTGCCTGGTGAGCAAAGGAGGGGGGGCTTGGGAGCCTGAACTTCAGTGTTGTAGCCAAAAGTCACAGTGATGAGACATTGTGTGGAAATCAGTGTATTCCAAATTACAGCTCTGACTGCTGAGTATGGCTGCTGCATCTCTGTTCTTCCCTCTCCCTGCCCATAGAATAAGAGCAATGATGCTAGAAATGGCAAGGGACATTCATTAATTAATGCTGATTTTAGATTTTGTCAGTGTTTTGAAGTTGTTCAGTGAGCTACATGAAGTGTAGCTCACTGAACAACTGTGCTACATAAAATCCACCTTGGTTAGTGCCTGCTAGAAGACACATAAAGGTCTGAAGCCACAGAAGAGTTCTTCTGGCAGTGGGGCTTCCAGCCATGGTTCTCCCACAGGGAGCAGACTGGCCATCCCTGAGAAAAGCCAATGGAAATAGAGGGGAATGCATGTGGAAGCTGTGTTCTGCACTCACACAATAATCCAAAGCTGCTCCCAGTTTTGCCCCTCAGAGCCTGTTTAATGTAGCTCATTGTATCTTTCTTCAAAAAATGAGGTGTAAAAGGAACCCCTCTATCCTTGCTGCAGGCTTTTTACTTTTAAATTGAAATATTTTGTTTTCCCCTAGAGGTTGTAGTCGATCTGTTACTTCCCTGAGAGTGTTTTTTTCTACCTAGAGCCATAGTCTGTCCTTAGCTCTGGTCTGGATCTCTCTTAGGCAGCCATTTATCTTTCCCACTGAACAGAAAACTTCTTAGAGAGCAGCCAGGAAAGAATCCTCTCTGCCTCTTGGAGCATGCAGTGCTGGAGCTGCTACTGGAGCTGGTCATACATTACAACACTGTCAGCACTGGCTTTTCGCCCATCAAAGGGGTTTTTGGAGCCAGGCAAAGGCAGAGCCACTGAGCACTGTCAGAAACCTCCAGCATCTCCATCCATGCTTGGCAAGAGGCTGCTCCACAAGAACAGAGCTTTACTTCTCTGCTCCATCGAAGCAGCTCCGGCCCGTGGCTCTGCTGTTAGTATCAGATTGCTTAGTCCTGAAATCCTGCTTTTCTCTGCTGCTTAGATCTACTGTTCAGCTTCAGTGGAGTTTTTCTGATTAACCAGGCTTTTGTTCCTGCCTTTCAGAGTCACAGGGAAGCCCTGCTCTGCCAACCAGGAGTCAGCATGGCTCTGGTTTGCTGTTGCTTCTTACCCCTAAGAGAGAGCAGCAGATCTCCTCCTACCTTCTGGGAAGAGAGCTGCTGAAAAGACACCTCCTTCTTGGGGTCTTTCACAGAATGACCCCTCCTGGCATCACAGCCCTGGTCTAGCAAGGCACCAGTGAGGAAACTGAAGCCTCAAAACTTCAACAGGATAAGAAATATGTAACTTCTGAAGAATGCTGGAGCCGACGTGATGTTTCAGAGCCAGCCTCTATTCTTAGAAAAGTGGTGAAAGTCATAATTTAAAAATAAAATCAAGTGCAGTGCTAGCAAAGAGTCATATTGGTGGTATTCCTGTGAGTAAATCCCTCAACATGAATTGGCTTCACTTGAAGCTCAGCAACACTCCACCAAAATAAGGCCCAGCTGTGAGATGTCTGTAGTACTGATCTGAACAGAAGTACACATGGCTCTTGCCACATCAGGTGTCCTCTCTTCCCCCCAAAACATGCCTGTAGTTCACTTTAGTATTACAGGTCAAACCAGGGCCTTCCAAGAGCCTCTGCAGGAGTTAGCCCGTGCAAGTGGTGAAATTTAATGTATATCCCTCCGGGCACCTCTCCAGGTGCTGCACTTCTGCTGTCTGGTGGGGACTAAATGATGCTTTTATACCATTCACAGCCATTTCTGTTTGCATTGAGGTTACCAAATGCTGTGTTTTATCTCAGAATCTCCAGATGCCAATGTATTCCTTCTCAGGCTTGTGTGCAGTAAGCAAAGGGCCAGCCTCTGTCTGGCTTTGAGCAGGGATGGCCACAGATTAATACTTATGGCTTAGAGCTAGGATGAACTTCCTGTGCAGCATCCGAATCAGTCATTTTATTGGGAGAAAAACCACAGAACAAGCTGTATTCAAATCCTGTTCATCTGCTGCTTTAGTACTGTTTGAAGTTTGAGGTTTCCCTCAGAAAACCTCCCCTGTGTTTTACAGCCACAAGAGGCTGTAGGGCATAACCCTTTACCCACTTGGGTCACGCAGAGTTTTTCCAGTAACTTTCACTGAGAGAAGCTGAGACCTAAAAGTTTCCTCTTGCACTCAGTCAGGCCAATGTGAACATTACTTAAGGTGATGCCAAAAAGTGAAACACTGGATCTCATAATAATGTGCCTCTGGAGCTGATCTGGTGGTTTTACTCACCCTGTAGCACTCACCCATGAATCCAGCCCCACCAGAGTGAGATGAAACACACGTGTGAGTTACACTGCTGTTTCACCCTGTGCAGAAGTGATCAGTGACCTGTGCCTCTGGCTCTGAGGCTCACACTGCCCAGCGATCTCACCAGGAGTCTTGCAAGAGTCAGCAAGCTGTTTTTCACTCTAATGATATTATTTGATTGCTCTGCATGGGGCATTTAAACTGTAAAGCAGTTTTGCACAGGCTGCTACCAAAGCTGCACATCTCATTCTAAAGTTCCACACTACAGTCTAACAAGGGGAGGAGTCAGAAAAACAGTCAGGAGATAAAAAAGCCAGAACATTGTCTGAGCATTGATAGTTCAGATAAAAGACAGAACAACCTAGTGAAGATTTCAGGTTTTATTGTTATTAAAAGTTCATTATGAAACCAGCACAACACATAAAAATAGATCTGTGGTGAATGAAACATATTACTGTTATTGCCCGGGCATTTTGTGCACACTCTCACTTTTTAAAATCAGAAGCTAATGAATACAAGACATTTCACCAGCAAACTGTGAAACCAGTGTTCCTGCAGCAGAGAGAGGCTGTGCTTCCTGTTGACTCTATCCAATGTATAATGCAGTCAGAAATAGTCCTCTATTCACGCTTAAAAATAAACTCAGTTTTAGAGTATGCCCCAGCTGAAAATAACTGGAGAGTGAGAGCTAGAAATAACTCTTTTCTTAGGGGACCTATTTCCATGAAAGTCAAAGGGATTTTTGACATGGATTTTAAAAGCAGAAGGACTTAGCTATTTGTTGACAGACAGATGGAGAGGCCTAGCAACAGGAGCTAGGGAGGACCTGTGGCAAATAGGAGTTTATTATTTTGATGTTGCACATGCTGCTGAATCTCCTTGTTGTAGTAATTGTCTATGTTCATTGCAGCAGTGATTGCTGGGAGGAGCTGGGAGGGTGTATCAAAGCCAGATAGGGCGTCTGCAGCTCATTTATTTTTTCTCCCTGTTTGGGTTGGCCTTGGTTCTAACCCTGCACACCATTCATTGCAAAGTGACTTTCACCTATGTGCTTTCTAATCCATGTGAGAAAACCAGAACAATACCACGATTACAAAACCCCTCACCAGGCCACTTGCTGCTCCTTACACTGGTGTAAGCTTTTCTTCCTTGCTTCTGAGCTTATCACAGAAGGCATTTGAGGCCACCTTCAGCCCCTGACTCTTGTTCCTTACATTGTCACATCAACTCCAGGGGTGCTGGGAGGTTGCTGACTGGCTCAGCAGAATTGTTGTTCTGCAGTTTTCTGCATGGAAAGGTCTCTGTGCAGAAAACAGTGCTGGAGTTCTCTGGGGGGGAGCATTTCCTGTGGATAGGAGGCCAAATGAGCCCCACATCAGATATCTTGCTTGAATGTCTGTGGAGAAAAAAATACCTTCGTGGTGTGGCTACTCCTACATTCCCCTGTTATTTATTTGGGAGCTTCTTTTACATCAGGCGAGTAGGAACATGAAGCAGTCCACGCTGTCCAAGCTTGTAAGCAATGTTGGTTTTTTGCCACAAGTCCTGGTAGGGAGTTGCAGAAGGTTGGCAGCTAAAAATGTGGGGAAAAGCCCATCCCTGGGAAGCTGCCCTGCATCTCCATAGCCTGTGCCCTTGTCTGGCCCTGAAGTGCCCACTAATGCCCTCTGAAGTCCTGCTCTCTTAGGACTACAGCACATCCTGCTACCCCAGCCTCACTACCAAGCTGATGAGCGCTGTGGCCACTCTGGCCTCGTTTCCTCCACAGTGAACAGTTCCAAAGCCGAAGATAAAAATCTCAGTGCTGTTCCCTGCGTGGGAAATCTCTGGGCTTCACCCTCAGCCTCACAACAGGAGAGTGACAAGGGTGGAAAGCTGTCACAGCAGAATGGTGATTAAGGCTCTCCCTTTGTTTTTCAGGCTGTTTGAGAAAAACAGCCCTTGAGAAAGATGCTAGGCCTCAAGCACGTGTCACATTCAACCGGTTCAGCAATATTACGCCTGTTTCTGCTCAAACTAGCCAGGGAGGGGAGGGACAATATAATATGTTAGTGCAAGTTCTCATAGACAACATATGAATATTTAGTACAAAATGTTCTTTCAAGGTGGGGCAAACATTTCTAATTGTGACACAAAAAGAAGGTATTTTGTAACAGTTTTAACAAGTTGCCTGTGAAAAAGCGTTTGTGTGAAATATGTTTAGACAGACTACCTCACATGACACTGAAGTATTTCAAGGCTCTTTCTGAGCAGGCAATAACCTAGTTTTGTTTTTTTAAAAATCAAATCAGCTTTATCACAGCCAATCCCAAACATAATTAAATAATTTGGTTGTGATTTTTTTTGGTTAGTTGGATTTTTTTCTTTTTCCTCTTTGGAAAAATAAAGCTATGCTAGGCTGAGTGTTTCCACTCCACATGGGTTTTACCCGTTCAAGACTTCTTTCATTGCGGGATCAACTTCCTCATTCAGAGGAAACCACAGACATATTCAGCTAATAAATTTTAGCATAAGATTTCAAAGGCTGGTTCATTCACTCCTGAAGTCCTGAAGAATTGCAGCTTCCAAGAGACTCACAGACTATTTCTCTGTACTGAAAAGCATTTTATAAACCTGGCCTAATTTGGAAACAGTCTTTATTTAATGTCTATTAGGGCTTACATCCAAAACTAAGATATGAATAATCCCCAAATTGTTAAGAGTGAAAAATTCAGGTATAAATTTTGCAGTGCAGTCTCTCATTTGAAACATTTGCATTTGACCCAAAGTCCAACTAAGTAGGAACAATTAAGGCCGCAGTTTTCTCTTACACTGCATGTGCAAGTGTTCTGCAGTTGCATTTTAACATGATCAGCCAGTGTAAGTCAAGCACGAGTGGAACAGCCCTTGGTTACAAAGACATCATCCTTTTTTCGCCTGCCATCTCCTGGTTGTGCCAAGAGCAAAAGAAAAATAAAGAGGCTTCCAATCAGGTAACAGACAGTTGTGTAATCTTTCTTTAACTGTGACTTTCTGCCCTTCTTGAGTTCTCAGCCAAGCCATAACCCATCAGAAGAGGATTCACAGCCATTCTTGCCTTGAAGCTTGGCTCAGAAACCACAACAGGCCATGTGGTGGAGTTATGCAAAGGCAAAACCAGAATCAGGGTCAAAAGAGCATTTTCCCCAGAGAGGAAACTCCTGGACCAGGAACAACTGGGAGTGCCCAGCACAGCGGGTGGGAACAGGAGCAAGGCAGGAACATCCCACCAGAGATGCCCCTGACACTGCACTGAGCTCACCTTGGCATCCCTGGTGTAGGCACTGTGCTGCGCCAGGCCCCCGCGGGAGAGAGAACGCGTGGGGGCTGTGAAAACCCAAGGCAGCCAAAAAGCTTTTCCCAGGATACAGTACAGGCATGGAGAGGGAATCTCTGCTGGTGGGCTGTCAGGGAGATTCCCTTTGGGTTTGTGCTACTGTAGGGTCATGGTGCTACTTACACTTCCCACTGGCCCTGCACCAGCAAACCTGGATTTGGATGTCCAGCTGGAGAAAGCACTAGGCACAGAGGGTGCTAAATTTCTCTCCAAACAGAATTCATCCCCTGCCTGCATCAGCTTTGGAACCATAGGGAATTTCCAAGCTGGAGAAAAATCCAAAATACCTCATGTAGAAGCACCTTTCCCTTGGATTTTTATTATAATAATTTTTAAGAATATATTTTGTACCGAAACACTGTCAGCATTCTTTATACAATGGAAAATGACACAGTCATTATGTATCATGTAAAAGAGTAAAAACAGAGCAAGACAGGAACATTTCAGTTCAATCTGGAGTACAAATAGAATCTGATGTACAGCTTAAAAGCCACACACCAGATAAAAAGTTAATATGGAAAACAACAGGTTCTCTTTTATTTTGGAAGTAGAAAGAAAAGTCAGGGAACGTCAAATATTAAGGCTAAAAATTAAAATTTTAACTTGTATTTTACAGGTGGTAGCCTGATTCTTAATTCATCTGCAGCAGCAGCAACAACCCCCTCTCTTTACAAACAGATTTGCACTTGCAAGAAATAAGAATCAGGCTTCTATGCTCGGAGGACTCTGATTGACCTCAACAGGCTTTGGACTAGAGCCACAGTTGGAATTTCAGCTTGCAAGTCTAAGGCTTCTTAACTGCAGGCCAAATTAGCACAAAATGAGGCTCTGCGTTGGCATTCTACCCTTAACTTTGGATATTCCAGTTCTGGTTGCTTTAAACCACACTTTTATTGCAGGTTTAACATAGTTCCATTTGTGAGATACTTTTGGTTTTTTTCTTAAATACTGTGCTACAGAGGATGTTTTTGTAGTCTGTTTTTTAGTCCCTATATTATGTGTTCTCAAAATTTCCTAAATGTATGTTTATATCATGATTACAACTACTCAGAAAGACCCACTAAAGTCCACTGTGAGCAGCCAAGGAAAAAAGTGTATTTAGTCCTAAAGAAGTCAAGAAAAGTGGCTGTGTTCATTTATAGTGTAGCGCAATGACTGTGTTTATACAGCTATACCTACTATTTGAAAAGCTACTTGAAAAGTTATTATTCATGTGCCGTAGCTGATTTTCAAGCATTAATAACTTGGCTGTCTAGACAAGTTTTAATTGTCATATCAAAGGCCAAATATGTTCTCAAACAAGTGTAAAGAATCTCCCATCTCCCTTGGAAAGAGGCTGGTTCTCTTTCTGAATGAAGAGATTGCCAAATTTAACTTTTTCTCAGGTTATGAAAGCACAGTAAAACCCATAGATTTGCTGTTTAAGTTTTTTAAATGGATCGACTTCAACTCTAACCCATCCTGTGCAGCAAAGTTAGTAAGCCCTGAAAAACAGATTCTAGTGAATATGCAGAATTCCCCCCCACCAACTACCATGCCCACATTTTCCCAGGGCCTAGAGGGCTCCATTAAAATGTAACTAAATGTGCGATAGGAAACACGGTTTTTCAAGAACGATATGTAAAGTTTACCCGAAGAACCTAAGACATTTTGTACATTCAAAATGTTTACACTTTGCTGTTCTTAATCTTAAGATTGTTCGTTTTTACTAATAATACATACAATGAGTATAAATAAATAAACTACAGATAAGTTTTAAAAATTGTATTAACAATACGTTGTGCAAAAACTCATAACAATCTACATTCTATGCAAATACCCTGACTAAAATACACAGGCTGTGTCCACACACCCTCAGTCAGTTTTTGCACAGTCCTTGGGCCAAACCAGCAGCTGAGGGCAATCAGCAAAATTCCATTATGAGTTATGGAAGTAATGCTGATATACACCAGCAGAAGGGCAGGCCCCAAGGTTTGTGCAAAAATGCCATAGAAATCAGTGGGAATTGTGCTTGACTAAGGACTAGACAGTTTGATTGTACCCCATTAAAGTGAGTGGGAGTTTTGCCATTGATTTCCATGGAACCAGGCTCAGGCCCTGGGTAAGGACATCAGCACATGGCCCTATGTTGTGCTACACTACTCCACTTCAGTGCAGAAACAATATTTGCAAAAGAAAAACTTGTTTTTGTCGTCACTACTGTTCAGTAACCGGTTTTAGCGCTGCATTTCAGAGATTGCCTTTTCTGTGAGATTTGAAACGGGACTGCAAGTCTTTCTGAATCCATTCCAATTTGATTATCCAGCACAGGTGGGCTATTTTGATCCAAGAAAAACGGCTCAATGTCTATAAACCAACAGTGCTCTTCGTTAGGATAAAACACAGCCCGGTTCATCGGCACAGGAGTGAAGAACTGCATGCGGAAAAGGAACAGGGCAGCCTTCCTACCATAGCTGTATCCAGAGCCGGCTGTCACTGCTCCCAACGGATGATGGCACCTGAGCTGGTTTGGAATCTGCAGTCCTAACAAGCTCAGCCCAGTTTTGTAAGCTGAAGATCTCCATTTATCTTTATTGTGTCAATTGCTGACAGTGTTTCAATACGGTGGTAAAAATCAAAGAGCTGATGTCCATCCACAAATATTCTAAAACGGGGATGCTCGCAAAGTATCTCAACCTGCAAAAGATAAAATGTTGAAGCATGTTGTTCACAGTGTAACTGGGAAGTTGTTTCACAGCACACAAAGAGCACTTCAAAGAGCGTTGGTGCAGTTGGTGCAGCTGCACATTGTGCTACTGATGTGCCAGGCAAGAGACAAAGGTGAGACCAGTTTGCCCCCTTGATACCAGTTACACTATGATGGATCTGCTCTTACTGCACAAGGACATTAATCCAATCTCAAATCTCACGTTGTCCTAGCAGTAAGCACGTTGCAACCCAGTTCACTGGCTACTGGGAGGTTTTGTGTCTTGGAATAATGCCAGAAACAGACTCAAACTGCTAATCACAGCAGGAGGAAATTTAACCTCCAACCCAAACCTTGCATTCCTTGTGTGGCAGTTTCAGTTCGAACCGGGCAGAAAAGACTACAAAGTTGTTGGTTTTGGTGGTGGTTTCTTGTTTTTTTTTCCTTTTCCTGCATAAGGAGGCAGCTCCCTCTGCAATGCTTTCCACACTACTTTAAATTTACTGGAAGGGAGTAAACACAGAAAGGGGATATAAGTTTGTTCTCCCCTCCCACACATACACAGCTGCTGCAGAACTAAAACCCCTTCACTCCTGTGGCTGCAGACAGTCCCTGTCAGACTAGACTCCATCCTGGGGCTGCAGTGAAGGAAATGCAGTGCAGTATTGCTGGGAATTCAGCTAGACAGTTCTCAGGAGGCACAAACAGGATCGGGGAAGGACACAGCTCATCCCTCTTCCTGAGAGACCTGCAGAAATGCTCTGGAAAAGCAACAAAGCCTGGAGCTGAACAAGCTTGGACACATTGGGAGATTCCTGATGTTTGGGGTGGCTTGAGAGGGTGTCCTGTTGTTAAGCTTTGCTGGAACTGCCCCAGCAAGAAGTTGGGACATGAGGGCACAAAACATGCACTTATACAGGCTCTTGGAGACCTCCAGGTCTAGACACACTAAGGAGAAAATCTTCAGGGAAGCCACATGTAAATCCTGGGTCATTTCCAGAAGCTGGAAGTCCAGAGTGAAGTGCTGCTACCAGACACTTGACTCTGCTGCTATTACAGTGTATAAAAATGGGAACAGGGCCCATGACAAACTGACTGTGCCAAAGCCCAAGCGACTTAGAGCACGTTGCACCAGGAGAAGTGGCAGCAGGCAGTCCAGGAGAGCTGGAACTCCTGGATCCCTGGTAGTGCACCAGGTACCAAGGAAGCGGCTGTGCTGCCATGGAGCTCCTGTGTCACTGCAGCAGAGCCTGCCTGAGGCCTTGTTATGTAAAAGATATGGTTAACACTGCTCCCGGTCCGCTTTTCACATCACCCGCGGCCACGCCGTGGTGCTAATTGGACTGGATCACAAGTAATTGGCAAGAACACTTAATAGTCTTAATTTATTCACTGAGATGGAGACCATCAAAGGTACAAAGTCAATTGGGAGCCTCAATTCTGTTTGGGCATTTAGGAAAAAAGGAGGAAAAAAAAAGGCAAAGTAACTCCCCTTCTACAGTCTCCCATGCTAGATGTGCAATATTGCTGTCCTGTAACATCATCTCTCATTAGCGGGACATGCACAAAACTTGCTCTGGGTAATTTGTCTGGCTTGTCTGAGGGCCCAGTCACCACCCAGTGCAGAAGGCAGTGGAACCCTTTCAGATGGAGCAGGACCCAGCCTCCAAGCCTTTTCAAGTGCATTTCCCACATCACCAAAGGGTGTTGCCAGTTCTGATGGGAGGGTGAGTTTGTAGAAGGCAAGTAGGGCGCAACCAATTTGCAGCAAAACCAGTCATATAAACACCCTCTTAACACCAAGCATCTGGGGAGATGGTGAGCTTTTGGGGTTGGGGAAGATTATCTTGGGGGCAAGAAGGATTAAGAGAGTTTGGCAGCTGGTCATAGCACTGGCATTTAGCAGAGGGGCCAGTGAGGTTTTGTAAGAGGGACAGGGAGGAGGAGGGGTTTTCTGGGTCAGCTGCATGGAAAAGGCATGCAGCCTTTTTTCCTCAATGTAGTGAGAGGGAAGCAGCCCTCTGCAGCCGCACACTTTGTTAGTGCTGATTTGCAAAGACATCTTCACATAACCATAAACACTACAGATGGGACTCTGCTTCTAGGTCAACCCAGTCCATCCACAGCACAACAGCACTTCCATGTACACCCTTTTCAAGTGACTACAGATTTAAATGTGATGGAAGGTTTAATCCCAGGGTTCAGAAAAGAATACCACTATTGCTTAGCTGTTTAATCTGCTAACACGAAGAGCTACGGTCAACCTTAACGTAACATCCCTGGGGACAAAGGATGAACGTGATCCTTATTAGCTGCACTAAATTGCAAACAGTATGTCCATTAAAAAAACCATCAATATATACAGCAGCCCCACTGAATATTAACATTCTCCAGTAATAACTTGTAATGCTCTAATAACATAGAGGTAACTCTTAATTTATGGTTATAAAACTAAGCTCAGGAAGTTGCGCTTCATCACACAATATTACAACCTTGTCATAGTGCCCAGGTGAGGTGTTCACAGCCCCAAGTGAACTGCCTGCAGCTGCACGTAGCAGCGGGATCTCCACGCAACTCGATGGATACAAACAAACCAGCAACTGGTGTCTCCACCGGAGCAGTGCCGGCTGCACTGTGATTTCACGAAAGGCATGTCAGGTTCTGCTGCCACTCGTATCAAATGACACTTTATCAGACATGGTGTAAGCCACTGCCATCCTGGTACTCACCCTAAAAGGCTGGTCCGGTATAAATGGAAAGTAAGGAATAGACGACTGCTCTTCCCCCCATTCTCCGGCTACACAAGAGTTTCTGACAAACTGTCTCTCTGTAAACACAGCTTTCAGTTCTATGGCTACATCCGCAGGAGGATCTTCTGACTCCCCACAAGTCAGACTGATGCCAAAGCTGCAACACAAACAGAAGAGCTCTCATTCAGCCAGAAAAAAGCAAATAAGCCCCAAACGCCGCCAGTCTTATTTCTCAGCTTATTAAAGCCATATAGTGGCACAGGCTGGAAGACAGCTCAGCTCGTTCAGAGCTCTCTGAAAGCTCAACAGGGACAACAACATGGTTATGGAATACATATGTGTGTGTGTGCAAGGTGTTGGGCATATTTCTGTACATGTATGCAGATACATATGCTTGATATGCTCCTTCACTCCCAAGTGAAAACGGAATCCCTTGAAGAAATGCCCCCTCTACGGGTCAAAGGAGAAATCAGCACGCTATATTTAAAATGATAAAAATAATCCTTTCCAGAAAGGAGGGATCCGTGCGGATGTGTGTGTGTGTGTACGTGCGGGTGGCCGCCCCACTTCGCCCCCTCCCCGGGCCCGGCGCCCCCGGCACGGGCAGTCCTGTCCAGGTGTTACCTCTCGGGGTTGAGGTCCACTATGCCCATAACTAAGATCTTCTTTCCCGGCCTCATTCCTCCTTTGATGTGCCCACAGAAGGGGACGATCTGGAAAGGACAGGGGGAAGGTGGTGAGGGTCAGCTCGGCATCAGCAGCGGCCGCCCTTGTGCAGCCGGAGCTGAGCGGGGGCGGGGGACAGTAAAGGGGTTAACAAAATAAAATACACCACCACCCCCACCAAAAAAAAAAAAGAAAAAAAAAAAAAAAAAAAACCACCAAAGAAAGGTGATTTACCAGGCGAGGGAAGTACACATCAGCCTGCACCGGAGATCCCAGCGAGTTGTTTAAATGCCCGTCCTCTATTTTCTGCAGGTGAAAAGGAGAGCGCTGAGGCAGGGCCAGGCGCAGCCCCCCAGCCCGCCCCGCTCCGCAGGTGCCCTGTCCGGCCCCCCAGGCCCGTCCCGGTGTCCCGGTGCCCGTCCCGGTGCCCACAGCCGCACTCACCAGCGCGTCCCGCTCGGCCACGGTCCCCGCCATCTTGTGGAAGCGGTGGCGGCGGCGCTGGGGACAGGGCGGGGGAGAGGGAGGGAGGGAGGGATGGAGGGAGGGAGGGGGGTCTGTGGCAGCCCCGGCGGCGGAGGGGTAGCGGCGGAGCCGGAGCGGAGCCGGTGCAGAACTATGAAGGCGAGGAGGTGGAGGAGGAGGAAGAGGAAGAGGAGGAGGGGAGGTGGCCGGCTGGCACTGCCTCGCCCGGCGGGGAGCCCAGCCCTTGGCCCGAGGGGGAGCCGGGCAGGGCGGGGCGGGGGCTGCTGCCGCTCGCTCCGCAGCCCCGCGGCGGGGCCGTCCCTCGGCGAGCGGGGAGAGCGCGGCCCCGCTGGGCTGGAGGGACGGCGGCGGGGCCGGGCCCCTCACCTGACGCCTGCAGGTGATGGGTGCTTGGGGAGGGGCCGCAGCAGCCCCGCGCCCATCATGTCAGGGATCACCTTTATGTCCGGGCTTGGACGCCTCGGCGAAGAGAATGTGCCGAGCCGGGCGTCCTGGGTGACTCCCTTCCTTCCAGAGGTGGGGAAACTGCTCGGCCCCTCCGAAATGAACCTCCCCGCCTCTCCCCTCCGTGCCCCGTGGCGAGGACCCTCAGGGGGGCTGCGACCCCGAGCGGGGTCGGTGGGCAGAGCTCCGAGCGTGAGGGGAGTCTCCGGGCCGAGCGTGGCCGCAGCTCCCCCGGGCCCGCCGTGCCTGCAGCCTCCGGCGAGGTGCGGCAATTGCATAAGCCCGTGCCCGTGAGCTCCCATTGACATGCAGTGGCCGTAGTTATGCAACGCGGCGGTGTCTGCGGGTGTCCCGCTCTGCGGGAGCTCGGCGACCTCCGCCCGCGGCCACCGGCCCTGCTCGTGCCGCGCCACGAATCCCTCGCCTGTACCACGGCAGGGGTGACTCGACCCCGCCGAACGTGCTGTCATGGTCTTTTTGATGAGTTCAAGGTCTTGGGAATTGAGGAAGGCTTTCTTGTCGCTTCTTCCACTGGGATTTGGTGGCATGAGCATCCCTTTAGGAACGTGACACAGCAACTGGATTTGGCCTGTGCTCTGCAAGAGCTCACACAGGGGCCTTGGCTTTTCTGCCTCTTGCTTACACACTGGGCTGGGTTGGTGAATGTCCCCATCCTTCCTCCTCCGAGGCACTGTGAGGATTAATTACATTGAGTAAAGTGGAGTGGGGGAAGCAAAGTCACTGCAATATTTAGGGTTTCAATATGATGGTGTCCGTTGGGAAACACCTGCAATCAGTAGGTGATGCCATTTGAGAAATCAAGAGGTACTGAGTGTAAGAACAGATTGTGCAAGTGTTTAGACGCCTGGCTATTTTTTCAGTAGTGCCCACTAATTTGGGCATGTTTTCCTCTCTGGATGCCAAATTGGAGATGGCTCATAGAAGCTCACGTTTGGAAGTCACGTACTGAAGTCATGGCTTCTTCAGGGTGTACCAGCACAGCTGGGCACAGAGGCAGTGAGCATCCCTGTGGCCCAGGTCTTGGCATGGCAAAACCACTGGACTGTTTTCTTCTTGCCAAAATACTGAATGTCTCATCACCACATGGAAAAGTATCTTCCTGGAGACTGAATTTGTAAATAGTGCAGTAACATGAACCCATCACACATCAGAAACAGCTGGCTTTACAGTGGTCAGGTGAGTGCATTCACAAGTTTACCACAAAGTGGAACTGGAATTAGCTTGATGTGTTTCACCTCCTGTATGCTGCTTACCTCACCATGATGATGATGCCAACTGCATTATGTTTTCTTTTTCTGTTGGCCTAAGAGAGAACAGAAATCATCCTAAGCTTTATTTTTAATTTAGTTGTATGGTGTTACACATTGCCAAAGAGCTCTTTTCAGAACCCTGTCTTCTCTGCTGTACAGAGAGACACTTTGTTGGATAAAATTAAATTCATTGGACATAAAATCAGGCCAGCCAGTTGTTTGTGCCAAAGCACTATGTTTTATGAAGGGAGAGGCCATCATTATGTATCTATTTTGTAGCTGGTTTTAAAGGGACTTTTTCATTTCAAAATAATTAAATAACAAGACTTGTCCATTTGGCTAGCTGCTTTGCCTTGTGCTTGTCTTTTTGGCATGTTTTCCCAAAACTAGCACAAATGCAGCATTTGTTTTGTTGGCCATGGATTGACTGGAACAACCCGCACTATGAAATTTTGATGGAAAAGGACATTCATAAGTTTTTAAAGCTCTGGTGGCCTGTGCCTGTTTCTGTGCCATGTTATCCTCTTAGCCTGTGACAGTCCAGGAGGATGCTGAAATCCTCTGTGTACCATGAACCGTGTGAGGCAGCCAGAGAGGAGCTCTGCCTCAGTGTGCCGCTGTCCTGCCTGCTTGATGGTCACTCCTGTAGGGAGGTGTTCTCCAGCAGAAGATTACCTGCACTGCCCAGCAGTCCATGGAGCAGGATTCCATGTCTGGGCAGCACCATGCCTCTCACCCATGGAGAGAGGACCAGCTTCCCAGGAGATCCCCCTCTGCAAAGAGCTGCAGGGTGAGTGCTGCACCTAAGCTCCTCTACTTGTTCTTCTGAAAAAGGAGGGGTCTGAGCCAAATCCGTTCCGTCACCCATGTAGTGTTTGTTAAATCGTGTACAAAATAGCCCCCATTCAGTATTTTTAACAGCTTTCTTGACAGGGAAGCTCTTGAGTTATCCTACTTGAGGGCCTGAGCTTGCAGACCTTGTGGTAGTAGCTGGAGCAACGTGATAAATATCTATGCACCACTGAAATGGTGCTGAAGTACAAGCTACCAAACTTGTCTGGTTGATCAAGTGCAAAAAAACCTTGTGGACAGGTATTGTCTTCCATTTCTGGGTTTGTACAGCCTTTTGCTCAGTTGGAGCCTGGGACTCTTGAAATGCAGAGAATCATATAAAGATTAAAAAGAAGTGGCATGGTGTGAACACCATTTGGGAGCAGTTAATGACATGCCCAGCCCAGCCACCAAAGCCATTGCTGAGAACTGGCAAACCCAGAACTTCATCTTAATCCCAGCACCTTGTATCTTGCAGCCACTCCCTTTGATGATTTAAAAAGGTGTATCTAATTCTTAGCTGGCCTTCAGTGGCAAGGAATGCAGCACGATTGCAAATTTGGTGTGGTATAATTACCCTGCCTTTCTTGCCCCATTTCCACTGACATTACTCTCCTCATGCCTGGCTTTATAGGCTGACTTGTAGAACCTCTCTGGTTTGTTTTGCTTTTTTAATGACAATGTTGAGAGGATGGGAGGTGTTTGCTGGTTTCATGGAAGCTTCCTTTGGTTTCTGGGTGGCAAGGCACCCCACTCCTGGTTTTTGTAAGACTCGGAAAAAGCTGAGTAATACAATAAAGGAGAATGTCTGGGAATAAATGTGATTCAGTGGTTGGAGCCAAGTGTTTAACAGTTAAAGGAAATGCTCCTTTTCAGGATTACACCTGAATGGCAGTGCTGATAAACAATTATTTTGATTGCACAGTGGGCTTTTTTTTTTACCTTTGTAGCTTTGCCAGTGCAAATCCTCTGTTAGAGGGTTTTTTTCAGGCATAAATTTACCCTGGGCGGGGTGTCCAAGGCAGGACTTGGGAGAGGCTGGTACTGACAATTACAGGGGTTTGGAAGGGGCAGGGGGCTGGAGAGCAGAGTAGATGTTGTTCATGCCCTCTTGCTGCGTGGCTTCAAAGTGTTCTGAGGACAGGTTCCTCTGGCACTGTGTACCGGGGTGAAACCACGGGGTGCTGTGTTCTGGTGGAGATGTCCCTGGGCCTGCCCTCCCACGCTCACCCGTGGGAAAGACAAGTGACAGTTATCAGTAGGGACAGCGTGGAGGGAGTGTTCAGCAGCCTGTGTACTTTCACAGCCTTGTGCTGTCACATCCCTGTGGAGGGAGGAGGAAACCCAGGGCCAGGAGCAGAACCCCTGTCTTGACGTTTATTTAATGTGGCTTCACTGCTTCTTGTTGCCCCCTGAACTATTGCGGTCAAGGGTTTTGCCCTTAGGGTTTGAGCTCTGGCTGTGTGTGAACCCCCTGGAGAAGTTGGTTTTCTGGGGCTCCCAGTAACAGATTGTGTAAACTGGTGTTTAAGGAGGTGGTCCTGGTGGCTGAGTTGGTTGGTCACACACAGAACTGCTGCACATCTGGTATCAGAAATACCTGATAGTCTTGAAGACTGTTTACTGAAGTTTGCCCCAGGATCTGAGGACATGTACATAAACACATGTCAGGTACAGTGGAAGCCACCTCCAGCTCACTTGCTTGCCCCTTCTTATATCAAACAGGACACCAAACTGCACCCACAGCTCCCTCTGTCCCCTGGACCAGCTGTGGGTGCTGGGTGGGAGGAATGAGCTGGCTGGGGAAGAAGAGCAGGGAGGTCACCATGAAGACACAACACTTGTTACCTGCTTCTTTCCCACTGGCTCCTGTATTGCCAATTTCAGGTGAGTCATGGTTCCCACATTAAGAGGCAGGCAGGAGAGGTTCCCAACTGTGCCCATGCCACACAGAGGGCAGAGGAGGGAGCCAGAGCTTGGACAGCACCTCTGTTCTGCCACTGTGCCCTTCCCCACAAGTGCAAAGACCCATCTCTGCTCTCCTTCTGGGGTCAGCAGGGCCTGGGGCTGTTTCTGCAGCAGAAAGGGCTGAGGGTGGACACACTAATGGGGTAAGCTGGGGGATGCTCCAGGCACAGCTGGGTACACAGCTCCCCAGCTGGGGAGAGGTGTCCCTGTGGCTGCAGCAGGAGTTACCTGACAAGAGAGAAGAGATGGCTTGGAGCTCAGCTCACTCCACGTCCATTCCTGCTGCACAGGACACCACAAGGAGCCAAAAGAGCCAGGGTGACCCACCTGGAGCTGAGCTGCCTCCATGCCATTGAGAGTCTCTCTGCTCTGGGCTCAGTCACTGAGTGCTGGTGCTCCAGCCAAGCAGCAGAGGCATCACTGCACACCTTCTCCTACTCCTCTCTTTCCCAGTGGAGTCCAGCCAGTGCTGGGAGCCTGGAGAAACTGCTGGAGGCCAGCAGAGATGACAGTGGGAAACTTTCAGCTGCCTCTGGCTATGCTGTGGTACAGGGATGTGCAGCCAGTGGAGTGAGCTTGTGTGGGAGGGAGGGAAGGGGAGTCCCAGGGTGCCAGTCAGGGAGATGGAGAGGTCTGGGGGGCCACCAGCAGCGCTGGTGGGTGCTCCTTGGCAGTACTGGGAGAAAACCTGTCATGTAGGACAGGGAGCCTGGGAGCACAGAGAGTCCCAGCTCTGCTGTGCTCAGTCTGCTGGTGCCAGGTGACAACTCACCAGTGGCTCTTTCTGCTGAGGGGCTGCTCTCCCAAAGGGAACAAAATCCTGCTTCCTTCTGCCTTCTGGTTTTCTCAGAGTTACGTGACTCTGTTACTCCAGGTACGTATTTATGTTCATCAGCTGAAGCACTGTGACTCCTGCCCCCCCCCAGTTGATGTCCAGAATAAAATGGTCTTTTCTCTCTTCTGAATGTGTTGCCACAGGATTTTCTGGAGTGGAGAGCTGCTGTCTGGGGATGAATCCTGAAGGAGGATTGAGTTTGGGATTGTTCCTTGTCCCAGCATCCTTCCTAACAGCTGGTCTGAGTTGAGGTGCTTTAGGAGACAAACCAAAGCAGAGTATCCCACCCAAGTGTAGAGGGTAAGGGACCTGTGGAGGTCTTCTGGTCCAACATCTGCCCCAGGAGTATTCCCTAGAGCAGGATGGACAGGACCATGTCCTGGTGAGTTTAGGGGATCTCCTTAGAGCAGGGCCACGTGGTCAGAGTGGCGGTGGGACATAGACAGGGCATTGTGCCAGGAAGGGTTGTTGTGGATTAGAGAGCCTGGGTGTTGGAAATCTAATGAATTAAGTGGTGAATGAGTGAAATGACATGTTAGATTCCTATGTTTAAAGGGGATTGAGCCTTTATTTGCCAGGGCTTTCTGTTTGCTTTCCTAATGAGCTCATAAAATATAGTTGAATTTATGAAGTACCTTGTACTGCAAAGATGAGGTATCCAAACATACCATAACACTGCTCAGTCCAGAAGAGGCTTCCTGTGTCTTTTCATTGTCTGCAGGACAGGGTAGGAGCTGTTCACTATTATGAAAACCTCTGCAGGGAATATTCTTCACCTGTAATTTAAAAAACCTGCCTTAATATTCTTGCTTTTAAAGTACTTTCTGCAAATGAAATGTGGAACATGGGAATCTCATCTTTATGTTTTAATTGGTGGCCCCAGCAGTCCTAGTTATATGCAGAGCAAATTCTGCACTTAATCATATGTGAGCAGTGCAGTCCCTGCTGGATTTCCTGGACACCACTGGTTTGTCCAAAGTGGTTTGATGGTTTTGGTGCAGTAGGAGCAGAGCCAGCATCTGACTGAGTCCCAAACATCTGCAGGTACAGTTTGAAACTCACAACTTCTCTTTATCATCCAACAGTGCCTTCAGAAGACCCCATTCAGTCAGCACATCTGCCCAGGCTGGGAACAAGGCCATTCCTGTGAGGAAGAGGAGAGCTGGGACCTGCACTGAGTGGCTGATCCAGCCAGGTTTCCAGGCCTGTGCACATGGGTTTCAGGTGGTGCATTCCCACCCAGCACTTGTTGCAGTCTGAACTCCTCTTCCTGTCTGGGTCATGTGAGGTACCCTCCGTGAGCAGCACTTTGCTCTTACAGGCATCCTGCTGTGCATTGCAGCAGTTCAGAGCTAAATAATTTATCTAGGAAGAATGTTTTCTACGTGACTGAGAAAATGGAAGAGAAGAGGAATATTGCAACAGTAAACTGTGGGGTGGACAAATACATTCTGCCTCTCAGTTTCTGAGCATTGCACTTTGCCACTTTTGTTTCAAAATTGCTTTCTCTCCCATAATTATCTTCAAAAGAGAAAGCTGATCCAAAATGTTTCTCTTTATATATATATATATATATATATATACATACATATTTTAGGGTGGTTCATTGATTTCCATTTTTAATAATGAAAGTGAATAAACAAAAGAAAAAAGCCCCACAGCAATACATTACCTAGTATATTTAAAATAGAGAGAATGCTCATATGTGCCGCAGCACACTTCATCTCTGGACATCAAAGTGTCTCATAGAGGTCGTAATCCTCATTTCAAAGATGAGGAAACAGAGGTGCTGAGAGAGAAAGTGGCTTAGCAGGTCAGTGACAAAGCAGGGCAAGAGTCCCCTGAGCCTGTACTGCAGGCAGGGGTGAGAGAGCAGAGGAGAACAAACCTGTCCTCACCTAATCAGGACAGCTGAGTCCCAAGTGCAGTGAAGGCACAGTGACACTGCAGGGAGAGCACCAAATCATGCCACAAGCCATAGAGCCAGCAAAGCCTGGTTTCTTCCAGTTTTGTGTCTAGTCCAGTAGTTCAGGGTTGTCTGCTGTTGGCCTTTGATGTCACAATAATGGGGTTCCACTTGTCTTTCTCTCACCAAGGGTACTGGGGGAGTCTGGCTTCTCAGCTTTGTTGTCTGTTTTCCCAAAACTTTGGGGTACTTGAGGATTTTTGAGCCTTCCTGTTGTCTGTGATCACTGAGGCAGTGGAGTCACAAAGAACTCATCCTTGCATGTACACACAAGCATGTTTGTCTTGGCATTGCAGTTGGGGGTTGCCTTATCCTATGGAACTACTCAGTCAGTCAGTACTTTAATGCTGCAGATCTGGGGCTTTTAACATTTTAAATTCAACATTTTCTATTCTGTAACAGAGTTCTGGAACTGGATAAAGAGTGGCACAGTAAGGATGTTCACAATGTTGGTTCAGTAACCACTTATGGGAGAATGTTTCCCAAGGGGAGAGACAAAATTGGACTTTCAGCTCTGTAGCTTCAACTTCTTTGAGAGCTGAGAAGCTCACAGCACAGTAAGACTCATTCATGTTATTCATTTGATGAATAACTTGAGTGAGAAGGTTTCTTCATGCCTGCAGCCATGCCCCCTTGGGTCATGGTCCTCTCTCATCTTGTTACCCAGAGAGGGAGAGGTTCAACGGGAATTTTGATGGGAAGATCTAACGAAGCGAGTTGTAAGCTGTCTTGATTTGTAAACTCTGGAAATACTAGGTGGGCTGTTCAGCTTCCTTGATGGTAAATTGAAACCTGCTGATAAGAGATTGGTTTTCTTAACTTTAACAGACCTGTTAAAGGTAAGCCATGGGTGCCACAGGTCTGCTGGCCAAAAACTGAAGGCACATGCTCTAAAGAACCCCCCATGTATTTTAAAATGCTTCTAATGGCTCAGAAGAGAGCATCGTGCTCTGTAAGGACTAGATGACAGCTGCTGGATGAGTGGCATGAGTTTCACAGTGTGATATGGCCATAAGTTAATTGAAGATCTTGGCGTGTTCTCCATAAAGGGATTTACCTCTGAAACATACACACAATTTGGGAGATTGTCCCACTCTACTCATATTGTAGGAAGCAGCAAAATCAATGGGAGTTTACAAGTGAAAGCAGGTTTGCTAAACAGAATTTTTTCTCCCTCCAGGTGCTGTGAGTGACACTTCCAGTGGGTGCTGCACTGGGTGGGATCCCTGAGTGTCTGATTACTCCTGGCAGGATGGTTTATCTGGAGGGTAAGGCCCTCACCCATTAGCTTCTAGTCCACTGGCTGTCTACTGGATGTTTTACATCCCCAGGTGCTTTAGTAATCTTCTTCCCTTAATATCAAGACTTTTTGCTGATTATCAATATGTTCCTTGGACTAGTAAGGCTTTACTGGCTGTTGTTCAAAAACAATTATTTGGACAACAAACACAAATGGTGGTCAGGGAGGGATACCTGAAGATCCCTCCTCTTCACACCTTACCAGAAGAATATTCTTTTTACTGGGCTAGGTGGTCTTGATCCTCCATCTCTTCTGTGTCATGAACCTAACATTCCTCATTGGTTGCCCAGTGGTCTGATGCCAAGACGAGCCAAGACATCTTTCCTTCCCTCCAGCCAGTGTGGGTGCTTTGACAGGATGTGCTGGATTGATCTCAGACTGAAGGTGACATTTCTGTGTCTGCCTTGCCTTTGGTGAGTGTCACAGTGCCCTCAGTTGATGCACCGAATCTGGGCATGACAATATGAGAGATAAAGCAAGGAACAATCCTCCTTTGATCCCATGTACCAGTGGGATTCAAAATCCACCTGGAGGAGGCAGGAGGTACATTTTCTTAGTGTTTTGTGTAGGCCACTTTAGGTGTTAATTGCAATTACCCAGCAATTATGGTACCTCATATTGAATGTGTAGGTGAGTAGCTGGGGTTTGGGTATTTCCCTGCTGGATTCAAGCACACAGAGGGAGGTGGAAGAGTTTCTGTCACCACACCTAAACCCTTTGTCAGTCTTGGGCCAGAGCGCCCAGGGTGATTAATTGTTAATGATGGAGGAGCTGCATTGTTTGTCCACAGAATAAATAAAGCATATTTTCCAGCTGTTTCCTCCTCTAAGACTCTCCCTGCTCCCTCCAACTTCCCCACATCACTCCCTTTTCCCGATCTCCCCATCTTTTCTGTGACTTTCTTCTGCTGTTTCAGCTTTGGTGGGCAATTTCCAGGATTACAGAGGGCTTTCCAAGGGCAGCCTGAATGTCCCAAATGTCCCCATACAACCCCCTTGCCAAAATAATCTGTGTCAAAAAGTGATGGTTTTGCCTTTTTACAATGATCACATTTAATTATTAATTAAATATCGAGGTCAGCAGCCACTCCTATCCGTAAAGAAGCACTATGCCTTTTAAGCAAGTGGAGCTGGAGGGCAAGGGCATTCAATGATCAAGCCATCTGCAGAAGAATTGACCTTTCCATTTGTCCTTCAAAGCCAAGGTTGCCGTATTTTCCCAGAACCTGTGACCTGTATATCAAGTTGGTGTCCTGTTAGGGTGGCTGGTCCTAAGGTGCCCATGTTTGCTGCCACCTGTTTCAGAAACTGCCATGGTTTCAGCGTCCTTGTGGAAAACAATTCTGTCATTCCATCATGTCTTTCCAAAAGCAGGAATGCAGCATGATGGGACACGCCAAAACCCGTTCTGAAAGTAGTGCACCAGTTAAATGGACAGACCCTGAGGACACTCTGAATCAATATGTAATAACAGTGGTGCTGTATGAAGCTTCCATTCCACCAGAGCAGCTTTGTGACATTGATTTGTGCCAGAGAATAACTAAGAAGCTTTTGTCTCTGTAAATCCACTTCCTAACCTGGCAGACTTTTACAGCATGGAAGTGTCTGTGTGATATTAGTTCTAGTTTCCTCCATGTATTCTGACAGGGATATGTATCTAGTCCTTTTTGCTGAGAGTACATCTCCTTTAGAACTTTTTTTTTTTTTTTCCAGAAGAGCTTTACTTGGAAAAACAAGTTAATTTTAATGACAGTTTTATGATCTTCAAATATTGGAGTATTTTCTTAGCAAAGGTACATATGTTTTTTTCTAGCATAAAAATGTATGTGTGTGCTGGGTTCTGGGAATCAGTGAAAATTATATTAGCAAGAACATGGGTTTTGTTCATATGTTGGAAAACCAGTGCTGCCATTGACTATAACTCTAAGCAAAAATAAGATTGGTACTGATTTTCACTCACAGGCCACCCAGTTGAGAAATGTTCTCAGTTTATCAATAAGGACAACTGTGAGAAGTCAAGTGTGTTGTGGTCAGACTCATCTCACCATCTTCAGGTGTCCAACTTCAGCACCATCAACTTGACACTGAGACTCTCAGGAATTCAGAATGGAATGAGCCATCATGGTTCCTGTGGAAACATGAGGTCTACAATTGTCTATTTCTATCCACAGGGTTTTAAGGGAGCCCAGAACTGCCACTTGCAGTGTAAATATCCAGCATCAGCCTAGATAAATCCTGTGTTTGACCCCTGAGGTTTCTCAGTAGCTCTCCAGACTCCCAGTCTTACCTCCCACTCACCTGGGTGCAGTGCACACTGTATATATACAGCACCAGTCCCTGCTCAGCCTGTCTTAATTAATAACAGCTTTATTATCTGATAGGGACCAACAGAATATCACCTGTGACACAGAAGGCTCCTGCCCTGAGGATGGTTCCCTGCAGACAGATGGCAAGCAGAAAATATGCCAGAAATGCTCTGCCTCAGAAGGTTCCCTCTCAGGCATGGCTGGCTGGTGTGGGCGCCAGCTACAGAGGAGTTCTTCAAGGCTAAGGCAGCATGGAAAACCTGCAAGGGAAAAACATGAAACCAAACAAGGGAAGAAGACCCAAGCAATTAGTATTCTCCAGTGGGGGTTTTATTTCAGCCCGTTGCTCTCCCTCTTTGCTTAGCACTGTAGATATACACCACGTGGGAGAGCAGCTCTGCCCAGGGAGATGTAGCATCCACCCAGGCAGGAGAAGGGGTGGGAGACAGCACGTACCCAGCTGAATTTGACAGACTCGGAGCAGATTTCAGCAGCTGACGTCATGGCTGGTGTGAGGTTGGTGGGGACGTCGGCGGCAGAGGCAGTAATTAAACCCCTGGCATTCTGGCCGGAGGCACAGTCGTGTCCTGCTTCATCTGTAGCAGAGCTGGTCTGACACAGCAGAAGCCTTTACATAACCAGGCCAGATTTTCACTTTTGGAGCAACAGTTTCAGAAGAACTACAGAAACTACAGACAGGATTTGTCGCTACTTATGAGCAGGGGGGTGAGCGCACTTCTGTCGCCTCCTGTCTCGCACCTCGCTGGGTGACAAGTATGTCAGGGAGTGAGAGCTGGTCTTGCAGCTGACTACCAGGCTTCTGCTTGCATTCCCATTTCCTCTGTGCTTTCTGTTGGGATAGCAGAGGTTTGCACTGGCATGTGAGACGTTTTCTTGTTGCTCTCTACAACCGCAGTCGCATTTCAGAAGCGTTTTGGCACGTTGCCCTGCTGGCAGCCCGTGATTGCAGTAGCAGCTTCTCAGGCTGAAATGTTTTTGTTACAATGCATTTAGCCCATCTCTATTATTGCACAGGCTTTTCCTTTCTCCCTCATCTGCTCTGGCTATATCAGATGTGAACCTTTTTCAGGGAATCTTTTACCTTTTTCAGCATTTGGAGTGAACCTGAATAAACACTTGTTAGGTAAAAAAGCTTAATTGGAAAGACTTTGTGTGTTTCTTGGCTTGTTGTTCTGGCTGACACCATCTCTTGCAGACACAGTATTACAACAGCAGTAGTGCAGCAATACACTTACAATGGCTTGGTGCATGTAAACACCAGTGTTTGAAGGGGAAAGAATCATATTGACATGCCTTCCAACTCCTGATGTGGTCATTGCCTATCCCATGAGCGCGCTTTCCTTGTAGACACACTCACCCAGTGGTTTCCTGGAAAATAGAGGCTTAAAACTGATAGGCATTTTCTAACAACACTTAAAACTGTGAGATAATTAAAGTCAAATGCTTTAATTCATCGGTTCCCTTTCCAAGTAAAACCATTCAGCCAAAGTAAGAACAATAGATGACTCCCTGTGAGTTCATCAGCTGTAAATCCAGCATGTAAAGTAAAACAAACACATCATAAAATTTCTGCCCTGGTTTTTTTCCCCCCCACCTGTTCTTTAGATTATTCATCTCTTTTGGAAAGCTTACTAGTTCAAAACTTTAAAATCATGGGCTCTACGTGGGGAGCAAGGATGATATGCAGGCAGAGGACACTGAGGTCTTGGTTTGAAGCAGGGGTGAGAAATGTTGGCATCCTTGGTGAGGAAGGAAGTGAGCCAGAGAGCAGTAGGCTGGGGGGACATGCGTCCTTTGGGGATCCCTGCCCAAGTTCAAAGCACTTATGGAGACACCTGCCTGTAATTATGAATTTAAACACAGACCCGAAGATCTTAAATACATGCACAAACCTAAAACTCTAAACCTGTCACCTCAACATGTGCCTGTGTGCTTTTCTGAGTCAAAGCCTGCGCAGTGAGGTGGGTTTGGGGAGAGCATTGCTGGAATACAGGCTCACAATGACTGGGACTGGCAGGGCAGAGCTGGAGTCCTTTGTAGGAACTCAGCTACCACTGTCAGAGTCTGTAGAAGCCACAGTCTCCAATTAACATCTTTAATCTTATTATCTCAAGCCTTTTATCTTCACATTTTCTTGTCTGTTTGTTTGTTTTCTTTAAATTTGTTTACATATACCGAACTGAAAGTTTTTCTGGAAATGCTGGTATGGCTTTTAACTGCAAGAGTGATTCACAGAGAATAATTAATTCAAAGATCTTGGCATCTCCTTTCCTTGTAAAAAAAAGGTGGTGGATATTCTGTGATTTTCTTGAAAGATTTTTCCCTCTAAATGTGCATGTTTACACTCACACCCACATAGACTCACACACATTTGCAAATGCAGACACTTCCCTCTTCTTCTGGAGCTTTCAAGTTCTGGAGCAGCACATCTGACCTGCACAATTAACCCTTTCTGCTATGTATCTCATTTATTTATGTCTAAAAGCAAGACAGAGCTTTTGAGGTTGGTGGAGCTCATCCTGTAGGTTTTTGTTCACACCTTAAAGTTCCTGAGCTTCCTGCACTGAGCAGGCACATGCAAACAGCAAGGAAGATCTGTGTCCCATGCTAACTCCTGCAGGAGTGGCAATTTCAGGCTCCATCTGGGAGGCTGCTGCTTGGCCTGGGTCAAACCAGGCATTTTTCTGAGGAGTTAAAAAGCACTGATTGTCTCCCAGTGCCCAGGATTGTTCCTCAGTGTTGTTTAATTCATTAAATATTGCAGTTGATATAAAGGTTTTAGCTTGCTCTCATTTTGCTATCTATTAGCAGCAAAAAGAGTGAGTTCTACCTCAGACTTTGTAAGCCCTCAGGAGTATTCTTAGGCAATAAATTAAGCCTGGACCTTGCAAGTCTGGAAAACAAGATCATACAGAGCATAAGGGGTAGGATTTCCCCATTGGCACCATAAATGAAGTCTCTCATGAAACCTGGAATGGCTCCTCACTGTAAACATCAGCCATACTTGAGCTATTTGCTTATTAGAACTCACAATTTCATTTGAAATTTAGGCACCTAAAGAAAAAAACAAGTTGCTAAACACCTTTGAAGAGTAAGATCTTATTTTTTCCCTTGTTCTGAAAAAAGGTCACTTATGCAATGCCAGAATTCCTGTAGCTTAGTAATTTCCAATATTATTTCAGAAGTTAAAAGCTATGATGCTGCTTTTTAATCACCATCACAGCATGACAAAAGTCCTACTTACTTTGCAGTGATGGTTAAATCATTGCAATACTGACAGCTCCCCTGGGACCTGTGCAAGGTGACAAGAAGGCTGGAGGTGAGCTGGGTTCAGCCAAATAAACACAAGGAGCCCACAGCAGAATATGAAGTCACTCTGTAATTATACTCCAGTTTTTTCTGCCTTGTCTATGAAGCAGAGTCACTGGAATAGGGGAGCTTTTAAAAATCAGGGAGGACCCAGATTATTATAACTAACTATAAAAACTCCTGGCTCTTTGAGGCCATTTATTCAAATGCCTCTAAGCCCTTGCTCTTCACAAAGAGAGATAAATGTAATTATCACAGTTCTAAAGTGGGGAAAGATGAGGCTTAATTAACTACTCCTGGATATACAGCAAATGAGTAGCAGAGATGAGAACAGAAACCAGTTTTCCTGACTTCCTCTGGCACCTGGATCCCAGTGCCACCTCTGTCAGGTGGCACCACAGTGAGATAAGCAAGAGAAAAGTACCACTGGGTCAAAGCCAAGACCACAGACAGTCCCAAGCCCAGCTGAAGTGTCTCTGGATACACCTATGGTCTGGCATTTGGTGAACACAGCCTGGCATGGGAGGGACCTGCATGTTGTATGTCTGAGACCAGTTTGATTGCCATAGTGTTGTCCTCCCAACAATCCTAAAGTTTATTTGTGGGAAAGAGTTACCTGCTGAGGCATTGCCCACCTGGCTGCTCTCTGCTGCTCCACCACTCCAGCTGTGCTACCCAGGGACTCCTGGCTTTATCCAAGTCAGTGGTTTGGGATGCAGCCACAGTGATACACACCCTACACCATCCACGGAGGGCTCTTGGTTTCCAACCTCTGTCGCTTTTGTTCCAATGGCAGGAATGTTCATGCAGGCTCAGACAGGACCTGTGGCCACTGAGCCATGCCCTGGGAGGCTCCTTGTTCCAGAAAACTGAGCCACATGCCTGGAAGAAGAGGCTGTACTAGGAGGTGCAGAGATGAGATAAGCCAGGCACTGATTCCTCAAAGCCAGCATTTAGTCATTGTTTTCCCAAAAGGCTGATGATGGAGAAGAATAGCTTTAAAGTGTTCTGTTCTGAATAAACAGTGCCAAAGCAGAGGAAGGGATCTCTCTTTCACCCCTCTTGCTGACTCTGGGGCAGGAATATTCAAACTGTTTTTCCTCACTGCCTGAACAGCCTGGGTGCTGTGTCTTCCTTAGGCACTGCCAGCTGTCGTAACAGCTCTGGAAGTCAAGGTGCTCACGGCATCTCCTCAGGCTCTCTGGAGGTTTATCCACCAGATAAACCTTGTCTTTAGGGTTGTCTTAGGGTTGTCTTTTCCTATGGTTGTGATAGAAATTGTCTCAGCAAATGAGGAGAATTCATTGCTACACAACTGAGATCACTTTCCTGTTTGGGTCAAAATGTAAGCTAGAGCTTTCAGGTTCCACTCCCTGTGGCTTCCTGAGCACACTGCCGTGTGTCTGCAGCCATTTACCCAACTCCAGGAGGCAAATCAAGTTAAAATGCTCAGAACAAGTTTTTTCTGGCTTTTACTCATTACATATTACGTTCCAGCAGTGAGGCTTTTAAGACAAGAAGGTATTTCTACTCCAGGCTGAAATAACAGGCTTTAGCACAGCCAGCAGGTGTCTTGCTGCTCACACCCTGGGCAATACCTGCTTTTGTTGAGAGTTGAAGTAGCTGCAACTGTGGCAAGGGGTGACTTTGATGGCAGAGGGAAACCTGTAAATGGGAATCATAGCTTTTACTTCCAGCCACAATCAGAAGACCTATTTAGCATTTGCTCAGCTTCCTACAGGACAGTGTTATTTTTATCCCACTAAAGCTTAAGCTCAAGCAAAGAAATCTTTGAAAACTTGCTGTCTTAACTAGGTTGAGTCAAAGTGACCACTGGATGCTACATGCAAATGCATGCATGTACATTTATGTATCTTCTATTGAAGGTTCTCCAGTGTAACTTCATATTCAGGGCTTTCAGGTCAGATGGCACTTAAAGATACTCAAGTGCTTGAAGAGAGAAGTGGAGACTGACTCAGTGTTTGGGTGGCAGCCTGATCCATCACCCAGATACTTTCTTCCAAGGAAAAATTTCAAAACAGATGTCATTCAAGTGCTTATTTGTGAGAAACAACCTGAAGACTCAAGGCAAGGAGGAGGGAGGGAGAGAGGGAGAGAGGAGCAGCAGCCCGTGGGTGGAGATGCTGCTGCAGCTCTCCTGCAGATGTCAACAGCTGTAAGAGGAGCCCTGGATACAGCTCAGGTTTTGCTGTCATTGCTGATTCCAGAAGCTATTGTGGAATGCCACCTGCTGGCATTTTTCCTGTTAACTACCCTAGAGATGAACTGTTGTGTGGTCACATCCCAAGCCTGGAAGCAAAGAGACAAAGTTGACCTTTTCAGTCCTTTTCAGTGAATGTCCTCCTTGTTTTCTTGGAGAGAGGTTGCCCTTAGGCCCTGTGAAAAGTCCGATTATGTAAGGGGGGGACTTATTATGTGGGATCAGGAAAGGGGATGCCAATGCCAAAAGAAGCTATGAGAATGGATGTGGGTGAGAATGGATGAGAATGGAAAGAAACAAGGAGAAAAGTAAAACAAGAGAGAAAAAAGTCTTCAGGACTAGTGAGGGATAAATGAGGTCTTCCGTCAAGCACCAGTTTAGATGGCCCTTAAAAAGGAGCATTTAAGTCCATGATTTTGCTTTTTCCATTGAAGTTTATATGGAAGCGATTAAAAAAAACCAAAAAAACATGTTTGTAGCTGAAACACTTTAAATTGGAAAGGAAGAGGAGGCACAGCTTCTGGCTGCTCTGCTTTTTGGCACCAACACCAAAATCTGCAGTGCTGATGTTTACAATCCCTGACAGTCCTGACAGCCAGACCAAAGCAAAGAACAAAGGCCCGTAGTGGTCAGTCTCCCTCATTCACACAGCAGGCAGAGCTCTGCATGCTGCTGCTGCATGCAGTGGGAATAAACCTCCCAGCTGCCATTCTCCTCATGGAGACACCATCCTGCTGCTCCTCCAGCTGCCTGGCTCTGAGCTGCTGCAGCTTTGAGGTTCCAGTGAAAACCCCCCAACCCACTCCCAAAGCACCCAGAGGGTCCCAAGTGCTCTGAGCAGCCTCGGTGGGGACCTCCACCCAACCCTCTACCCAGCAGCTTTATTTGAGCCCAGCCCTAGGCTGCCTCCTAGGTGGGCTGGTCTCTGTTTTTGCTGTTAGGATGTGCCCTTGAGGGGATGTTTTGTAGCTTCTCTCCAGCCCCTTCAATGCCTGCACCCCCAGGTGACCCCTGGACTTGGGCCACCCCTTTGCTGTGTCTGGGGCTGTTGATGGAAGCTCCTACCAGCACCCAGCTCTGTTCAGGGACTGTGCTATGTGTGAGAGCACAGCCTGTGCTGGGTCTCCTTGTCCCCCTTTGTGGGACAATGCTGGTCCCTGATATACATACATACATACATACATATATATATATATATATAGAGAGAGAGAGAGAGAGAGAGAGAGAGAGATAGTTCTCAGGGTGGTCTCAAAAGTTTTCTTTTAGTAAGTGCTGTGAACAAAATGGTTTCTCTGAAAATCCCTGTGTTGAATGATGGTGAAATCCTGCTGTCTGTGACTGCCATGAATGAGTAGTTTTGAGCAATCCACCTCTAGCCTTATCCAAGACTCAAAGATCCCTAGATAGTCTAGTTGGGGGAACCTTGGCTTCGCACTCATTCTTCTGGAATGGTCTGGGCTCTTTTCCCAGCTTTTATTTTAAGAGACCAGTGAACTTCTGGGCATAAATCTGATCCTTACTGATGGTTGGGAGGGCAGAAATGTAATGGAACAGGACTGTTCTGCTGCTGTGCATCCAATGGTCTGAGTAAACCATCCATACCTGCAGAGATCCTGCTGGCATCTCTGAAAAGCCTCCTGCTCGTGGTCAGGTAGGGGAGCCTACTGGGACTTTGAGGGGTTTTGTTTGTTTTTACATACTTATTTCCTTATAAGTTGGATGTAGAAGTTGATGTATTAAAGATTTATCTGGCATGTGGAGCAGCCTTTGGAAGTGGAGCTTCTTCAGTATGGTCTACTTAGGGTATGAGTACAGCATAATGGCTTTTAATATTTGGAGTTCTATGAAGTGATCATGACGCCTCTTCCCCCAGTAAAGCTGAAATTCTCTTCTTTCAGACACTTTCACTTTCTGTTGTATGGCACTCTCAGGGTCTGGTGATGAGGTGACCCCAAGATTGTAAAAGTCTTTGCTTCCCAGCCTGTGCAGCCAAAGAAGTCTGAATGTGTAGGATCAGCTTCTCAAGGTTGTTTATTTTCCCTTATCTATAACATTCTTTCTCTGACCTGCTGAGCTCTGTCCATGGCATTCTGTCTGCCCTCTAGGGCGGTGTTCACATTTTATACTAAAAACTCCGTGTGCTGTGTTTACAATAACGTGCCAATATCTGTCATTGATGTTGGGCAGTGTGTCTCTACCTTAAACCAATAGAAAAGTGTCACCATCACAGCAAGACATGGAGGGCAAGAAGAAGGAGAAGAAGGTCAGGACACGCCCAAATCCCTCCATCTTGTCCCCTTGAACCCCTTATTTTAAAACCCTAAAATTCTACTTTTTCACCCTGTGTTAATTCAACTACCACACTACTCAAACCCTTGTGGCTTGTAATTCCTCATACAAAATTGGCAGCTTTTCCCACGGGCTAAAATTGAAGGCACAGGTGTTTTTGATTTCGAAATCACTCCGAGCCCCCTGCCAGGGTCTGGAGACAGCCAGGGCAGCCAGAGGGATGTCCTGGGTTCCCACAGGCACGTTGCAGAAAAAAGCTTTCACTTCTGTGCTGTATCACCCAGGGCCCTCCTTTTGGGTGAACACTGCCAAGTGACAGATGTGCTCCTGCAGAACACTCACGTGCCTTGAGAGCACAGCTCTGGCTCAGCAGCTTTCTCTGACTGGGAAAGTGCTCTTTTCATGGGAGTTAAATATAAGGAGATTTATGGCCTCCACTGATAAAATGGGATCCAGCCTTGACAGTTCTTTCATCATAATGAATGATGGATCTTGTTGTTATTACTCTGATTTACTACTGTAACAGGTAGGTTTGATCTACACTTGCCACAAAGAATGGATATGTTAGGAAGGATAACACTGGAGCTGTTGTGGTTCAAACCTACTCAAGAAAAACCACCCTGCATGGAAGGTGTGGAGGGTTTTATGTTGGTGGAAAGAAGCCAAAGGAAAAACCCCAAACCTTTGCTGTTTGGGTTTGCTCTTTTCAGTGTGTATCTCCTAATCTTTGAAAGCAAAATTCCTGTGTTCTGCTGCTCACATTGTTGGTGAGTTCTGTCTGGAAGTATCTGTGGTCAGAGCAAGTCTTTAAGCAACTGGCACCAGCCCTGATTCTCCTTGGTTTGTAGCAGGTAAGTTTTTCTAAGTGGGTCTTAGGTCTGCTGGTGTTTTAGCACAGGAGTTTTGCAGGGCCATATGGCACACAGCCAGATCATGTAGCCTATACATAACCTCTTTTGCAGTAATAACCAGTGTCTTTTAAAAAAAAAATACACTTCATGAGAATGAACCTCTGTTTATCTGTAGGACTGGACTCTGTCACTTCTACAAACTTTCAAACAAAATGAGTCATGATATGCCTCAACTTGTGTCTGAGCTTCTAAAGCTGATGAGAGAGGGGTAGGGGCTGACTGGCCAGTCTTCTGGGTCTTGCATGGCCCACTTTACTACGTGCCAGTGAGGTGCCTTAGTCTGTGAGACTGCCAAAGCCCTCTGCTGATGGCACTTTCACACATTTGGAAGGTGTAATCCAGGAGAAAAGGCCGTTGTGCTATTATCCAGAGAGCTGATAGTTCAGCTGGCTTCCCGGGCATGACAGCAAGCTCACAGTGATGGCACTACTGAGGCTTTGTGGATTCTGACTGTAGGCAAGCCTCAACAGAATAACCAGATCAAAACTGCTAACACCATAAGTTTTGCTTAAAAATTAATTAGTAGGAAGGAGGAAAAGGAGGAAGGGCGGACACTGCTTTGATGATTGAATTGCAAAAAGTAGCACCATGGTAACTCTGAAGGGTATTTGGGCTAGGACAACATAAGGTTTGGAAATATGTGGAAAATATGTTAAGAGGCACCTCTCCAATGTGCACAGGGTTTGGACTCTTACTGGCTTTTTCTGACACTTGTGGGAGCTCAGTCCTCATCAATCTGCTGCTAATCGTTTTTTAAAGAGGTGGCTGATCATGCCTCTGACCTTTCTGGATGCTTCTGATGCTCTGAGGTTTAGATTGGATATTAGGAAACATTTCTTCACTGAAAGCATTGCCCAGCCCTGGTATAGCCTGCCCAGAGAAGTGGTGGAGTCACCATGCCCAGATGTATTTAACAGATGTGGCACTTGGAAACATGTTTAGTGCTGGCTTAACATTTGGACTCAATGATCTTAGAGGTCTTTTCCAGCTTAAGCAATTCTAATATTCTACATTGCCCGAGGAAAGGATTCCAGTCCCTCCAAAGAACAAGCCAAAAGAGAAGATAGGCAATCTCAGGTCCAAAGCACAGGTAGCCCAAATCACCAGCTGCACTGGGGCTGCACAGGGGGCAGGTCCTCACCTGCATCTGCAGGAGCAGGCAGTCCTCCAGTGCTGGGTGGCAGGGCCTGGGAGATTTTGTGTGTTGAGAAAGGCTTCTGTGAGAAACTGCATTTCACCTTCTTGAGACATAAAGCCCTTGTGTTCAGCTGGCTTTCCATGGAAATACCTGGTCTCCTGCTTGAAGGAATAAAAGCTCCTACTGCATGACTTTGGGAAGGCTGCAAAGTGAGGATCTGGATGTATGGGTGTACATGCATGTCTTCAGTAACATGTGCATTTACTGTAGACAAAAATCACACCATTGTTTGCAGTTATGGCTTCCTTATTCTTGCTGCTAGAGCTCCCTTTTTTCTCTTCTGACTTCACCAGAATTCCCACTTTGGCTGCAGTTTTCCCTTGTTGCTGCAATTTTCCATTGTTTTTTTTCTTGCCTCAGGCTTGGTTTGTTTCTGCAAAGTTACAGTACAAGAGGTCTCAATGGTTTTGACTAAGTTTAGAAGGGAACTGATGTTTTATCTTAAGTTTCTGTCTGAAATAATTTTTTTCATTATTTGAACACTTCCATGTTCTGAAAGGCAGCCTGGAAATTTGTCTGGAAGATGAACATGGAGTAAAGGTGTGCTTTTTTACCTTCAGGAAGTAGCCAAATGATTCTGTTGAGTTATAGGTCTGAAAATACTTTTGCACATTGTTGTGGGAGAGGAGAGGGTAGACATTGGCAGAAACCAGCCTTTGGAAGTGGCATTTCCTCTAAGGGAAAGGGGATGGGAGCAAATGTATGGAATACTGAGAATGAGACAGATGAGCAGATGGAGAGGCAAGGATAAGGGATGTGGGAAGGAGGGTGAATGAAGCTTGTGTGGTAACACAGAAACAGGAGAATCACTTAAAGGGACTGCTGCCTAAAATTTGCCACAACACACAGACATTTTCAACCTCTGCATTTCTGTATGGCCAGCCAGAAGCCATGTAATTTGCTGCCAAAGTTGTTCCCTGCCCTGGTTCCCAGGAAGTTAACAGCTTCCAAATTGTGCGCGGTTAAGACATGCTTGATGTGGAGGTTTCGTAGCAGAAATACCAATACTGATGTGAAAAGAAATGCCTGCCTGAAGACACCAGAAAAACAGCAGATGAAGGGTTAAAGGAGTGGCATGTATTAATTCCTGCAGAACCCCATGTGGTTTATTTTTATTTCATGAAAATAAATAACCAGAGGACAAAACCCAAACTGGAGCCTTAGAGATAAGGTGACAAGATGATGACCCACAGCAGAGAAACTGTGAAATGCCCAGATAAGGGAAACAAAAGACTCAGTTTTGCCTGAAACTCTTGAAGGGTGAGACACAGGATCATCACATCCACTGCTGAAGGGTATAAAAGGTGCATATAAAAATGAAGAGCCCATCCCAGAGATGCAGTGGAGTGGTGGTGTTATCCTAAGTGTGCTTCCTGCTGTACTTGGCTGATCCTGGGCAGATTGATCCATACAGTCCTGTGCATGTGAGTATGTTGATGGGAGAGTGGGAGTGGGTAGGACCAACTTACTAGAATCTTTTTAATACAAAAATCACCTTCCCTACCTCTAAGGTCTTGCAAAGCATTTTGTTCTACAAATTTCCCACAGTAATGAGACTAAATGTTCTAGTTCTGCTAATAGTTCATGTAGGAGGTGATATATATCCATATACATTTTATATAAACCCCAGCTGCCTTTAAAAAACACCTAGATAATTAAGTTTGCAAAGTTTCTGTGTTAAAGGAGTATTCCTACTAAAGTGTGGCACTCAGCTGCTGTGAATGGAAGTCTGTTTAATCTTCATGCTGCCCTCTTGTAGGAAAGCTGCTGCCATCCAAATTTTTCTCATTTTCTAAATGCCCAGCTTGAGAGGTGCATTGAATGCTGCCAATTATAGGTGACACTACTGCACTGAAGCATATAAAGTGCCACAAAAAAAAGCACCATTAAGAAAATCAGGCCACCCGAGCTCCCTCTCAAGCAGGCTTTCTGCATGAGAGGTTCTGGCTGACCTGGATGCTGCAGCTATAAATGAAGGCAGCTCTCTGCTCCCACAGAAGAAAAATTTGTGCTCTGACCACGGCCCAGGTGCCTTTCCTCCTTTCCTATCTGTCTCTGTTCCTGGCCATGCTGGTGGCCGTGTGAGCTCTGCAAAAAAGCCACCTATACCCAGAGAGGGCTTAGAGACATCTCCACTGCTGTCACTGCAAGGGGCTGGCTTTTGCTTTTCTCATGGAATTGTGGGGAGAGAAACAATTAAATGCTTGTGAAGCATTCCTGGGTGATAGTGATGAGGTATCCAGGAGAATAATATGTCTGTGTTCTTAAAATCAGTAAGGCTAGAGAAGTGACACTGAGCAAACAGGGTGCTGAATGAGTGCTCTTGGTTTTGTCATTCCTTCAGTGGTGGAGGAGGACCTGTGAGCAACAGTAATGCCATGGGATTGAATAAAATAACCTTTATGCAATTAAGAAGTTTATAAATTGAAGATATGCAGCCGTGTAACTGTGTTTTTGTTCATTGCTGCTCAGCTCTGCTGTTTTCCTCATCTTTTCACAGCCATCCTGTTTGAAGGGGTGGGTTGTGCAGCTGAGTTTCTGGTTCCTTGTGCCTTCCTGCTGCTGTGCTCCTGTTCTGATGCTGTGGATGCTGTCTGCCAGACATTGGACACTGCTGCAGGCAGACTCTTGGGCTGCCTTTGAAGAAGGCAAACTCACCAGTCCTTAACCAGTAAGTGAGAACATCTGGGGATAATTTTTTTTATTACTTCTTAGAAGTTCAGTTTAAAGAAAAAACATTGTCTTTTTACCCTCTTCCTCTCACAAGAGTTGGCAGGGCTTAGTTTGAGTTACTTAAATGTTTGCAATAGTGTCCTTAATCTAGAGTTCAGTGAAAAGATTTGGAGATCAGTCAATGATTTTTAGCATGGCAGCTTAAAGTCAAGTTGAAAATATGAGGGTAGTGAGTTCCTTACTTGTCTTGCTCCCTCAAATGTAGGGATATTTCCCTGCTGCCAAAGGGTGGATCTGTTCTGCTCTCCAACAATAAAAAGCAGATGATTTTCCTTCTTAAAATACCCAAAGGGGATTGCTAACACAGATCCTCTTCTCTGTGTGCCCATCCTCATGTGCAGAGCCAAATCCCATCCCTTCTAGCAGCAAGGAAAAGCAAATCCCTGGCATTGAGGGCACCCAGATTAACCCACTGCAGGATTAGGATGCTTGAGCTGTTGTTAGAAGATTAGTATATTTGGTTGTCAACACTTGCTGAACTTGGCCTGAAAATGATTTTCCAAAGAGGCCACTGCCTCGTGGGTGCCAGTTTTCCCAGCACTTTGGGAAAGCCCTGGAGTTAAAGCAAGTGGCTGTAAGGATTAAACTGGAGCACTGAGCGTGCAGAATGTCTTTAGGACTTAAACCCATCGTTGCTGCTGGTGGGGACAGAAGGCTCTAGCAGACTGATCATTATATCTGAGCTCCTGCCTTGCTGGGGAGGTGTTTCTGGAGCTTTGCTTTCTGGAGTTTCCTGCTGATGGCAGTGTGTGCCATTAGGTGGGTGAGCTGCCCACAGATGAACTTTTCTCAGCTCCTGCACAGTGCAAAATGAGTTTATTTTGAGGACAGGGCCTCCACAGGGGCATCTCTAGGTAGAAAGCAATTGGCTTCCACTTTCTGTTCTGGGACTCAGACTGTCTGTGCTCATAATGTTTTATTTCAGCTACTAGCAGGAGGATTCATGTCGAGGTTTTTTTTTAAAATATAGGATCTTCCCCTTGTCAGCAGGGCATTAATTCCAGCACAAAGTCTGCTCATGCTAGCTCATCACCTTGTAAATGCTTACATGGCTTTCCAGTGCATGGGGGAGTGACAGTGGAGCTGAGGTCCCAGTGCAACCAGTCCTGCTGTGCTGTGTGCTGGTGTCTGAGCTGCTGGTGGAGCACCTCCTGGTGCTGCAGAGAGTGTCCATGGGGAGGGATAGGCATGGTAGATCTCTCCTTCTTGAAAAGCAACTTTTTTTCCTATTTATTTTATTCTTCTGTTAAAACAAATGAGGGCTCTAAAGAGTCTAAAGACAGATCCTTTAAAGATTTTTGGTAATACAGGAGGAGCCTGTATTTTCCTCTGTTTATCCATGGAAAACTGCCTTGATGGTAAAATAACTGTGAGTTGGAAACTGTTTTTCTCTATCATGAGCCAGATGAATACAAACTTATATTTGATTCAAAGCAACTTGTCTTGAAATGTGCCAACCACTGTCATGGAGTGTCAGGGAATTGGTTCCAGTGATTTCTTTCAGCAGCATTATCTGGATTTCAAGACACATCCTCTTGTAAATATGGATTTTATCATGCTTCTCTTTGTGCATCCAAACATTAGCAGCCATTTCTTGTCTGAAATTAATATAACTGCATTTGCCACTCCTGTGACAATATAATTTTATTTCCTCAACAGGCCAGCAAAGATATTCAAACCCACATCTAAGAAATAAGCCTAAAAGTCCTCTCAGAGAAGATACACTTTAGAAAGGTAAGGCCTTTCCATGAAAGCTTCCTTTGAGTTTAACTCTAATGTCTTAAAGCTATAGCTGTCCTGAGCATTCCCAAAAGTGGGAATCTGTGCGGCCTAGTGAAGCAAGAGGCATTCAATTTTAATAACTCTATAAACACTAAGTACATTGCTCTGTATTTTATGAACATACCTGAGGGGATTTTTGTAGAGCTGCATGATAAAATAATTTTGAATATTTTATCCAAGGCCTGTGTTGTGATTTATTCTGAAAAAAAACCCAAAACCTTCTGAAACCCAGAATGTGGGCCTTAAATTTCTGCCTAGATTACAGGGTGGGGCCAGAAGACAAGGCCACCACTGTGGTGGCATTGCTTCCACTTGTCTCACTGCAACAAAAGATGCATTCTGGAAAAACCAGCAAGAACATGGGACAGCAAGGTGTGTGTGTGTGTGAGTGTATTTTGGTTCTTCCACTTGTCCAATGTTTTCTGCATGCAGAACTTTCCCTAGATTTAGGTCAGCATGGACCTGGCTGATCAGCTGTGCCTAATGGGCACATGTTTGATAAAGTGGCCTGTATTCAGTGAAGAATTTGTTGGGTGTTAGAAAATGTAATGTCTGACATCATGCTGAGGTCATTTGGGCTGTCTGATGAGTAAAGACATATATATGCCTATACACACTAGATATGTATAAGAGGGCCATAAATAAGACATGCTCCAGAGTGGAAAAAGGGGAATTGTAGATTTTAATCTACTAGGAGGAGGGGCCATACAGTGTTTGTAGTGGTTCTGCTTGTACTTCAGCTCATGCTTGCTGCAACAAGGGCTTGCAAACTTGTGACTTGAAGGCAGTTTCTAGGACATGGGCAGAATCACTGTGTACATATCTGGGGGGGTTCAAAAAGTGAAAAAGGGAGAGAAAAATGCCAATGCCACCATGCTGTGAGCTCATGGCTCCTTCTTCAAGGAACACACTATGCACAAGCAGCTCTTGTTTTTGATCCATGTGTAGAGCACAACATGTTATCTGGCTAATAAGAAATAATCATACTTAAACCACTGGTTTCCACATCAGAATACCTCCAAAGGGTGGACCTCAGAATGCCTTCAAAGGGTGGACCTCACATCTACACTGATAAATAGACAGCAACAGTGCTGGCTGGATGCCCTGCACTTCCCACGGCTGGCAAATCCCTGTTCAGATAGGCTTTCCTCCCCTATCTCAGTGGCCAAGGAATCTCCAGCTGGGTTAATTCCCACTCCCATGATGTTCTTTCCAATGGGTGAAGATAGGTGCTAGTTAATTCACTGCCTTTATATTTGACATGGGGCAGTTCCCAGCCAGACTGTCTGCTTGGTAAGCACTGTGGCTGCACAAGGTAAATAACATTTTGATGCTGAAGAATATTTTAAATTGGCTGTAAAATTAAAATTTAAGAGGAAAAAAGCAGAAATATAAAATGAAAGGACTGGATGTGGTGAGACTGCGGTTCTGTAGCAGACAGAAGGTGCAGGTGGAGACTGATCAGCTTGCATGGCTTGCATTGCTTCTGTGGGGTGGGCTTGCACTGGGGGCAGGAGCCTTTTCTATATCAAAGGACAAAAATTTACTCGTGACCCAATCTCCATCTGGGGCTGTAGGAAGATCTGAAGATGCTCACAGGATCAAGACTATGGATCTATGTTGTATATGGTTAGACTGGATCTTAGAGTTCTTTTCCAAACTAAACTTTTCTGTTGTTCTCTGTGTTCACCTCTGGAAATGTTTAAGGCCAGGCTGGATGGGGCTTTGAGTAACCTGGTCTAGTGGGAGGTGTCCCTGCCCATACCAGGAGGGTTGTTGGAGTCCCATGATCTTTCCAATTCAAACCATTTTTATCTCCATCTTGCCCAAACCCCAAATCTAGTCTGTTTCTCCAGCATCCCCTGCCAGCATTTCCCGCTCAGGAGCTCTAAGATTTTGAAATGCAGTATTTTGCATTAATTGCTCAGTTTCCCTCCTCCTGGCAGGGATGGGGAAGGACAAAGCAGGCAAGAGCCCAGAGCATGCACTCATTAGCTTCTGTCTGCCAACAAGTTGGGAACATGCAATGTTATACGAAATGTCTGGCTGTTATAAAAGGCTTTGGTTAAGTAATCACATTTCTCTTGCATAAGTGCTTGTTTTTGGGAGGCTTTAGCCAATTGGAGGCTGCAGCAGCACACAGACAGAAAGTATGTCTGACTTCTGTGAGTTTTTATTTTTCCTTTAATAATAATAAGTGATTATTAATCTGCCGGGAGCTGTATGAAACCTCTTTAGTTAAGGTTAGGAGGCGGAGACTCCCCAGCGCTGCTTATAGCTGAACCACAGCTGTAAAACGCTGCCATAAAGCCTGTGTGGATTCCTGTGAGTAATATTTCTGATTCTTCTCATGGGTGTTTGTGACTGGAGACTGCAGGCAGGAAATGTTGCAGAAGTTTATTGCAAGCAGTAAGTTAGAGGGAGGCAGGAGGTGAGAGACACTAGTGAAACTATTGACCTGTTTAATAAGGCTGTCCTCCTGGACTTCTGTAAGCAAACATGGATTTCTCTGAAGCTGTGCAATCAAGGCTCTTCCAAATATGCTAATGAAAAAGAAATGTGATGCTGAAGTCAACTACAGGACTGTGGGAGGTCAGAGTTTTGGCCTGAGAGATCACAGGACCATCTAGTCCCATGTACTGGTTTGGAGCAGGCAAATGTCCTGTTCTTATATTATTTCCTTGATCATTGACAAGTGTACAGTGATATTTTTCTTCTATGTTTTCATGGCCTTCAGAAATCTGCATGTCAGTTATTTCCTGAGCCAGAAATGATATCTCTAATAGTACCATGCAACAGTACAACACAATAGTACAATAGTGGATTTTTCTTTTCAGAATTTGCTAATCCAGTGTATCTGTTGAAGACAACACGTTGTTCTGTGATTTGACTGACATAAATCTAGTTGGGATTTCATATCTTGCAGTCTTCCACATAGGATTTTAATTTTTATTTTTTAAAATGGTGGTTTTTTTCTGTTAAGATAGAACTGAAAAGGAAAAAAACATGTATAGATTCACAGGAAACAGAACCTCCCTTCCCACTTCCTTGTGACGTGTCTGGATGCAGCGCGTTCTGTGAACAAAGGCTGGAACTATAAAACAATCCACTGAAGTGGGAACTGGAATTTATTGTTCGAGACTGAGCAATGTGAAACAACTCAGTTGTTACTCCTGCCAGCCCTGGAGAGCATTGAAGTGCCACTGTAGAGAGAGAGCAGCTCAAGTGCTGAGCTGTGAGGAGAAATAAAGCTCTTGCCTATAGCTGGGTGCGTGTGTGTTCCTCGTAGAGGTGGCACTGAACATTTCTGGCATAGAAAAAATGCTGGACTAGTGGAAATCTCTTGGGAAAGCTCAATTCACTACTTACTAACTTTGAAAAATTGTAGAATGTGGATTTTATAGTCTATAAAGTTCTTGAGACATGCTAAAGCATTTAAAGCTTATTTGCAGCCGATAGATGAAGAGGTAATACCACCATGAAAGGAAGTTAATTTGTCAGAGTTATAGGATTAGAGAGGTAATTCTGAGAAGTTTTGTTGAACTAAAAGGCACTTGGCTGCAAAGTGAAGGCTTCAACATTTTCATGTTTGCTTCCTAGAGTGGGCAAAATTGATAAGCCTGTTTGCTTCAGTAAAACTGCAACAGTGATGCCAGATAAGCTGATTTTGTGGGCTAATTATTTAGGCCTTTGTGAAAACCTTAGGCAGACCTAAGTTATGGCTCTTGCAATGGAGGGTGGCAGAGCAGGTGGCTCTCCCAAGGCTTCCCATTTCCATTCTGCAACCTCATGAGAGCTCATCAAAGAAAGATGCTCCTAGCCCATGCAAAAAGGCCTTTTCAGTTCTAATGAAAACTCCACAAATGAAAGTTGGCAGTTAAAATATGTCAATTTACAGCATTATTTCTAAAACAGTCTCTGGGATGTGGAAGAAATCAGACTTCCTTTAGGATAAGCCAACAATATCTCTAATGTGTTTCAGAGCAAGATGGATGCTCTACATAAGTTGAAGATTTTGGTGATGTTTCTGTCTCTGGCTACTTTCACAGTCATGGTGATAATGAATGCTGGAAATGCCACTGGGACTTTCAAAGGTAATGCAAGCAGATTGTCCTCATTCAGAGGTGGGTTTCATGCTTGGCATCATGCAATGATACAAGGTGGCTTAGATGGGATAGATGTGTTTGCTGCCTCATCAACTCTCCAAACACACCTTGTTCTGTGAAAGGTGGGAGTAGCTGGTGCATCCTCCAGGTTTACAGCCAAATGCCTGAACCCTGCCCAGTCCCTTGAAATCCAGGTAAATGTCCCCACTGGAGCTAGTGGTTGTTGGAAGGCAGTCTTTGCACACCCTGGTATCCCTGGTGGAAGAGGTTGAGGATGCTGCTGTGGGTTTGCAGACGTCAGTGGTGCTGCATTTGAACACTGCCTGGCTGAATCTGCCAGGAGCTGCCATCATGCCATCCTCTGCATTACACAGACAGCTCTTTTTCCTGGTTCTGTGTAAGAGGGAAGGTGCACAGTGTTCCAAATAAGGGACAGTGATCCCATAATGGATGTCTAAACCAACTGCAGCACGTGGCTGGTTTGCAACAAGGGCGTGCTCTCATCATCCTTGAACCCACTGAGGCAAGGAGGAAGGTTGAGGAAAATCAGCAGTCTTTCCCCATTCTCTGGATGCAATAACACTTTTGCCTGCAACAACATTCCACAGGTCTGTTCAGGACAACCCCTGGAAACATCTCAGCCAAGTACAGCACGGATTTCACACCAGCTGGCTGGACTTTCCTCATCTGGAATGTCATCTACGCCTGGCAGCTCGCCTGGCTTCTCTATGCCTTGTCAGGGATCTGTCGAAGGTATTTCCCCTATTTATTCTTTACAGTATAAATGAGAAGGGACAGTGACTCTTCCCTTTTGGAGAAGCTCAGTCTCTTACCTTCCTTTCAGGGGTTTCTAGCAAACCCATTGCCATCTGTCTTGACCTGACATGTTGAAGCTCTGTGGCTGGAGCATCTCTTATGTCCAGCATCCAAATCTGGGAAGCAGTTTGGAGCTGTAAATTAACTCCTCTGAAGTGTGGGCAGGTATCAAAGTGTGTAAACTCCTCTATGAGGCCTCATTTCCAGTTCCTTGTTTCCCAGATTCAGGGAATCGGACAGATTTACTCAGTACCTGCACTTACCCCCTGCTAGAGGCAGAGAATCCACAAGGGCAAAATTAATGGATTACAGAGCTAATGTTTTGAGTTTACTTTCTGTTAGAGGTCAAACAACCAGCACTGGGGAGCCTCTTGGTTTGTTGAACTGGACTGGAAAATTTTCCTGGGGCTACGAGATCAATAACTGCCTGACAGGGAAGGCCACAGGTTTTTCTGTATTGTATCAGAGAAGGACACAGAGGAGAAATAGTCTGATTTAAGCCAAAATCTTTAATTCCAATGTAAAGTCCCTCCTAATACAAGGAAAATGAGGCCAGAAAGGTTTGTTTGGTCAATGCAGGCATTGTTCTCCTCTCTCCATACCCACTTTTTCCTGGCAGGAATGAACTTGGATATGTCTTCATAAAGCCAGACTTGCTGCCAATACCTTTTTATGTGGCGTGGTGTCTGAATAATGGCCTCAATGTTGGATGGCTCTTTCTGTGGGACCGAGAGTAAGTTGTCTTCTGTTACAAATACTTTCTAACACTCTTGATGGGATTGCCCCAGTAGTTAGTTTTGGGGTTTTTTGTTTTTGTTTTTGTTTTTGTTTTTTTTGGTTTGGTTTGGTTTGGTTTTTTTAATGTTTTTTTTTCCTCTGTGTGTGAACACTTAACCACACCTGTAAAACTCTATGCCAGGCTTTGACAAAATGTAGCCTTCATAAAAATCTGGGGGTTTTGCATTATGGTGTCATCTTGCCCATGAAACAGATTGGTCCTTGAAGTCTAAGATCTCCTCAAAGCTGTTGTTCTACATTTTTACCTCCATAGGTAAGCCAGGAGCCATGCCCCTCTTCATTAATGCAGTTAAGCTCCTTGCCTTGGATTGTTTCCATAATGATGGTCACATTAAGGGCTTATGAGAGCACCACTGTCAAGAGGTGAAGAAATCATTTGCAGTCAGGAAAACAACTTCATGATTAACAGAGTAAAACTGCAACAGGAATATGTCAAGATGTGGGCTATGCAGTGATTACCTTTATTAAAGGCCAATCAACTTAGAGCCAGTAAAGGCCAAACGCTAAAGCTACAAATTAGGGCATTGTGACACCACTGAGAAAAATGTGATGTCTACTGTGTGTGTACATGTCCTTTGTCCTAGATACCTCCTTCCAGCCCTGGTGTTCCTGGCAGTCCTGTCTCTTACCACCTGTGCCTGCCTGTTTGTTTCCCACCGAGCCTTGAGCATCCATTCCTCGTGGTTTGTGAAGGCTCACAAAGCCGAGCTCTGGCTCATCCGCATTCTGGTAGGTGGCTTTTGAGAAGTTGGGCTGTGGGTAAATGGTAAATAGAAACAACCTCGCTGGAGGGATCAAGAGTGAAAGATCCAGTGGCAGAACACAGCTAAGGAAAGATTTCTGCCCTGCACAAAAAAAGTTCCTAGCAACCCTTCTGGAAAGGCATCTACGTCTCTCGGCACAAACTGGGAGTGGGCTCTGTTCTTGGCCCTTCCTGGAACATCAGTGTAACACAAAGCTGGGCTGGATCTCTGGAGCCCCTCGGGACTCCAAGGCTTCACCTTTTCTCTGTGTTGAGGGACTTTTCCTGCAGCTGGGTCCAGAAGTCTTGCTTAACTGCACCGGGGCCTAGGGGCCACCAAAGACAAGCAGAGTGTGTCACTCTTGTCCTCTTGCTGTGCTGCGGGGCAGGTGCAGAACGGGCTGGCACTGTACGTGACGTGGACCAGCATCGCCACGCTGCTCAACTTCGCCGTCGTGCTGATCTACAAGTGGAACGTGCCCAATGAGAAAGCAACCACTGCTTCCCTGAGCATCCTGGCTCTCAGCCTGGTGATATGGTCAGCAACCCCAAGGGTCCCCACTGAGCCTCAGAAGCTCCTTCCACGTGTCACCAGTGGTGACCAGCTGTTCCAATTCACTCATCACTTGTGCCTCTCCCAACAGCGAGTACAAAGGCCTCTGTTATAATTCATGGCAGATGAGCTGGGAGTCTGGGCAGAGCTTTTATCCCCTGACCTCAGAAATGCCAATAAGTATTATGGGCCAGGAACATGTTTTTGTGACTTGCATGAGCCCAACCTGCCTTAGGTTTACAGCTGAAGGTGTGATACAGAAACCATATGAAACAAGGCTTTATTCTTCCCTAAAGTTACCTTAAATAAATTATTTATGAATGTTTTGAATATTATTAAATGAAACATTTTGGTCTCTTGTCCCAGCCGGCCCACCAAACCCCCCCATTCTCTGTCTAATTCCTTTCTTAGGGAATGGAAAACAAAATACAGAGAAAATTCTTACTTTGGTCACTCTTTTTCTTCACAGGTTTTATCTAGAAAACTACTATCTTGACAAGTATGTCCGCTATAACCTCACAGTCTACCCAGTGGTCATAGCAGCTCTGACAGGCAGCGCGTGCGGGAACGGCTCGTTTTCATCCCCGCTGACCAACGACGTTTTTATAGGTGAATCTCTCCAGCTCCTGTAAAAGAAGGGCTGTAAACACTTCACATCCTTCTTCTGACTTGCCACATGAAAAGCACTATTTGTGAAAAGCAGAACTAGGGATGTATTTGAAGGTATTTGTTTTGCTAAGGAAAGAGCAGAGCAGAAATCATTGCCCATGAGCCTCGGGGCTGAACCCAAACCTTGTGTTGTCTCAAGTTCACTTCCCAGTGCAATGTGTTTGTCCTGCAATCCTCCAGCACCCACTTGGCTCCTCCAGCAGCTCCATCTGACGTAGGGCAGGAGAGGAAAAGCAGGGCTGGGATGAAGGCTGTGGATTTCCATTTGCCCTGTATTGTTGGGCATATTGGAGCAGTGCATGAGCACTGCTGAGAGGGTTCAGATGCTCCTCTCCTATGCAGAGCTCAGGCTAGCCTTAACAAGTTTTCCTGGGATTATCTGGTTGCTGCCAGCCACTGTAGCAGAGTTGAGTGTAGTCATCCGTGGTAAAAGGGCTTAAGCTGTCCAAATTCTGTACAATCACAGTCTGGCAGAAGCTGCACCATTATGAGCAGTTTTGTGCTGGCATGAAAGGCACTGAGCTGTGTGAACTCCGAATCCTGCTGAAACAGTTTGAGATGCCTATTCCCACCACGGGGTCAGCAGAAGGGAGCATGTTCCCACCCTTCAGCCTTCCCACTGCCACAAACCAGTGGCTCAAGCTAAATTCTGGACTGGCATCACCACTGGAGCTGCTCCAGTACAGTTCCCTTTGCTGTAAGTGCAGCTGGAGCCTGGTCGTGTCTGAAAGCAGCCAGCAGGACTTGGCAAAGCTTGTCTGCCACGGCCACAGGGGCACTGGAAGCTCATCTCCAGGTGGTTGTGGCCACCAGGAGCATGGAGGTGTGTGTGGTCTCTGGCAGGCAGCTCTGTTCCTGCAGTAGGTACCAGCAAAACTTCTTTCTTACCAGCAAATTTCTTACCAGCAAAACTTCATTCTTAGTGGTTCAGCTTGTTTGGCTGGTAGGACGAGAATGTGCTTTTCCCAAACTAGTACATGTTTCTTTATATAGTTCAACTATTCTTGGAGTATTTTGTTAATGTAATGTATTTTAACTTCCTGTGTCCAGGAAGCCTCCCCCTTTTTAGACATTCCTTGAACTGGAAGCATTGGGCAAGTTTCATTGTATAGCAGTAAAACTCTGAGAGATACAACTCTGGGGGTAATAGATCCTGTGGACTGTGGTTTTTTTCTCTTTCCCTGAATACCCCTGTTCTGGGAGCTAAAGTATGACAAGAGGAACTGTCTTTTTTTTATGCTCTAACATGGCTCTGTGTTTTTTCCCCAGTTGTTCTGCTGGCACTGACGTGCTTGATCTTTGTTGTTCGGCTGGGACTGGTCACGTGGAGACACTGGAAGAGACCACTGGAAGCATCAGAACCCCGAGGTCCATCAGGCACAGTGGCCTGAGACCTCTGTCACCTTGTGGCTGACACCTGAAAGGGAGAAAAAAGAATTGGGCATGTGCTGGTCCTTCCTTCCTGTATCCATTCCCTCTCTTATTCTTCATTCCAAATGCAGATGTCTTGTGTCTGCAAATGTGTCTTAATCCCACATTCTCTCAGATCAGCTACTCACAACCCTGTCTTGACTTCCTTTGGTTTTATCCTGGAAAAGTTCAGGAAAAGGTCCTGAGCAGCGCTGTGCACCTTTGTGATGCCTGGGCTGTGGCTCTCTTCTCCTGCCAGTGCAAGGAGGGCTGCCAACAGGCACCCAGCAGGCTTGCACACACAGTTGTTCCTATTCTTTTCCTTGGTAGCTCACTTTCTTTGAAGTGCAGATCCAAGTGAACTGTCCCTGGGGTTCCAGGGGAGCAGTGGGAGGGCTGTCATTCCCTTGGCCATCGGTGCTGAGCATCCTCAAGCCCTGGTGCTGTCAGCAGATCTCCTGCAGGCAGCCACTGCTCCTTTTCCTGCTTCTCTTCAGCATGACAAGAACAGGTACTACAGTTTGATATCTGCCTTTGCAGTGTCAGCTCTGCTGTTTGATATTCAAGGGGGCAGGGGGAGTGACTGAAGATTTCTGACACAAATGTGTTGCCTTTCCCTGAGCTGTGCACAGCTTGGGCTGTCTCTCACTGGGGGAGGGTTTGTGGCTACTCTGGAAGGAGGTTGGATGGTCCCTGATCTGGGCTGAAGCCTGATGCTTCAAAGGAAGCCTGTTAAAAAAAAAAAAAAAAAGAAAAATGGAACCGGTAAAGCGAGTTCATCCTGGATCAGTGCCTTCTCATGTGGCTTCACCACTTCTGAGCTGGGATTAGGAAGCCTAAAACTGGATTGACTGAATTTTTGGACCATTGCCTTTCCTTCCTGTGCCTAATCGAGAGCTGGTGGTGCCTCACAGGTATCTGGAAAGTCTTTGCACCAGGAAGGTGCTTTCAGTGCATCTTGCAGGATTATTAACAAAGCCAAATTCTAAAATAACGTGCTGTTGTTTACATTTAGCAAAAACCAAAAGCAGTGTAATGCAACCCCTCTCATCATTCTGGTGTGGGTTTTTTTTGTTTGTTTGTTTGTTTTTGTTTTTTTTTTTTTTTTAATTTTCAAATAAATCAGCTAATTCTACCACTCTGCCACTCACTCTGTAAATCATCTAAAGCAACTGTCCTGCCTCACTCATGCTCAGGGTTCCAGAGTGACTCTGGTCCCTTGCTGGAATCTCATGGATGTAGCTGCTTCCACTGATGATCAGCCTTGGAGGTGAAGAGCTGGAGGATGTAGATTGCTAGGTATGATTTTAACTCCTTTGACCAGCACACTGTTCATTAAGTTTCTATTTTATAGGCTCTGCCTCCCAAGATCTCAGCTAATAAATTCCCAGCAGCCTCTCCCTAAGCTGCCTTCTTTAATACAGGGGTATTAAATCCACTGGCATGGGGATTAAGGGGTCCAGGCAAGGTGAGGAGCTGCTGTGAGGCTGTGCAGCAGTTCATGCATGGGAAGGTTTTGCAGCCTCCCCAGCAAGAGCACTGCAAACAGCTCCTGAGCCAGGGCAGCTGCACTGCTTTTCCACAGGCCATTAAAAAATGCCTTCAGGAGGTTTCTTGGTGTCTGTACCTCATTTCTGTGCTGGTCAAATGACCAGAAACCATATCAAAGAATGCAATTAATTATCTGGGGAGAGTTGACAGGGCTTTTGCAAAGGGAAAAAAATCCTGTCTCACAAACCTCTGAAGGGCTCAGAAAGCACAAGCGAGGGCGAACGGTCTCCTGTTGTCACTGGCCTCTACAGAGGCACAAAAGCTGCCACAAAAATCAAAGTCCTCCCACTGGAGACTAAAGCTGGGAAGCAGAGGGAATGTTTCTCCAGGAAGGGAGGTTGCTGACACCATGTGTCAGGGGCTGGATAAGGTGGTCACTAAAAAATAAGGGATTGCTTTGGGATGGACAGTTGTTTAGGGTGGTAAAGGAGACGGTAGACTGGGGAATTGCAAAGAGCTGTTCTGGAACTGAGAGAGGACAGAAGGCATTGCAGGGGTGTACCCAAGGATGCTGTGCTTCACCTTGCCAGTGCCACCCTCTTACCTGGCCCCTGCCACTTGGGCACAGAGCTTGGGGTGTTGGCAGCCACACATTTCCACATCTGGCAGCAGCAGAGGTAAATCATGGATCAGGAAATGGCAGGAAAGGAGTAAAACTTACAACACCCTCCTGCCTCTCTACTGTGCACCCACATCTTGAGGGCTTTGTGCAGCACTGGTCCTTGCACTCCCAGGAGATTATTATGGGTTTGGGAAGAGCAATGGCATCAGGGAGTGAGATTCCTCGCTGCCCACCCATGCTCCCCAGAGCTCAGGAGCAGCTCAGGAATGTGAGCCCCTTCCCCATGGGCACCTTGATGTGGTGGCACAGGGCTGGGTGCTGCTCTTCCTCCTGCTCTCACCTCTCCAAAACCAGCTGTGAGGAGAGACTCAAAGGCCCTTTTCTGGTGAGGTGCTGCAGCAGCACCCATTTAATCTTTGCAGACCTCCCTGTGAGAAAGCCCCTGATGACTGCCCTGCAATGATCATGCTGAGCTACCCCAACCCTCATTTGGCCACCCACAAATAATTTCCTGGTCCTCAAAACCCTCTCCAAGCCCTATTTTCTCATAGCTGGGGCAGACAGAGGTTCCCACAGCTGTCCCAGCACACAAAGCTCCAGCCAGCTTTGGGAAAAATGGCTTTTCTTGCATCTGCAGCAGGAACAGGAGCCTAAAAATAAACCACCTGCCTCTTTCTCTTTCAGTGGGCAGGGGGGAAAGCAGATAAAAAATAAGTGTGACCCTTTCTCTTCCAAACTTGGGGATAAAGATAGATTCAAAACTATTTTAAAGGCTTTTTAGATTTTCCTGAAATGCCTTATTTTGACTTGTCTTTCCAAAACCACCAGTCATGATTTTGCCCACAGAAGATTTTCCTTTCGGCAGAGCTGCATTTCAGAAAGCTGGAAGCCTGCCAACCTTTTAGCAAAAAATAATCAGTCCAGCCTTTGTTTCCATGAGGGATTATGGGATTTGGGTGAATTTTAGAGGATTTAAAATTTCTTGGAAAGCTGGTGGCCTTAAGAAGGCAAGGCCTGAAAAATTAGTTTAGTTCGTGGAAAGGTGGTTCTGAAAAGGTTCATGTGCCTTGTAGCCCAGCCTGGGATGTGATCCAAGTCCCCTGGACACGAGGGCTGGAAGATGGATGGGGCTGAAAAGCCAGGCATTATGAGGTTCCCAGGACACAAAGGTTTACTTTGCTTTCTGATACAAAATCTGGGTTTACACTTCCCATCCTCTGCAGAGATTCCCTCTGTAGCTAAATGGGGAAAAAAGGGAAAAGCAGGGTGATCTGTAAAACACCACTGGGTAGACAACTTCAGTACTGTGTCTTGGGATGTGTGGGGATGCTCCTTCCCCAGTCTGGGGCCAGCTCCTGCTCAGGCAGCCTCCATCTGGGAATGACCCATCAGTTTATCACAGTTTTTTCCATAGGGATGTATTGGCTGGGCTGGATATTTCTGAGGCTGTTGTTTTCAGTAAAAGTTTCTGTGAAAATCTGATTCAAAAGAATGTTGTATGGGAGAAGCTGTGGGGCAAGGGAAATGTGTACTTGAACTGAGAAAGCAAATGTGTTAATTCAAAAGGAATTCCTTTAAAAAAAAGAGGTTATAAGACCCTGAGTCAGACTCTCATTAAAGCCCACACAGCTTCCAGAGAAAACCATGCTTCATTTCTTGCCTTAGGACTCAGCTGGCTTTTCTTCAGCCATGGTGAGAGCTGATGGGAGGCTGGGACGGGGGCAGTTTCCCTTTGACACCTCCCAGCAGCAGCAGCTTGCTCCAAGCAGGGCTCCCTGGACCTCATCCTGCCCACAATCCCAGAACACTGCACCCCCTCGTGATGCTCCTGCTCACAGAGCTCAGGCAGAGCCCAGGCAGGAGCCTCGCCTGCTGGGCTCCCAAAAAACAGAGCACCCAGGCAGGGGAGACATTGTGCTGCAGCCTAATTTGTTCTTGGCTTAATGCTACCCTCAGGCCTAATTACTTTATATTAAAACATCTGTGAAATGGAGTAATAAATAAATAAAGCTGAGAGAAAAGAGATGTTACTCCACGATGCAAAGCACCAGAACAGAAAGCAGCATCGCTTTTCACCTGCAATTCAGAGCCACTTTGTAACCCATCTCCTGGCTGCATCCAGGGGCACAGGGCACAGTGGGACACAGGGACTGTTGCTGAGGCATGGGCACAAGTGGCACCAACAGCAGGAAAACAGGAAAACAGGAAAACAGGAAAACACTTCTCATGTCGTCTTGTCGGAGGAGCTCCGGCCCTAGAGAGGGAACACAAGGAAGGGTGGCTCCAAATGTGGCACCCCCAGCACCCCAAACACAGCCCTCGCTGGCTGCACCCCCATTTCCTTATCTGTGATGCAGAGATGAACAGGACAAACCTCTCTGTGGAGGACTGGGAAGAACTCCAGATGAAAGCATGGAATACACAGGAGGATGATTAAAGACAGCAGCGCCCTTTGCTATGCACACAGTCTAAACACGCCGGGCCATCCCGGGCTCTTTGAAAACTGTTAGATGTTCCCCAGCTAAATATTTATTTTATCTGCTGGGACAGCCCCTGTCGGGAGATCAGGACTCATGCATGGGCTGAACATGTGGGAAAAAATGCTGGAGCAGCCCCAGAGCCTGCCCCTGCTCCCAGCAGAGCTGGGGCACTGCTCAGAGCATGCATTGGCTGTGGGACAGCACCATGGGCCTTCCCTGCTGGAAAAGTTGACTCAAAGCCCTTGAATAGCCACACAAGGATGCTCTTTCCTCCCTAATCTTTGGGAAGCAAGGGTCTTGAATGCCTTTGGCCAAGAAGCTGGTAAAATGTGATGTTTAATCAATCAAGAAGAGATTGATTGCTGCCTGCTCATGCTGGGACCGATTAGGGAGTGCTGGAAGTGACAGTGACTTTAGCTGGTAGCTTGGGTTGCCTCAACACTGTTCTAGTTAAAATATGACCATAAAAAAATGGGCATTACTGAAAAGTATTTAGCTTGAGTAAGTAGTCCATGACATATTTTTATCCAAGAGAGGAAAAAACAAATTCTGTTTGGACCTGTGGTTGCCATTGCTTACCCTGGTGGCAATGGGTATTTTGCCACCTATTTTGCAGGAACAGAATAGAGAAATATTTTGCTGTGAAATGGTCTCAGGGCTGAGAGAAGAGTACAGGGATTGAGCAAAGACATCTGAGAGCTGTGTCACACCAGCCAGGGAGCCAGAGTCTGGGTTTCCTTGTCCTAATGCTTCACCTTAAGCCCGTTTAAAATGGCATGGACAAAACACCTGCATGCTGTTGTTGTTTTGGGCTGTGGTCTGGCCCAAAAACGCAGCCTCCTGGGAGACCCACTGTGTTTCCCCTTGTTTATGGGGCGCCTTTCCCCCTGCAAATATGTTTCTGCCCAATCCTACTACCCTTGGCATGAGAAAGTTCCCTCCAGGAGTGGCAATGTATTTGGTAAGAAAAGTCCCATCAGACAGAAGCTCATCACAGATACACTTAGAGAAGACCAGAAATCATGAGGAGACACCCACTGTGTGCCTGATACCAGCAGCAAGGGCAAAGTCATGGCTTAGGGCTGCACGTGGAGCAGGTGGAAGTGTTCCTTGAGGCATTTTTGTCTGATGGCTCCTTGGTACCCAGGCCAGGCCCTACACACCATTCATGCCAGGCACATCCCTACCCTGACGCAGCAAACCACTGTTTGGATGCTTCTGACATCTCCTCGGGAAGACACCGCCCAAGGAGATGCTCTGGGACACTGCATTCATGTATCCCTCCATCAGGAACACCATCTCTCCTGCCTGGAGCTCACCTGACCAAAAGATGGTAGGGAATGACTGGCCAGAGGAATGTATCCTACTCAAAACAGTAGGAAGAAAAGCTGCTGGTTTAATGGGATGGATGGAAAACCAGGAAAAACACTGTTGTGGTTCCTCAGACAAGAACATCTTGTTCAGCCAAATGCAAAGGTGCTCCTTGAGGACACTCCTGCGGAGACAAGGAGACGGGGTGATGGCAGTGATGGCTGGGAAAATGTAAAGGAAGCATTTGAGAATTATCACAGCATTACCACAAAACATATGCAGGCAGGGTAGGAATGGGGTCAGGAATTCTGCAGCATCTGATCCTTTTTCCTTTTCTTCCAGCACTGGCACCGTGTGGAGGAGGGGAACGTGCTGCTCCTGCCCATATTCCAGGCTGAGGGCAGGGAGGATCCCTGCTGCCCTTTGGGAAATTTGGTCACACAGCTGCTGCCAGACTGAGGTGTCCCCAGTGCTGGAGCTACAGTGGCAGTGGGGACGCTGAAGTCAGGCAGCAAATCCAAACCCTGCAGAGCCAGCCATGGCTGCTTGTGGATTTCTTTGCTCTCTGCAGCAGGTTTTTGAGTGCAGGATCAGTTGCATCTTATCAGCCTGGGCAGGGAGAGGCTGAAACAAAGCAAAAAGCCATCCCAAAAATGCCCTTGATACTGCCCTTGTGCTGCTGAGCTGTCCTGGTGACCTCACTCAGATGCTGTGCCCATGTCCCTGTGTGGGATGCCAGCCCTGCTCACCACCCCATTCTCTGCCTGAAAACCTGTCCCTGGGGCTCCCCCCGAGGGTATAAACCAGGCAGAGATGTCGAGGAGTCACAAATGTGTGCTCCTTAAGCAGTCAGGAATTGCAGCCCAGGCCCTGGGGTGTGCGCCCGAAGCACCACTCCGCAAAGGCTGAGCTGAAACCCGGCCAAGTTTGAATGTGCTCTCTGGACACTGAGGGCAGCCTGCACGTAGGCATCCACTGGTGGGTGCAGAGAGCTTGCTGCAGTCAGCTGAGATGATCTCCACTGGCGTGAGGGTGCAGGGAGATGGGGGTTTTTTTTCAATATTAATGAACCCTTATATGTTTCATTCTGTTAAATGGGAGGAAGTGAGCAGCACGAGGTGTCCTGGGGCTGGCTTACACCAGCCCTCATGCTACATGAAACTCAAGCTCTTGAGAGATGAACTTTAGCCCTACCAAAAAGCTCCAGTGGCACGTTTAAAAATGCTTTGCTCCCACCCACTCAGGGGTTGCAGGTGTGCTGCTGAATGGGCTGGCAACAACTTCAGCACCTCAGCCAGCCCATGGGGCTATCCAGTGCCTGGGGGCAGGAAAACAGCTCACAGCTAGGCTGGGACTTGGGGCTGGCATAAGGAAAGTCCACTTTAGGAAGGCCCTAGAGCATCTGTAGGACGAGACCCACTTGTGGGGTTTCCCATGGCGTTGACTTTGATGTGTCGCTCAGAGAAGCCCATGGGGGAAAAGGAGCTTCCATTTCTCGCCCTCTTCCACTGATGCTGTCCAGATGCAGAAGTGCTTGAGCCTCTCGAAAGTTGCAAGGCTTGGCACAAAGGGTTGGGCTTCCTCACAGGCCCCAGCAGCCTCCTAAAGGCTGTTTCCTCATTACTCATCTCCTCACACCCCTCTAGAAACCCCTTGATCTCCAAACGTCTGTCAAAAGGCAAAAACACTTGGTGTGAGGCAGGACTGCAGCAGCTGCCAGCACGCTGCCTTCCACGGCGTTGGGATGGAGATGGTCAGGGAAATCACTCCAACTCAGCTGGTGAAACAAGAATCTTTTTGTCCCTTTTCCCTCTTCTGATAGAAAGGCAGCTCTTTTCCTCAGCCATGATCTCCTGTCTTTCAACACTGATGGATCACAAATCACAGCTGTGCTGGGTCTTCTCCTTCTGGGTCATCTCCTGTTGTGAGCAGCAGATATTATCCGTGCTCTGCACAGATCCCAGGACCTGCTCTGGGCTGAACCTGGTGGCTGGGCAAGGCTAAGTGACATCACAGCCTGAAATCCTGATTGTGGTTCCCAAGCTTTGTTTGTTTTTCAGGAAATTAATTTTTAAGAGGCCTGGATGGTGCCACAGCTTTAAGGGAGCACATGGAGAACGTGGCCAACCCGGGAAATATTGGGGACCTGCTGCTCTGGAAGAAACATCTCCCTGAAACCCTGTGCAAACAGCCTCATTCCCCCGTGGGCAGCAGTGGTCTGGCTTGAGACGTCATTAAGGCTGGGCCTGATTATTTTGTTACACTGAAATGATTCTAATGAAGTTTGGGAGGGTGGCAGTGCACAAAATAACACGTCTGAGAAGAGGCCTGGCTTCTGACTCCTGCAAAGCCAATCTCTTCACTCAAGCTTTCCCAACCAGGGCGTGTAAAGCAATGAAGATCCTCTTGAAACCTCCTGACAGCTTGTCAAAGGAGAGGCTGTGTGCACTGAAGGCATCCATGACACAGAGTACAAGCCTCTCTGGGGGTTTTGTCCCGAAAAACTGGATTTCAGGACAGGCTTGTCCTTGGGCAGTGGCTTCTGTCTTCACCACGGGGGGTTGAACAGGCTTCAGAAACAGCAACAAATGCAAAAACCCATTGGCTAACTCATGGGTCAGAGGCTTCAAGATTAGACCCCCCCACACACATTTTGCAAAGAAAATACAGGATATTCAGGCAAGAAAACCTTGAAAATCCTTTTTCCAGCCAAAGCAGCCCGTCTCTGTCCCTGGGTAGCTCTCTTGCAGGCTTAGAAAGCCTCTCCACTTCCAAGCTGTACATAAACACATGCCATATTCCCCATCAGAGGCTGATAAACACACTTTGAACTCCAAGTGTGTTTATCTGTTGGCTGACAAGCGCCGCTTAAGAGCTTCGTTTGCTGAGCCCTAAAGAGGCACCCTCCCTCTGGATGCCAGGAGGGTGCTGCAGTGTGTCTGCTGCTCCCGGGGCACTCAGCCCACGCAGAGCTGCAGCTCTCTGCAGCCCCACAGAGGGTGCATTTCATCTGGCAGCACGAGCTGCCCTTGCCCGTGGCAGGGCAGGGCTGGCCGGGCTGGCCCTTGGCTCTCCAAGGGGTGAAGGAGGAGCCGCGGGCGCTGCGGGCTCTCGCTGAAGCTCCCAGGACGCTTTTGGAAGTGTGTGCCCACAAAGCTGGAGAGGGCAAAAGTGTCCTCCTTCAGCCACGTCCTGGTCAGGGAAAGCTTGGACATCCTCTGCCAGGACGTGATTCCTCTGTGGGGGCAAATCAGTGCAAACAAGGACCTCCCAGGCAGGGGGGGAGTGATCGTGCCTTTTGCTCCATCTGCTCAGCCTCCTCTTCCTCGATGCATTTCCCACTGCATTTCAGCACAGCCTGGGGTTCTTCAAAGCCCACTGCCCATCCTGCTTTGCCGCTGCGGAAAACATCCCCCAGACAGGAAAATATCCCTTCTCCTCCCACCTGAGGCTGCAGCTGGAAATGCAGCACGAGAGAAACGGGCTCTGGCTGTAAAAGGGATTTCTTGGGAGGGCGGAGAGCACCATCTAGTGAAGGCGAGCTGCGGGACCATCAGCCAGCCTGGGGACCAGCTGAGACCGGGCTGGGACCAGCTGCGTCCTGGAACCATCGAATCACGGAATGGTTTGAGTGGGAAAAGATCTGCGAGATCACCGAGTCCAGCCAAGCCAGCAGTGCCAAGCCCACCACTAAACCATGTCCCCAGGTCTCGGGGTCCGTGGTGTCGACCCCAAGATTGTAAAAGTCTTTGCTTCCCAGCCCGCACAGCCAAAGAAGTCTGAATGTGTAGGATGGGCTTCTCAAGGTTGTTTATTTTCCCTTATCTATAACATTCTTTCTCTGACCTGCTGAGCTCTGTCCATGGCATTCTGTCTGCCCTCTAGGGCGGTGTTTACATTTTATACTAAAAACTCCGTGTGCTGTGTTTACAATAACGTGCCAATATCTGTCATTGATGTTGGGCAGTGTGTCTCTACCTTAAACCAATAGAAAAGTGTCACCATCACAGCAAGACATGGAGGGCAAGAAGAAGGAGAAGAAGGTCAGGACATGCCCAAATCCCTTCATCTTGTCTCCTTGAACCCCATTCTAAAAAGCCCCAAAGTTCTACTTTTTCACCCTGTGTTAATTCACCTATTACACTATTCAAACCCTTGTGGCTTGTAATTCCTCATACAGAGTTGGCAGCTTTTCCCACGGGCTAAAATCGAAGCCACAGGTGTTTTTGACTTCGTGCCAAGGTCTCTGAGCCCCCTGCTAGGGTCTGAAGACAGCCAGGTCAGCCAGAGGGATGTCCTGGGTTCCGACACCCACGTGCCACAGCAATGCATTTTTTGAATACTTCCAAGGATAGTGATTCTACCAGATCCCTGAGCAGCCTGTTCTGGTGTCTGACCACCCTTTCAGTGGGGAATGTTTAGTTAGTAAGAGATGGCTTTCCCTTCAAGAGCCCTTTCTGGCTTTAAGTGTAGGTGCTTGCACCCTTAGGTAGGCACTGAGCAGGATCCTGCTTGTCTTCTCCCAGGGTTTGCACTGAGAATATTTGTCTCACCTGCAGAAAAAGTGGACATTAGAAGGGAGTGCAACTGCTTGTGGTGCTTCTTTTTCCAGCTTTCTCCTGTCCCTTCTGGAGGGGACAGGGCAGCTGGAATTTGTATGCAGACTAAAAGCAGAAGCCTTGCTCGCAGCTGAGCACAGCTGAGTTGGGCACTGCTCCCACAGCTGAGCAGAGCCCTTTGTCAAAGGGCCTGGGGAGAATTTCAGGTTCCCTACAGCTCCATGTGTTTAGACCTCAAACTGTTTTGTGCTAGGAAACCTTAAAAGCACCCAAAACCTCTTTCCTGATGCTCTTTTTTGTTGTGTGACCTCTTTCTCTTTGTGACTTTGGCCTGAGAGCTGGAGAGCTGAGACTCCCTCACAAAGGCTGTGAGATGCTGCCCACCTGCCAGCCTGCCCCTGCAGCTGCTCTAATTAAAACCTCAGGGATGAGCTAACATGGCTAACATCTTTAACATCTTTTTTTCTTTTTTTTTTTTTTTTTTTGGATGTGTTTGAAGTTCCTCATTGCTTTGGGCAGTCTGGGCTGTAATTAAGTTATTACCAAGAAAACTTCAAGCTTTACAATCACCCTTTATGACAAAATATGTCAGAGGGCTGTCAAGCAGGTGTTTTAGAAAGTGAAAATGCCTTTTGGTGCCAGAGCAGTCGCAGATGTCCAAGGACAAGTCTGTGACAGCAAATCCCTGCCAACACCCGCAGCCAGGAGCAGCCTGTCCCGTGATGAGCTGCCCCAGGGGTTGCTGGCTGGGTCTTCCTCCAAGGCTGCTCCTTCACAGCAGCTCTGCTCTGAGCAGTTCATCCTGGTGTCTGGGATCTTCCTGGTGGGACGTGTCTGCTGGTGGCAGCCCCTGCTGCAAGCTCTGCTGCCCAGAGGTGAGGGCCAGCTGCCTTTGTGCAGCTCCTGGTCACAGTCCTGCTCTCACCTCCGGCTGTGGTGCTCGGCCCCGGATCGTTCCAGCCCCTCTAGGGCATCTCCAAGGTTGGATTCAGCTCTGCCTGCACCTACAGCACGGAGTCACTTCCAGTGTCGCTCTCCCCGGGTCCTGCTTGGCCGAAATGATCCGTGTCAACACTTCCTTGCACACACACTCGGCGTCTGCCCCTGCCACGGCCCTTGGCAGAGCTGCAGACGCTGATGCCGGCTCAGGGCAGCTCAGGGATGCTCTTAAGGCCGCCCCATGCAAAGCAGGACCCCAAGGGAAGGAAGGGCTGATCCCCGGAGCCCGTTCCGCTCCCTTCCCAAGGCCACGGTGTGGCCATTTGCTGGCTGTGCAAAACCCTCTAGAGGGAGCCCCGAGCCCAGACATCCCCAGGCAAGGTCCCACCAGGTCGCAAAGATGCTCTGGGCGTGTTCAGATGGAGGTTTTGTTGTTCGCTGGGCTTTTTTCCTTAAAGCTCCTCACTGCTTCTATGGTTTCATCGGTTGCAGCTGTGGGCTTGCTCGCCCTCTCCGAATATTTCTGCATGTTCCCATCTCCCCAGGTGCCTCCTCACCCACCTCCAGCATCTGTCCCTCTCAAACCTCCCTGAAGAGGGTTTGAAATCTCCTCCCATGATGCCTCCAAGGGCACTGCACTAACAGAGGGCAGGCACTTCACTGCCCTGGCCCAAAAGCCAGCGCTGGTGGGGAGCATTTTGGGGCAGCAGCCGTCCTTATTGGCATTCCCAGCTCTTCACACAGCAGAGCCCTGGGCCATGGCTGGCTGCTGGGGAGTGCCCAGGCTCCTGTGCAAGGAGCACGACTTTGTTTCCTTCCAGAAAGGTCCTGCGGGTCTCAGTGGTGGCTCCATGCCCAGCCCATGGTGACAGCCAGCCCAGGGCGAGCAGGAATGAACTTCCCACAGCGAGTTGCTGGGAAATAGCAAGGACAGACCTTTTTTTTTTTTTTTTTTTTTTTTTTTTTTTTTGTGCCTGCCTGGCAGGCTGAGCGTGGTGCATGGAAAGGGGCACTAGGAACACTGTGCTTCCAACCAACCACAGCCTGCCCTGGACCTGCTCACTCAGTCCAACAATGGGTCATTGTGGACCCCTTCAGCCTCTGTGCAGGAGAGGCAGGTCCCAGCACCACCCAGGTGTTCAGCTCTGAGTAGTTTCTAGCAGAAGTCTCTAAGCCTTCCCCTATTTGCCATGGGGGATACAGAGCTCACAAAGGCTTCTTTGGCTGTCCCTGCTGCTTCTTGCATGGGTTTGCCCTTTTAGCAGGTGGGTACAGACAGGAGGTCCTGCAGGAGATACTGGATCAGGTGGTGTCTCAAGGATTTGTGTGTGCATGTGTATCACAAAGGCACGGGCATGGGCAGCTCCTTCCATTAGTCTCCAAGTGTATCCCGTGGTCTGATTGCACATGGAACAGCAAAAGTCCCTTGATCTCCAAAGGTAGTTGTGTCCATCCTGCTGCAAATCTTCCCAAGGGAGCATCCCACCTCTTCTGCCATCCCTCTGTCCCTCTTCTGCCACTCTGGACCTCTGGGTCATCCATGCCCAGCAGATACCCTGGCACTCCTAGGTCATGTAGGTGAGGTGGGAACAGCAATGGAAGCTGCCTAGTGCCACTAGAGCAGCTGTGTTCCTTTGTGTTCCAGCAAGGCTCTCTTCCCCATCCTCATGACTCCCTCCTCCTCCTCAGCTACTTGCAGCATCAAAGCCCTGAAGTCTCCACTCCTCCATTCTCAGGAGATCTGGTTTAGCAGTCAGTGAAGGGTTTCTGCTGCATCAGGGCAGTCCCTGCTGCCTGTAACAAGAAATCTCACAGATATTAACCATTTTGGGATCAAGGCCCTGCTGGTTTGCCTTCTCCAGCCTGGCTGGATCTTCCCCCCTTTCCTGCCCATTCCTTTATTCATTTACAAGTCCTGTGAAGTCCCAAGCGACATCTGATTTCCATCCACTTGGACAGCAAACTTACATTTTTCTCACGGTCTCTGTGCTCTTGTGCTTTGGGTCTCTGCCAGGCACTTCACATCTTTAACTTGCCTTTTTTTCATCTTTTTTTTTTTTTTTTTTCCTTTCAGACCACATTGCTCAGGTCCTCCCTCCCTCCCTCTTTCCTCCCAGCCTTTAAAGGAAGCAAAATAAAAACGGTCGACAAGAAGAGCCAGACTCCTTCCAGGGCTCCCCAAGGATGGACCTGCTCCCCTCCCTCCATGCCAACTGGCCCAGGGATGCTTTCCTGCAGTCCCAGCAACAGCAGCTGCTCAACTTTCTACTCCAACAGTGAGAAATGTAGCAGCCAGTGCTGATAAAAGGGGCTGCTCTCCCTCCCATTTTGCTCGGGGCTCTGCTGTCATTTGGGCACAAATCACTGCCCTCAGTCACTTGCCAATGCCAGATACCCTGCATGTTGCTTCTGTTTCCCAAAATTCTGGGTAACTGCCCTCATTCTGGGGGGCTGAGTGGATGTTCCTGTCCCCAGAGGTGGTGTTGTTCTGCTGCTCACCCACCTCCAGCTGTCACGGGAATGCAGAGGGAATGCAACAAGTACCCTCAAACTTACTTCCTTTCCCACCGCCCCATTGGCCTTTTCACTTTCTGCTCTGTTGGTGGCAGGGTGGGAAAGAGACAGGAGCACATCCTGGTTTCCCCCTCCCCAAACCTCTTTCTTCCCAGGGCTTTTTCCCTTTGACACCCATCTGGCCAGCTATGGATACAGGGACAACACAGAGATGCTGACCCAGGCACCAAACTCCAGCGTGGTGGAAAATCCTGCTGGTAGCAAAGCCTTGGAGCTGGCTGAGGACAGCAGGGACCAAGGCAATTTTCCTAAAATATCCCAAGAGCACTCACCAATCCTATTAGCTGCTGGCACTCAAAGGCACCACAGCTATGCTGGGACTGGGGATTTGCCAGCGATCCACACCAAAATGGGGTGCCACGGTGGCTTTCCTTCCGCTCGGAGACAACCTTGAGGCAGAGTGAATCTGAAGTCATGGTGGAAAAGTCTTTCTGGATCAGATGTTTTCTGGGCTGCTGGGGTTGTGCACCCCCTTCTTGCCTACAGGCAAGTGTGTGGAAATCTGCTCTTGTGCCAAGACTTATTTTGATTGCAGTGAACTTCGCTCCCTCTTGATTTCCTCCGCAGGAAGCAAAGTCCCTCGGGTCAAAAGGTCTCCCTGTTTTACGCAGGGGAAGTCTTGTGGCAGCACAGATATACAGCCTTGCCATGCAGACCCAACTGTTTTTCTCTGGGAAAAATGATTGATACTTAAATTACATCATGTTTTGAATCAGAAGTAGGAGCCTTGCGTTGGCAGCTGAGCCTGCCCTCGAGTTGTTAAGGGCATGACAAATCTCACCAGTCAGTGATGACTGAAACCAGAGGCTGCCCGTCCCTTTAGGTTGGGCATTTTCTGCTCATGGAGATGCCTATTTGAAGCCAGGTAACTGCAGAAATGTCTGTCATGTTACGAAACAGCAAAAGATGCACTTGATTTTTCTTTCAGACTGGACTGATTGGTTTCTGCATCCCAGAGGGTGACAGGAATCTGCTGAGACAGCAGTAAGTGCATTTTGAGGAAATTGGAAAGCATCATTTTCTCATTTTCTTAGTTGACAAAAGTTTGATGTGAACTGGATATATGACCTTACCTCTCCTCCTTACCCCAAGCTGTCCCCCCATGCCTGGGACAGGTTTGTGGGGTGCCACCATGGCACCCTTGCCCCAGCCTCTGTCTTGGGTCAGTCTTTCTACCACATTAAATAGGCTGCTCTGAACATTTTCCTTGATTTTAGGCAGAATTGCAAAGGCAGCAGGTTTCACCCCATTCCTAGGTCTCATCCCCCAGAACCTCCTGTGGCAGACAGGATTCCTGTGCAAGCCTTTCAGGAGAGGTCACACTTGAACGTGGTGGCCAAAGAAGAGTTTAGGACTCTTCTTTTACCTGCCCCTCGTGAATCAGTTTTAGTTCTTTTTGCTGTGGTGCCTGAAGCTGCTGTGGGCTGAGCTTGGTGCAGAGAGCTGGGCACGCCAGCACTTGGTCCCCCCTGGAACTGAGGGGACCTCGGTGCCTCCCTGGGTGGCAGCACCTTGGGCCACACCAGTAGGTGCTATTTTGTGTCCTCTCATTTGAACACACCACCAAGAGACTCTTCTGGCTGTGTCCTGTGGAGGCTGGAGGCAAAGGCAGGCTGGGTTATGCCAGAGGAGTGTTGCTTCCCACATGGGCAGGTCGCTGGTGCAGCCTGGAGATGTCAGAGCACCACGGCTCAGTGACTGGGATCCTTCAGGGAGAGGAGCCTGGCCCTTCACCTCTTTTGCCTGTTATCCTCCTTTTGTGGACGTCTATGGAATCTAGACAGGGCTGGGATCCACACAGAGAGCTGCCCCTCATTTTTAGCTCATTCTGGATGAAAGTCGTGAGTGCTCCATGACTCACCTTGCTCCCTTGCACAAGGAGGAAGCTTTCCTTTATTGCTTCCCTCTGTGATATCTTCATGTAAAATGAAGAATGCACCAAATCCCTTTTTCAGGGGATTTGCTGTGTGGGGCATGCTGCAAGCTCCCTTTTTCTGATTTTTTTTTCCCCTGTTGCATCTGCACCACATCTCTGCTCCACAGGGGTACCTGGAGGCCATGCCGTGGTATCAGTGAGGCTGGAATTTGGTTTTGGATCTGAAACAGAAATCAGTTGTAGGACTAACAATGAAGAAGAAGATGAAGAAAAAGGAGGAGGAGAAGAGCACAAGAGAATGACCTGGAGTGAAACAGTGAAGGAACACGGTGCACTTGGTTGACGTTGTGTTTTAGCCCTTCTCTATTTATCCTCCATCATTTTTATTATTGATCTTGGGGAAAAAAAAAAAAAACAGAGGAGAAGTGTGAATCTGAATTTGAGATGCTTTACAGGAGTGACCTGCTCAGTGTGCCTAAAAGCCTGGTTTTCATCAGCTCTCTCATGTGGATTCTCTGATGTCTGATATGGGACGGGGTAATCCACAGCCAGAGCCATCAGCAGGATTATTTTTTAATTTTATAACCACTCACCATTCTTTGTGGAAAAACTATGGAGTCTTAATAACGATCTTGGAGGGTTCTACCCTCTGAAGTGTCTTGCTGAAAATAGGCAAGTGTCCCTGCTCAATGGAGACTGCAGGACTGTGCCAGGTGGTACATGCCAATAAACAAATCTTCAAAGTGTCACAGTCCCTCTTAGGGAAAGTAGAATAAAAGAGATCCAAAACTTTAGGGGTTTTGGGGCAGAAGTGGGTTCAGCAGCATGCTAATCCCTGATATTCATTACAACTTTAAATCAGTGCTTTAAAAATAGGTCCTGTGATGGTGAAACGTGCTGTCAGGAAATGTCACTCACCTTGTGACGTGGCAGATGGAGACTTATGTGGTAACACCTCATGATTTTAAATGGGTTCTGCCTGAAATGGAACTTGGTGCTAAAAATCAAACTGCACGAGGTCGCAGCGAGTGTCGGGCTACCGCTGGCAGAGCCCTGCAAGCAGAGGAAATTCTGTGGTGAGCACTTGGCGACAGCACTGAGACTTTGCAGCAGTAAAACCTCAAAGCACATCTCCAAAACGCAGTGTGGGACTGTGCATGAAAGACTTCAGGGCTGTCCTGGGCAGGATGAGCCCGTGGCACCCTGAGAGTCTGGCATGGGGACACGTATGGCTTCCATTCCTCGAGTGATGTTGCACAGAAAGGATTAAGAAAAGACTTATTTTGGTTGCAGACAAACCACTAGCAACTGAAAATAAACAGGCAAGACATCAGCTCCAACTGAGCTTTGAATAAAATGCAGGATTTGAAAACAATAGTTGTTTGTTTCAAGCACAACTTCAAGGAAGGCAGAAAAACCTTTGATCTCCTGAGCCCCTCTGCTGTGCAGCTTTCAGTTTTAGATGTGTGTCTTGTTGGGTGCTGATCTTAATATAGTTGTAATCTTATATGCTTGATGAAAAAAAAAAAAAAAGAAAAAGCTTGCTGGTCATGGCTTTGGTGCAAGACATCTGGGTGCCAGAGAGCTTGGGAGGTGATGGGCAGTGGTCCAGCAGCTCCCAGGAAGTTTTCCTTTGAGGCATGTTGCTTCACCCCTACCTACCCTCTCTGCAGTTCCCAGTGCCTTGGGAAGCTGCACCCTCCAATGACAGGGAGCCCTGACACCCTCAAGGACTGATTTTCAGAGGAGGGACAAGAGGGATGGAGTTTTTTTTAAAAAAAAAACTTTTGGTTCAAAGTGATGCCACTGAGCAATGGAATGATTTTGAGCTCAGTTTTTTTCTCCCTCCTTCTAAATCTCTGCTTTCAAAGCCTTTGTTTTTCCCTTTAAACAGACACAGATTGCTTTAAAGACAGAGCAGTGCTTCCCTGCTTGGCTAATTAAAGCCCCAGAATTTGCCTCAGTGCAGTGGGGTTGTCTGGTCCCCAGTGAGCACAGAGATAACTCTGCTGTAGCACTTTGATCGTGCCTGGACACGACTGCACCTGCTCCTGCTGCCCTGGAGCCACGCCAGGCTCGGAGAAAAGGCACCCAGGGAGGGAGAGAACCTCTGGCACATAAAAGGGATCCCACCTTGGTTAAAGGGTGTGGTGGGTGCAATTCCTGCATGGTTGGTGGGTGGTGACCAGCCCTGGGTGAGCAACAGGGAGCTGGGGGAAGGTTCTGCTTTGGTGGATGGAGGAGCAGAGGATCCCAGCTGGAATGCCACCAGTCCAAGGCTGCACCATCCCTATTCCCCTTCACTTCTTACCACACCATTCTGTACACGATTCCTGCAGTTTCTCCTCTCAAACATGCCTCCTATCTCTCTACATGTGGTTTTTTGGGGGTGACACCCTTGAGAAAAGGTTTCAGGGTGTGTAGCAATGCCATCTGTACCTATGTGCTGAGAGCACTCAGGTTCTTACCCAGCAGATCTGTCTCAGCTGAAGGGATAATTCCTTTGGCCACAGAGAATGTGAGCTGTGCATGCCCAAGGGGACGAGGGATCTGTGGGGCCTCAGGCACAGCTCATAACCATACGTAGGAGGAGGAGATGTGGATGTAATGGGAACAAGGAAGAGGGAGGGTGGCAGTGACAAGTTTAGGGACCTGGGTGGTTGATGCTGCAGGTAGAGTGAACACAGCCCTGTGTTTGGGCTGATGTCAAAAACACCATCCTTCAGACAGCCATCAGCAGGGTTAGACCATGGCACCAGGCTTTTTTGGATAAGGAGGCTTTACTGGGGAAAAGAGGAGCATGTAGGGGAAGGAGGAGAGTAAAAAAAAATTGTTGCATGAAAAGAAATGAATGGGGATAAATTAAATATGACCTGAAGAAATCACCAGAAACATTGTCTGAGAGAGCTTTGAGTGTGGCAAGCACATTTCTCTCTCTTTCAGGATTTTTCATAGAGGTGCACAGAGAGAGAGAAAGAGAAAAAAATTTCTGTTTCTGCTCCCTGTTTTTGCCATGTGGAATGTGTTTGGAGAATTGTTTACCTGGGCTGATTGCTTGATTGGATTCTGGTGAGGATTGTTTGAGCCTGATGGCCAATCCAGCCCACCTGTGGCTGCACTCTCAGAGAGGGTCACGAGTTGTTAGTTAGTGAGATATGGTAGTTAGAAAAGTAGGTTTGTAGTTTTAGTATCTTCCTTTCTATAGTATATTAATGTATTATAGCATAGTTATAATAAAGAAATCATTCAGCCTTCTGAACTGGAGTTGGACATCACCATTTCTTCCCACTGGGTTCGCCTGCATTTTACAATATTTGAGGGTGAAGGGACGAAGCAGAGAACCCATCACTGCTAAAGGCAGCACTGGGGGAAGCAAGACTTTGGCTTAGCCCTCTGCAGAATCACATTGCACCAGGACTTGCCCTGACTGGCTGTGCTGAGGCTCCTGGTGTGCAGAGAGCTGCCTGGGTCAATAGAACAAGCCAGGTCCATGGACAACTCTCTTTCCTGCTGCTCCTTGTGCCTGCAGCACTGCCCCAGTTTCCAGCCCCCAGTGGTCAATTCATGAGCCCCTGATGGGTAATTCATTCATCCATCAGCCTTCAAAGCTTCCCCCCTGCCTGAGCCCACCTCAGTGGCAGCAAGCAGAGCACAGCTCCACATCATCTCCTCCAGCTTTTCCCGCTCCAACCCAATCTGGTTTGCACTGGTGCAAGAAAAGGGTTGCACAAAGTTGCTCAGAAACGGGCCCCTCCGGTTATTTCCAGCTACTCCAAAACTGTTTGAAACCCTACACCAAGACCTCCCAGTGCTGCTTTCTCCCTCCCTGTGCTTCTTTTGTCCTTGCCTCCACGTCGGTGGCTGAGGTCTCTCCAGCCACACACCCAGAGCTGCTGGGAGGAGGCAGCAACCACTGCAGCCCCGAATTCCCACCCAGCACCTTTCTCAGGCAGGCTGCAGCATGGCAAGCCCAGCCCTGTAGCAGCAGTGGCAGCAGGGAGGCAGCAGCTGCTGAACCTTCAAGGAAAATGGGCAGATTCTCTGCTGAAATGGAGAATTAGTTCACCCTGCTTGAATGCTTCTGTCAGCTATAATAATAACAACATATTGTTAATATTTGTTATTACTATTAAGTCCAAGAGTGATGTCACTTCACTGTTGCCTCAGTACCTGTCCCTTCGCAGCATCTTGGTGTTGCAGGCACCTCTCACCCCTCCCCTGTGAACCACCTCTGCCACAGCTGGTGTGTCCTGGGGGCTGGTTTTGGGGTGTCTAAGCTAAGAGCTGGCAGTGCCACGAGCAGGGCTTGCTAGGCATGGCTTGCTGCTGTGGAGGACAAGCTGCTGCCTCCAGGGTCCCCATGGGGTGATGTGTGCACGTTTGGGCTGGGGCTGAAGTGACAGCAGCATCAGCAAGGCATCTAGAAGAAAGCTTCACCACTGGCTTTGGATTTGTCTCTGGGTGTCTTCCACCTCCCATCCTGCCACTGGGTCTGAAAACTCAGCTAAAATAGCTGTAGTTGCCCACCAGTGCTTGTGACTCAGTGCTTGGCAAATCTGGGCACTGCTTGTCTCTTCAGGAGTCCCAGAACCTCTGAGTGGGGAAATCTGCATAATCCCATGTACTAAGGGGTCTCCTTCCTTCACTAAGGAGTAGGAAAACACTCCTAAAAAAACCATATGTCTAACGTAGGCATAAAC